>NC_051314.1:136926093-137227760 GCF_015220235.1 Choloepus didactylus
AAAAAATGTAAGACTGAATTATTCATTCCTGGTTGTATTAGTTTCCTATTGCTGCTGTAACAAACGACCACAAATTTAGTGGCTTAAATAACACAAATTTATTATCTTAAAATTCTGGAGATCAGAAGCCCAATCAAGGAGCTGAAAGGGCTGCATTCCTCTAGAAGCTCTAGGAGAGAATTTGTTTCCTTGCCTTTTCTTTGGCTTTTGGCCCCTTCCTCTGTTTTCAAAGGGCATCACTCCACCATCTGCTTCCATTGTCACATCTCCTCTCTCTGACCTTCCTGCCTGCCTTTCTAAGAAACTTGGGATCATGTTGGGCCCACCAGGATAAGAGCTCCATCTCAAAATCCTTAACTTAATCATGGCTGCAAAATCCCTTTTGCCATGTAAGGAGACACATTCAAAACATTCAGGGATTAGGATGTGGCTATTTTGGGGGAGAAGGGGCATTATTCTGTCCCCACAAAGGGAGGTTTGAGAATCCCATAAATTTATCTTCATGATATTTTATTTCAAAAAGAGCAGAAAGAAATAACAAAACAGGAGTTTGCAAGTTCATAAAGGTTTTAGAGACTATCAGTGTCAACGTGGAGATGACTGTAAGCTGTCTGCCATGTTACCTCACTGGTAGATTTTCACAAAATTCACAAACAGTGGGAAGTTTCATTCTTGTGCCCACTCAGCTTTTATACTGGCCCTGATCCAAAGGCTATTTCAGTTGGCACTCTCCATATGTGACTTTATTTTATGACTGATTAATCTCAACCATCTTTAGGTCTGGAACTAGATCACTTCCTAGTTATGTAGAAACTATTAACTTTCTCTCCTTCTCTATTTTGTACCATTCACTTTTTTCCTTATATTAATCGCTTATATTTCCACTCCTAATCTGTGTTTACAATTATGAATATTGAAGTTGATATTTGGTTTACTGAGAAGTGGATTTATTTATTGTTGGCTATTTACCATGGGCTAAACACTTTTTTTATGACAAGTAGCAAAAAACAATAAGAATCATTTCTTTAAAGTTTGTTTTTCCTTTAGTAGAAGAGGTGAGACACAACCATCTGACAGAAGGTGAAAACTGCTCATGAGAAAAATACAGTACTCAAAAGCCCAATGGAGGAAAAGAGAGTCTGGGACTATCAGGAAAGGGACCTAAAAAGATGGCACTGGCTTGGACTTTGAAGGGTGAGTGGGATCTGGAAATGGTGGGGAGAGAGAATGGTGTAAGTATAGGACCTATATCAAGAAACTTTGGTGACATTAGAAAAAATGACAAAGTAAGAAACTCCAAAAATCTATCCCTCCATAAAAGCAATTCAGCTTTTGGAACTCTGGAGACTAACCAGAAGCTTGCCACAACCAAAGGAATGCTTACTCAAGAAAACCTGGCTGAATCTCAGTAAGGACAGCGAGTGTGGCATTTTACCTTCACCTCATGCCCTCTCCCAATCCCCAGATCAGCAGTGGCCCTGAAGATAACAGCCCGCATTCCCAGTACAGGTTCTGGTACCAGAGGGAGCACAACAACCTCATTCACAAGGAACTGTGGTTGTTTGTTTTGACCTGTCTGGTGGAACACTGGCTTAGTGCTTGCCTTTATCTCACTTAACTTGGAGGTCTCCCAGTCTAAGGCTCATTGGGAGGGGTGGGGTGTGAGGGGTGGGGTGTGGGATGTCCCAAGAATATTTACAAGCACATGTATTAGTTGCTGTTGTCTGGGACAATGGATAAGAGTCTGGGCAAACATTTGACTAAAAAGCTTGGGAGTAAGGTTGGGGAATGAGATGCTTTGGAGGATTTGAATTTTGTAAAGCTCTGACATATGCCTGGAAATCTAGAAGACCACACACATGCCCAGGCTGTGCACAAGCTCAGGAGAGACCTGACAAGGCTCCAAGCTTTCACCTCTGGCTGACATTCGGACTCTACACAAGCATGAAGTGAAGGCTAAGACAGAGCTGTAAACTGCCTGGCTGAGGGTTGAAGGCATGCCCCAACACACAGATACACACACTCACACACACATGCAGCCCATCTGCGAAGACTGAGAGTTTTTTTGGTTCCAGGTGCCCAAGAAAATCTTTGTCCAATAATTAGCTGGAACAGAGACTTCAGTAGCCACATGTAGCAAATACATTCTCTACAAAATTAGGTCAAAAAAGTGTCCCTAAACAAACAAACAATAATGACTACCAAAAAAAAAAAAAGAAAATCTGTGGAGAAACTGATTTCCAGAGTTGCAACATTATAATACTCAAAATGTCCTGTTTACAACAAAAAATTATGAGGCATGCAAAGAAACAAGAAAGTATGGTCCATACTCAGGAATAAAAGCAATTAATGGAAGTGATCCTTGAGGAAGCCCAGACTTTAGACTTACTGTACTAAGATAGTAAATCAGAGTCTTAAATATTTTAAAGAGCTAAATGAAACCATATTCAAAGAACTAAAGGAAACAATGAGAACAATGTCCCAGCAAATAGAGAATATCAATAAAAAGAGAGATATTGTAAAGAGAACCAAAAGAAATTCTGGAGGTGAAAAGTATAATAGCTGAAATGAAAAATTCACTAGAGGGGTTCCACGGCAGATTTGAGCAGATAGAAGAAAGGATCAGTGAACTTGAAGATAAGATAATTGAAATTATCCAGCCTGAGAATCAGAAAGAAAAAAGAATGAAGAAAAATAAACAGAGCCGAAGGAATCTGTGGAACAACATCAAGCATACAAACATTTGCATTAAGGAAGTCCCAGCAGGAGAAGAGAGGAAAGGGAAGAAAAAATATTTGAAGAAATAGTGGCCAGAAACTTTCCAAATTTGATGGAAAACATTAATCCCCACATCCAGGAACTTGAATGAACACCAAGTAGAATAAATTCAGAAGGAGCCACACCAGACCCATTATAATTAAACTGTCAAAACAAAGGAAAAGAAAGAATGTTGAAAGCAACAAGAGAAAAGCAACTCATCACATACAAGGGATCATCAATAAGATTAATAGCCAATTTTTTTTAATCAGAGACTTTGAAGTCCCAAAGGCAGTACTATGATATATTTAAAGTGCTGAAAGAAAAAACCTTGTCAACCAAGAATTCTGTAACCAGCAAAACTATCCTTCAAAATGAAGGAGAAATTAAGATATTACCAGGTAAGTAAAACCTGGGAGAGTTTGCTGTTAGTAGATTCACCCTACAATAAATGCTAAAGTGAATCCTCCAGACTGAAATGAAAGGACAGTAGATAGTAACTGGAATCCACAAGAAGGAATAAAGAACACTGCTAAAGTTAACTACATATGTAAATATAAAAGTCAGTATTATTGTATATTTTATTTGTAATTTCTCTTTTTCCTATTTGTTTTAAAAGATAATGCATAGGGAGAACCTAAGATGGCGGCTAGGTGAGACAGGGCAAAAAAACACCCCTGTGAAAAATACTAGATAAAAACCAGAAAGTGACCCAGAACACCACTTCCAGCAATGCACCAGCTGGACAAGGTCTGCTAAAACCACAGGGACTGTGTACTTGGTGAAACCGGGAGTCTGCATTCTGAAACGAGTGAGTAAACCGGCTAAAAGTCCTGCGGCCATGCTGCAGTGTGGGGAAACTGTGGGTTGGCATTTGGAGATGGACTAGTTCTTTTTTAAAAAAAAAAACAAAAAAACCCAGGAGCGGCTTCAGATACGACAGTGAGAACCGCGCAGTGAAGCACAGCAGGAGTGGGCTGTAGCCAGCGCCTCAGTGTCTGGCGTGGAGGATAGCCCTCCCCACACCCACTGCTGATTGTCTCAGGTCCGGAGGGACAGAGGGGAGATAGAAAAGGAGAAAGAAACCACGCCCCTTGCAGCCGGCTTCCTGGCGTGCTGGCGACACTCCTGCCCAGGGCCGGACCCACAGCCCAGAGCCACACCAGGAAACCCAGTCTGATGGGGAGTGTATCCCACGGCACTGTGCACACACCAAAATATCAGCCATGGACAGTGGCCTTGGGTGCACCCACAGCTAGTTGTCCCGGAGCTGGGAAGGCAGAGCTGTGCAAAGGGGGGCGGGGGTTGAGATGCCCCATTCAGCCATTTTTGCATCAGGCTGGGAGCGCCCTGCACGGCCCAGAAGCCCGGGGATTCCCTTGAGGGACGGCGCGCACTTGTGACATAGCACAGCCTTCCCTCAGCAGAGGTCCTGGAAGATCACAGCTGAGAAGAGGGGCCCGCTCGTAAAACTCAGGGACCATATGTCAATGCCGGGGACTTGTGGGTCAGTGGCAGAGAAAATCTGTGGCAAGACTGAAATGAAGGCTTAGACTCTTGCAACAGCTGTAAATCTCTGGGAACACCTGGGAGGTTTGAATATTAAAGCTGCCCTGCCACCCTAACCACCCAGACACACGCCCCACATTCAGGGTGGATGGCACCAACAACACACCCAAACTGAGTGTACCATTGAACCCCACAAGAATCATTTCCCCACACAGCACAAAGGCAAAGTTGAGGAGAACTGAGTTGAGGGGAATAGGTGACTCACAGACGCCATCTGCTGGTTAGTTAGAGAAAGTGTATGCCACCTAGTTGTAGATCTGAAAAATTAGATTGGTATTTTTTATAATTTGAAAGAACCCTATCAAGCAAAGTAAATGCCAAGGGGTCAAAAACAACAGAAAATCTTAAAGCATTTGATAAAACCAGATGATATGGAGAACCCAATCCCAAACACCCAAATCAAACGATCAGAAGAGACACAGTATTTGGTGCAATTAATCAAAGGACTACAGTCAAAGAATGAGAGCATGGCACAGGATATAAAGGACATGAAGAAGAACATGGCACAGATATAAAGGACATAAAGAAGACCCTAGAAGAGCATAAAGAAGAAATTGCAAGAGTAAATAGAAAAATAGAAGATCTTATGGAAATAAAAGAAACTGTTGGCCAAATTAAAAAGACTCTGGATACTCATAATACAAGATTAAAAGAATTTGAACAATGACTCAGTGTCCTAGAGGACCACAGAACAGAAAATGAAAGAACAAAAGAAAGAATGGAGAAAAAAATCGAAAAAATCAAAACGGATCTCAGGGATATGATAGATAAAATAAAACATCCAAATTTAAGACTCATTGGTGTCCCAGAAGGGAAAGAGAAGGGTAAAGGTCTAGAAAGAGTATTCAAAGAAATTGTTGGGGAAAACTTCCCAAACCTTCTCCACAATATAAATACACAAAGCAGAAATGCCCAGAGAACTCCAAATAGAAGAAATCCAAATAAACTCACTCCAAGACATATTCTGATCAGACTGTCAAATACTGAAGAGAAGGAGCAAGTTCTGAAAGCAGCAAGAAAAAAGCAATTCACCACATACAAAGGAAACAACTTAAGACTAAGTTGTGACTACTCAGTGGCCACCATGGAGGCGAGAAGGCAGTGGCATGACATATTTAAAATTTGGAGAGAGAAAAATTTCCAACCAAGAATACTTTATCCAGCAAAGCTCTCCTTCAAATTTGAGGGAGAGCTTAAATTTTTCACAGACAAACAAATGATGAGAGATTTTGCTAACAAGAGACCTGTCCTACTTGAGATACTAAAGGGAGCCCTACCAACAGAGAAACAAAGAAAGGAGAGAGAGATACAGAAAATTTTAACAGACACATATAGAACCTTACATCCCAAATTATCAGGACACACATTTTTCTCTAGTGATCACGGATCTTTCTCCAGAATAGACCATCTGCTGGGACTTAAAACAAGCCTCAATAAATTAAAAAACAACAACAACAACAACAATTGACTATATTTAAAGCACATTCTCTGACCACAATGGAATACAAATAGAAGTAAATAATTTTGTATTTGTTACTCCACTATTTACTTCGTACAGGGTCTAAAATACATAAACTCTAATGACAAATCAGTGGTTTTGAACTCAATGTAAAATATGTAATTTTTGACAAGAACTGTATAAAGGCGGGGGAATGGAGGAGTAGAGGAACATAGTTTACGTATCCTATTGAAGTTAAGTTGGTATCAAAGAAAAACAAGATTATTATGGATTTAAGAGGTTAAATTTGAGCCCCACAGTAAACACAAAGAAATTATCAGAGAATATGACCATAGAGATGAAAAGTAGAGTATGGGTTATGAGAAGTGGAGGAAGGGGCAATGGGGAGTTAAGAAATGAGTGTAGGGTTGCTGTTTGAGGTGAAGGGAAATTTCTAGTAATGGATGGTGGGAAGGTGATAGCATTACAACATTCTAAATGTGATTAATCCCACTAATGGAATGCTAGGGAGGGGTTGGAATGGGAAGATTTAGGCTGTATGTATGTTTCCACAATTGAAAAAAATAAAAAAAGACAGTCTAAATAGATGACAATTGAATGCCAAGGATGACCCTGGATGGGATCTGAGGATGGAGGACAGGAGGCTCAAAGGGACACAGTTGTTACATGAGAAAAAAAAAAAAAAAGGACATATAGAATGTAAGCTTTGCGTCAATGTTGAATTTCTTGAACTTCTTAGCTGCGCTTATTGGGATTGCATAAAAGAATGTTCTTGTTCATGGGAAATGTATACATGAATTATATTGTTTGTTCAAGGATGTGTGCAGCCTCCTCTCATATGTTCAGGAGACAGAGCAGTAGATGATGGATGATAGGGAGGGAGGGAGGGAGGGAGGGAAAGAAAGAAAGAAATGGTGGTGTGACAGGATGTTTAAGTTTGTGGATCGGGGTATCGGGGGAGGGGGGACGGGATATGCTGGAGTTCTGTGTATGGGTTTTGTATTGTTTTTGCAACTGTTCCTGTAACTTTGAATTTATTTCGAAATAAAATTTAAAGAAAAAGATAATGCATAGAGCCATAATTATAAATCTATATAAAGATGTAATGATATATAAAAGTGTAATGAATCCCTGCTTTGGGGATAGTAAAAAAATGCCTGACACATCCCAATCCAGAATTTCTCTGTTTTACTCTCTCTAAAGGAATGAACCTTGGGATCTTTGCCTGGGTGACAGAAAGACGATTGTCTGGCCTTGTTGGTTGAGGAAGGCTATCTAGGGATCTAACTTCTCAAACAACGTTCACCCTGGTCTTCTGTCTTTTGTCCCCTTACCCAGTTCCATGGGTACCTGGTGCTAGTTCCTGAGCCTTTTAGGGATTCTGTGGTTTAAATAGAGTTAGTTCTCAGTGAATGAATACCTGCTGTCTTGGCATTTGACTTTCGTGGGTCTGCTAAGACAGTTATCCACTGCTCCATTTGCTTTCCAACTTGGAAAATCTCTTGCTTTTGTCTTCTCTTATTATCCCATCCATGTGATTTTATGTATTATTGTTGTTTTTTAATCCCTTTTCTCCATTGTATTGGTATAGAACAAAACTAGTTGCTTGTGCTCAATCTGCCATTTTAACCTGGAACTCTCCACCTGTGCTTTTGATTCTCTTTTCTTCTTGCAAGATTCTGCTTCCTCCGTTATCTCTCTCCTCCCAGTGTTTCTGCTTTACCAGCAAGCTGGGGAGCCCTGTATCTTGTAGTCTCTCTCTTTTTGCTACTGCCATTTATTTACTACTTAGTTGGATTACAGTTAAAAAAAAAAAAGAAGAAGAAGAAGGCCTCTAATTGGTCCCCTTGCTTCCAGTCCAGCATGTAGCTACCAGCTTTATCTCCCCAAAGCACCACTATAAAATTTTAATGGCTTTTCCTGGCCTTCTGAATCCATTCGAAACTCCTTAGCCTTTTAATGACTGCACTTCACAATCACTGCTACCGACTTACCTGAATTTGCTCTCTACTGCCCCCTGCATGCACCCCGTAGACAGACTTTTTGACACTCTTGGAATATGCATTATACTTTTCTCCTCATGCCTTTGTCTCTGCCATTCTGTCTCCTGTCTTCCATCAATGCCTCCAATAAGTCTCTTCTTTCTTACAGTTCCCACTGAAATGCTATCTGTTTCATGAAGTGTCATGTAATTGTCATGAAATTTTCATAAAGTGACCCAAGAAGTGGTTGCAAATGGAAAGCAAATTTGGCTCAATAATCTGCATGCTTAATGCAATTTGTTTGCTTGCTTAATCACAAGCCACCAGCACAACCAATATGCAATCACCAGGTCAAGGACAGACAACACGTTTAGGGGTGGGAGATTCCAGAATCTCTAAGTTTCCTTGGGCCAACACAAGGGGTCTCAGGAGCAGTGTCCATGGAGGACCCACAGCCTTTGGCAGGAGGAACTGGTCACAGTGCAGTGGTGAAGCCAGAAGCAAGCCTGGCAGCAGAGCATGAACATCAAAGCTAGGAGCCAAAACCTCCGAGGGTCAGTCTGCCTGCACCTGATGCTCACCGGAGGAGCATCTGCAGTGGGTTTTTATGCCTCAGGGGTCTGGTCATCAAGGGAGCGTCCCTCTGGCAGACATCAAGCCAGTGCATTTCATATCCTTGCATGAATGTCTGGTTATCACTTGTTACAAAAATATGTTTTTCTCAATTTGCTTCCATTCTAATTATGGTCAACATGTTTACAGTGTTTTGCAGATTCAAGATCATTAATGTCATTTCAATCCATAACATGAAGCCCCCTGGGAGACCCCTTCCCTTCCTACACCTCCCTACACTCTCCCACCTCTACCGTCCCACTTGCGTCTCTCCCTCCACTGAATTTTCCATCACTCTGATGGAGCATTTATCATAAACTGTCACTTGACTTCTGCACCATTTTATCATTCTTCTTGGGTAGGAAGATGCTTGAGGACAAGTATAAGCTTATCCATCTTGGTATATGCCCCATGACATCTAATACACTTTGCAAAGTACTCATTATAAATGCCAGTTGAATGGGAAGGAATAAGTCTCAAATACTGTAGACTTAAACTTGGCAGGAAAATAGTCAAAGATAAAAGCAGCCAAATCAGAGCAGTGTTCTAGTGATGCTTTTCAGGGAACACAATCATTAACAGACCATTCCCTGGTTCCTCTGAGCCTAATTTGTCAAGAGCTCTGTGGGGTGCTAAAGGCACTATAGGAAAAAAATAGCTGTGGATTCTATCTTCATAGCAACAGGTTACAAGCGCTGATTTATGACTCTTGGCGGAAACAATTGGCTCTGTGCCGGGGCGGGGAGGGGTGGAGGAGGACCCCACAGTGGCAGCCAAGGAGCACATTTGGGGGTCCCCCACTCTACCTTCCCATAGTCATGGCAGTGCCCCAGGTGCCCCCAAAGGATCTGGAACTGCATAAAATAAGACATTCAGAAACTCCAGAGATTAAATAGAAAGATAAGGGTCACCTCTGGAGATTAAGTGGAGCCAGCCCTGAGCTAAATCAACATGTAAGTGTTTTGCCTTGCACCTTTAGTCCCAGGTCCCTTGCCCAGAGTCGTTTCCCGCCAAGTGTGTGGTGCCTTCCAGCTGGGGCCTGCTGTTTCTTCCTAGAGGCAGCCTGGCATCCATTCAAGTCTCAAATTCTTTTCTTTTAAAAGCCACGGGTCTCCCTCCTTCCCTCAGGGCAGTGGAAGGGGGATTGGATGGCAGGCCAGGTTAAAAGGATTCACACTGTTTAGGGTTTAATGCATTCCCCTCCCAGGGGTGTTTGCATTTTAAATCCTGGCTTCTGGAGGGTTCTTCAGTCCAAAGAAATGAATCTTTAATGGGCATTGATGTAGTACGAAGAATAGGGGAGAAGTGAGAGCTTTTGGCATCTCTTAAAATTTCACATTTAGGTGAACTTTGCAGTCTTCCTGG
Organism: Choloepus didactylus; assembly: GCF_015220235.1. Lineage (NCBI taxonomy): Eukaryota > Metazoa > Chordata > Mammalia > Pilosa > Megalonychidae > Choloepus > Choloepus didactylus. Next base: position 136,935,838 of record NC_051314.1, read on the forward strand.
CAAACTGAAATGTGCCTTGGTGTGCGTTGGGAGGGAAAGAGGGATCTCTTACAAACTTCTAGAAGTACGGAAAATCATAGCATTTGGAACAAACCGATAACGGGGGAGTTGAAGAAGAAAAAAGTTGTTTTAAAGTGAGCACACTATAGGAGAAAGGCTCTTGTCCCAACTACTGGAGCATTTAAAAATTCCCCTTCTCTTCTAAAAATACATGCTGTCTGTATATTTTTTGGATACTAACTTTGATAGTTATATGAGAGTTTAGAAAACTCTCACCAGCGTTGATAACTTTCCCATATATCCTTAAATTCTCACTGCTCTTATCTCCCAAGTAAAAAACATAATTGAATTTTAGGGCAAAAGGACGCTTGCATCAGTATATTCTCTACCGCAATATGGTTTTCTTCCTGGTTCTAGTCTCCCCTAAATGTGGATAATTACCTTTGAATAAAGGTTAATTTAGGATCCCAAGCTCTTTCCTTTCTCTTTTTAGTTGAAAATTTATATGCTCTTACTGTTTTTTTCTTTATTAAAATTCATCTGTTTTTCTTTATTACTTACATCATGCTAGTTTATTACAGAAAATTTAGAAAACAGAGATCATAAAAAAGAAAATGAAAGTCCTCCATAATTCCACCACCAGAGAGTCTTCCAGGAATTCTTTCTATGCAAATGTATTTTTAGAAGTAGAGATCGTACTATATTTAGGGCTTTTACCTTTAGTAGAGTATGAATATCTTTTTTATGTCATTAAACATTCTTTGATTCAATCAACATGCTAAGCCCATGTCTACAGACTCTACCCTTTTCCCCAACTTGGGACACGCGCAGACACACACGCACACACACACACTTGCTTGGACTGGGGCTGGATCGGATTCAAATTGGACCAAATACTCTCTCCCAGTCATTGGAATTGGAACCTGAAAGAATGAGTCAGACCCTGATGGAGATCTTCAGCCTGAACAAGGCAGGGACAAAGGGCCACAGTTCTCCATGGGTGAAAAAGTGAGTCGACTTGTCTGATTTCCACTTCCAGCTCCCACGTGAACCTCATTTCTTCAGGTGGTCGTGAGTTTGCCTGTTGTTGCTTTCAGTAATTTTCTTTTTTACTTTACTCATTAAAGTGGATTTCAACTGAAGATCATTAACTAAGATGATCTATAATGTTGCTTTGTAATGTCTACAGAGTTTTCTATTGTATAAATATACCATAGTTTATCTAATCAGTTTTTGTAAGTTGTTCCATTTTTAACTATTCTAAAGAAAACTCTAATAAACATCGTTGCAGCTGAATCTCTGTAAGCATTTCCTTAGAGTAAATTATTACATGAGGAATTGTGAGTTAAAGGGAATTAAAATCATTTATTTATCTCAATCCCCGAAGTAGTCTATATGAAAATTCCTGTTTTCTGCATCCATACTAATATTAAATACTGACAACTGGAAAAAGAAAAATTGTGTTAATTAAGGAGCTAAAATGCTGTCTTATAGTAATTTATATTTCCTCTTTGATTATTGGAGTTGCACATACTTCTACACGTTTATTGCTCAGTCACTTTTCTCCAATTGCGATATGCTTGTTTGTGTCTTTTACTCTTTCTTCTGTTTGTCCATTTCTGTCTTCTTGGTTTGTGAGCTCTTTCTCTCTTTTTAAAATTAAGCATACTACTTATGTGACACACATACTTTAACGTTACCCTCTCCTAGTTAGGTATTTGCCTCCTAATTTTATATGTGAGAGATTTTGATATATATGTATATATATTTTAAATATTTTTAGTCATCTGTATTAATAGTTTCCCTGTTGTTTATTCCTTCAATATTATATCTAGAGAGTAGCTTGCCTCCCAAAGATTATATGAATATTTACTTTCTTTTTGAAGTGGGCACATCAAAAAAAAAAAAAATGAAATACCATACCACTTAGAAATCAAATACTCAGATGGCATAAAAAAGGAGACACAAAGCAACATATATACTAAAATAAAGACAACATCCATCATCAAACCATTTTTAAATTTTAGACACACTGAAAATCTCCAATTATAAAACCATTCTATGTCTAGGAAAACAAATCAGGAGTTTTATCTCAGAATAATATTTATCTTAAAAATATTTCAATCTTGCCTTAGATTGACCTGTATTATTTAAGCCATTAAAAAAAAAAATACCAGGAACTAAGTAAGACAAGAAAAAAATCAAGTAATTCAGGTAGCAAAGACCTTTAACTATTTCTCTCTGCTGGGGCTAAATTGCACACAGGCAATGAATGAGAGGAAATTCACTTTAGACCTCTGAATTCTTACGTCCCTATTCCTTTGTGTGAAAGTAGACTAGTTACCATTTGAATGTGAACTGCTATCATCTAGTGGATTGTAGAGTTCCTCATTGACATGGTTTCTATTCAGAAGTGTCCCTAGAGGGTCTGACTTTTTGGCTGCAGAAGACTGCAGAATCAGATGATTATTCTTATCATCACTTTTTTTCTTGTGGCTAAAGCGATGCAGTGGGTATGTTACAGGAGTTATTCAGGAATGAATGATAGCATGGATCAGGGATCAGAGTGAGAGAGGGGGATTGAAACCCACATTTTCAAGGGCATATTGCAGACTTGCAATTTGTCTCGTATCTGCAGCAGGTGTTAATACTCCGTTTTAACAGGTGAGAAAACAGAAGCTCAGAGAGCTCTAGCGACTTCTTGTGGGCACACAGCCAAGGAGTGGAGGAGGTGGGATTTGAAAAACAAGATGTTGGAAATAAGAGGAATAAGTGAAGACACTGGGAAGGTCCCAATGATAAATGAGATAGGGGATGGGGGACAGCTTTCCAATGGATGGATGGCTACGATTCTCACTCTAACCCTGACAAGGAATGCTCAGATGGACAAAAGTTTAGAATTTTTCCACTCAAGCATAAAAATACACTTTTTAATAAGAATGCCTTCAATTGGGGTATTCATTTTCCCTTTTCAAGGTGCTTTCTCTTAGGACATCTCATTTTATTCTGACGACAATCCTAGAAGGAGGTAACCTAGCTCCTATATTGTATTAATCCTTTGCTTCAAAGTCAGAATTGTTCATCGACTTCATGTAAGAATTCTCATACATTTGTTTAAACATTATGCTCTTGGTTATCTAACCCAACCCAAGCCCAGTCAGGATGGTCCCTTCTTGATATTGGAAGATACAACCCTCTCAGGAGGGCTCCCCTTGACTCTGTGTCATAGAGCTGCCCACAAATACTTTCTGTAGCTATTCAAAGAGTATGCTCTGCTTTTCCCCCAAAATAGAAACAGTTCCAGGAAGACCCAACATATCTCTCTTTTTTTGTAGACTTCCTCTTGGCAGGATCAATAGTGTCCACTTATAAATTAGACATAGGTGTGCAAAATATATCAAGGTTAAGTGGCTGCAGGAGCACTTACCACACCTCCCACATTACAGGGTGTTGCCCTTAATTCTTAGATAATCAGTTCTGCAAGAGTAGCTGATGTTGGCCACCTGGTCTGCACTCTGATCAAAGCAGCATTTGCCATCCTCCACTTAGAAAGGGGGAAATGGCTAATTACTGTCCTCAAAGCACAACTTCCCTTGTTTAATTTTTACTAATCTGAGTTTGAAAGAAGTTCCTACTCCTCCATATTAGGTTGTTTTCATTGATGAAGTTATTTGCCTTTGCCCTTTTAACTATCACATGCAAAATTCGTTCTGTTTGAATAAAATCTTAACAGGAAAGAGGAAATGCCTGCGTTGGGACATTCCTCTCCCATAATCAGATGCTAGAAAGCAGTTGAATGAAATGAATGTCCCTTCCCCTAACAGAGCCACTGGGAAGGAGAAATTCTTTGGCCTTGCAGACCAGTTACTTCATATGGAAACTATATGGTTTATATATATATATATATTTACACACATATATATGTATATACATATGTATATAAATACATATTCCATAATATATATGTACATATGTTCCAATAAGCATGATTCCTACCTTTTAAGAATTTAAGAATTGGTTATCTAAGACATCTCACATTTCCTGATAGACTAATACTTGTAAATTCACATTTAAAAGATACTCCTCTAGAATTGCGTTGGGTGAAATTTTTGGACCTCTGAATCATACTAGATATATATAAAGTATAATAATTGCACTGGTATTTAAATGGCTCATGATATTCTCTCTCCATCAGCCCTCCTGGTAAGTTGCTTCACGACATAATGATTGAAAAAAGAGTGAAAGAGAGCAAAAAATGGGATGAAGAAGAAAGAAGAGGGGAGAAAAGGGTGGGAAACTCCATATACTTTTTTTTTTATTTTAAATTCAGTTTTACTGAGATATATTCACATACCATACAATCATCCATGGTGTACAATCAACTGTTGACAGTACCATCATATAGTTCTGCACTCATCACCCCAATCTGTTTTTGAACATTTTCCTTATACCAGAAAGAATCAGAATAAGAGTAAAAAATAAAAATAAAAAAGAACACCCTATTTTTTCATTTAATTTTTGTCTCCGTTTATCTACTCATCCATCCATACACTGGATAAAGGGAGTATGATCCACAAGGTTTTCACAATCACAGTCACCCTTTGTAAGCTACACTGTTATACAACCGTCTTCAAGAATCAAGACTACTGGGTTGGAGTTTGGTAGTTTCAGGTGTTTACTTCTATCTCTTCCAATATATTAAAACCTAAGAAGTGTTATTTATATAGTGTGTAAGAATGTCCACCAGAGTGACCTGTTGACTCCATTTGAAATCTCTTAGCCACTGAAGCTTTATTTTGTTTCATTTCGCATCCCCCTTTTGGTCAAGCAGATGTTCTCAATCCCACGATGCCGGGCCCAGATTCATCCCAGGGAGTCATATCCTGCGTTGCCAGGGTCCATATACTTTTTACTGGCTCACTGGCCCATGCCTGCTTTTAGGCTTTCCTTTTTCTCTTTCGTGACCCCAACCCATACTTCAGGACTCTAGACAGTTGGTGACAAGAGTTCAAGGCTTTTGACAGCCTCTCCTCTTTTCTGGCACCTGGAGGCAAAAGCTGCAGCCCAAGGCCATTTAACTAAATAGAATGTGAGAGTTAGAAGGGACCTCAATTCATTTAGAGAAGAGGATCATGCTGAAAAGCCAGATGAAATGGCTTGACCATGGGCACACAGCGAACCAGTGTCAGGGCTAGGGCTGGAAGGAAGTCTACTGAGCTCCAGACTGGTGTTCTCTGTCCAACGTCACCCTGCTTCCCCTGACGAGGCTCAGCTTCCCAAACCCAGCACCATGACGTCATATGCAGGCCTGCCTCTTCTAGAACCCCCTTATCTTAGCTTCACCTCCCTGGTGTCATCCTACTTATAATGACACCTGCCACACAAAGTTTGAAACATTGCTACCATGTTTATAGACAAACTAGAGTAGTGGTTTTCAGCCAAGGGTGACTTCACCTGGATATTTAACAACATCTGGAGATAATTTTGGTTGTCACAACTCGGGGAGAGGAGAGGGATGGCATCTGCTGGGTAGAGGCCAGGTGTTCCAGTTTGCTAATGCTGCCGGGATGCAAAATACCAGAAATGGATTGGCTTTTGTAAAGGGGGTTTATTTGGTTACACAGTTACAGTCTTAAGGCCATAAAATGTCCAAGGTAAGTCATCAGCAATTGGGTACCTTCACTGGAGGATGGCCAATGGTGTCCAGAAAACCTCTGTTAGCTGGGAAATCACGTGGCTGGCACCTGCTCTGGAGTTCTGGTTTCAAAATGGCTTTCTCCCAGGACGTTCCTCCCTAGGCTTCAGCTCCACAAAAATGTCACTCTTAGTTGCTCTTGGGGCATTGGTCCTCTCTTTGATTCTCCAAAGCAAAAGTCTGCTTTCAAAGACCATCTGCAAAATGTCTCTGTAAGCTGCAGCTCCTCTCTCAGCTCCTGTGCATTCTTCAAAGTGTCCCTCTTGGCTGTAGCAAGATTGGTCCTTCTATCTGAGCTTTTATAGTGCTCCAGTAAACTAATTAGAGCCCACGCTGAATGGGCAGGGCCACACCTCCATGGAAACTTTCCAATCAGAGTCATCACCCACAGTTGGATGGGGCACATCTCCATGGAAACAACCTAATCCAAACATTCCAACTTAATCCCCACTAATATATCTGCCCCCACAAGATTACATCAAAGAACATGGCTTTTCCTGGGGGACATAATACATTCAAACTGGTACACCAGGGATGCTGCTAAACATGCACAGAACAGCCCCCCACATCAAAGAATTATCCAGCCCCAAATGCCAATGGTGCCAATGTTGAGAGACCCTGCACTAGAGCATCCCAAGGTTGGTCTTCCAAATTCAGAGTCAGATCTGTCCTTGGGGTCTGAGATCTGGCAGGAGCTTTAGTAGGTTTGGGGTTGTGAGAAGGCCTGTTTGTGGACCTGGAGACCAGCAGTCTGCATGGCAGGGTAGGGAAGAGTTACGCTATCTGGGGTATAGCCCTGCCTCTGCTACTGATCAGTCTGTGCACTGGAAGAAGCCATTCCCTATCCTAGGCCTCAGATTTCACCGGAAGAGACCTGTGTTCCCAGAGGATCATGGTTGCAAAGACATGGAGTCCTGCAGATACTGTCCAAAGAAATTCTTTGGGAACATTTGAGCATGCTCAGTGAGACATGGCTAAGGGTGCAACTCCATGCACAACAGGGTTGTTTCTGCAATTCCCTGGCTTTCCTTCACCAGGGCCAAAACCCGGGCCAGAGCACAGGGGTGGGTGAAGACACCCTGGCATGGCTCCATCCACGTCCTCACCCACTTATTCTCAGCTTCTGCATCCCTGACAGGCAGCCCCAAGGTCCTGGAGCATTTCCATGCACCTTTCTATTTCCCAAAGCTTCCCAGTAAATACCGTTACTTTCAATTTTTCCTCATCCTCCAGTTCCTCTTTTCACACTCATCATTGACAATATTTAAGTTTCATTCCAGACCAGATATTCTGCAGGTCTCTTTTCCTATTTGCATTGCACTACATCCTCAACTCCATTTGAGAAACTTTTCTAGTTACTCTGCTACTTTAAGAAAAAAACAAAAATGACTATTCCCCCATTCCACATGGATCTCAGGCCCTTCATTTCCCGAATGTTCTCCCGCTAAAGTAGCTTCCTCGAGGATTCTCAAGGTTCTTTGAGAATTACTGTTCACAACAAATTTTCTCTACTAGACATTTCTTGAATGGGTGTATATGGTGTCTTACACATAAGAAATGTTCAACGAACATTTGCTGATTCAATTGGTTGATCAGCAGGTCCCACAAATGTACTGCATTTTATCGCTACATGGTAAAATTAGCTTATGTCTCCGAAAAGTCAACCATGCGGCGATTTTTTTAGTTTCCACTTCATTGGTGTTACCTAGATAGCTGTTTCTCGCTTTTTCTAATCACTGAGTTTCTGACCATCTCACCAGAAACTCACGGCAGAGAGGAAAAAAGAAAACAAAACTCCAGCCGACAAAGGGATGAGATGGAACCCAACAGAAACATTTGTATGACTGCTGAGCCCAAATCTGAATTTTAGGGAAAACTACTACTATTCAAAGCCTTTCATTTTTTGTTTTTGCTTTTGTTTTTGTTTTCTTCTTTTACCATTGCTTATCCCTCAGGAGTACAGAGTTAAAAACTAAGCAATAAGAGATTTGGTTCTTGTTTTGTATATTTTAAGGCATGAGCATAGGTACATTTTTTGAAAGTCTCAGTCTTTTCACTTAAAGGGAGATCAATTTCAGTAAATTACTGTAATACTGGCAGTTGTGAATGAGTATCTGTTAATGTGCAAAGCCGGACTTTCCCATAAGGTCTAGTCTTTTAACCTCTCCCCTGAACAGAAACCACTGCTACAAAATGTGACAAGCAGGGAGTGAGGCACCGTGGGCACTTGATAACTCAGAAGTTAATACAGCTCAGTTCAGCTGTGACAGCTGTATTTGCTAGAAATGTGTTGCGCTAAGATTTTCATTAATTGCCTGGGGCCCCAGGATGTGTTCTGGTTTTGCAAGCTCTTTTTGCAAAGCCTGCCTTCCTGTTTATCTGTCTTGATGCACTCTCACAGCACATACAATTCATAACACAAGTGGATGTCTTTTACCCTCTGAAACCAGAAAAGACCAGAACATTTTTAATTAGACTGAAAAGATAAAGATAGCAGCTCTGGAAAGTGTGCTCCCCTTTCTTCCTTTTTCAGGCTGCAGTTAAACACATTTGTACAGAGAACGGGTCCTTAAAATACCAAGAAAAGGGGGCATATGATCCCAATTATTTGGCAGTCAATTTTGCCCCTAAAATAAATGAAACTGCAAAATTGTCTTTTACCGGACACCCAGACACTGACAGAAGGTTGCATGGTGGCAGCTGCATATCCATTCCCCTGGGGCGTTATTTAAACCAAGAAATCTCTCCTCAGGAGGGACATGGAGATCAGTTCCAGGGACACCAGAAAAGTGATGGTGAAGGGTTTTTGTGTTCCTCTCCACCCTGTAAAACTAAGTGAAACCGATAGCTGATTGATTATTAAACAGTTTGCATTAAATGACTTGGGGATATTCTGCTCATTACATCCGTGATTCTTAGCAGAGCTGTTTCTGTAGGATCTTAACTGTTGGGGCAGGGCAGATAATGAGAAGGAAGTAGCAGTATCAAGTTAGCAAAACTCCAAGGAGATTAAAAAAAAAGCTTTGGACCGCACCATAGCTTGCAAAATGGATGCTATTCTTTTTGAGATGAAGGAAGCAGGTGAACAAATATAAATCAAATGCATCTCCTAGGGAAAGCAGTTACTCAATGTGGTGAATGAGAAGATAATGTCAAACAGAATTATTTTCTTCTACTCGGCAAGGCCTACATGCAAGACAATATTTCCCATTCATCTCAGATTGATTCCTTGCTGTATTAATGTTGGTAAAGGTTAATGTCTTTCTCTTTATTTCAGTCATGAATTACTAATTATTTCTGGCATCATTTATTTGTGCCTGTTAAAAGATTTTGCACACCAGTCTTTACACTGTGGTATTTAATAGAGATGGAGAATTGCTTAGTCTTAGAAGAAAGCTTGATCAGACTCCAAGGTGTAAGAACAGGAGGTATCGTTATGTGTTTATTTACTAGATGTGTTTTCTCTCCATTTTCATGCTTTTCTTTTTTTCCCCACTTTGCTCAGAATAACATCATCTCCCATCTATCTGGGGATAAAAGATGATTACCTTTTTGTTCAGAATCCACTAAACTAATAGTTATTCTGCTTGTTGCTAGGCAACCGCACTGGGTTACCCAGAAGACGCTCACTCCACTGTCAGTTTCTCCTTCTCTTTTTGATAATTGACCACAGAGAGAGTTTGCCTGGGTAGGGGTTGGGGGGCAGGGTGGAGAGGGGGCTAAAAGAGCTCTTGATCAAGAGACTTCATGAATAAAAAAAATTTAACAGTCCCAAGTTTTCTCAAAGACTTTTATCTTGGATAAACAAATCGTGGGATATTCATACAATGGAATGCTACTCAGTGACAAAGGACATGGACTTCCATACACACAGCGTCAGGGATGAAACTCAAATGTACTAGAAAGCAGCCAGGCACAGAGGAGTACACACTATGTATTTCATTCCGTTTGCCCAGAAAAGGCAAACCTAATCTATAGTGACAGAAAGTAGCCAGTGTTTGCCTAGGACTAGCACTGGGGATTTTCAGAAATGGGGCACAAGTGAATTTTGGGGGATGATGGAAATGTCCAAATATCTCGACTGCAGTGGTGGTTGCGTAGATGTGACTCGAAATGCAATTTAAATGGATATATTTTATTGTATGTAAATTACATCTTAATTATAAATTAGTTTGCTCTAATCTGGTCTGGTGTTCTCCTGCCCATCACACAACTATTATCCTGGAATCCGCCTTTATCCACCTCCTGTGAATTGCCTTCACCTGGGTACTGGCTCATGTGTCTTATGTACCTCCCTAAAGGGTAAACGGCAGATCTTTGTGACTAGAGACATTTTAGTTGTAATGCCCTCCTATGTAAATGACTGCTTAACTAATTGTAGATATCTAGATTGGAGTCCATTCCGCTCCTAAATTTTGAAGCTATTTCTTCACTTTATTCTCGGGTTCCAGTGTTGTTTTCAGAATCCACGCCATCCTGGTACGTGATACCCTATAAAAACAATTTTTTCCTCTGAAAGATCCTACAGAATCTTTTTATTGCCCCAGTGTTCCGAAACATCACGACGATGTGCCCTAGTGTGGGTCCATTTTCATCCATTGTGTAAGGAACTCCTTGGCAACTTATTTTCCATCTGATCTGGGAAACGTTTTTGAATTGTTTCCCTGTGATTTCTTTCCCTCCGATTATTTGGTTGTTTGTCTCTCCTGGACTCATCGTTTAGTCTTCTTATCTTTCTTCCCTATTTTCTATTTCTTTGTGTGTTTCTCCACTTTATCTTCCTACACTTCTATTGGGTTGTTTATGGCTATATTTTAATTATACCAGGGTTCTTTTTTTTGCAAGTTTTGATATATTCTTTTATTTCTGTGCCTATGTTAATAATTGTTACTTGAGGTTTTATAGTCCCTATATGGTCTCCTCCAAATTTCTTTTTTCTGTATGTTTTGGTCCCTCTCTTTTGTGACAGAGACTTTACACAGATACCAGGTGATCCTTAGGTAACTGCTCGTATTTAAGATAGAAGCCCTCTATGTGTGATGGGGCTTGTTGAATGCAAGCCTCATTTTCCACTCCGCAGTGGAGATCAGAGATCAGAGAATCTAACCCCTTCTTAAACAGACTTTCAATTACACCTCTTGGTTTCAACCCTACTTTCAACACTCTTACTAGGGATACTGGTGCCACTAATCCCTGAGCATCTTCAAGGTCTGTTTCTTGGTTTTCCCAATTACTGGCTAAAATTCATCTTTCTTGGGTCTTACCTCTTTTTAGAGAATAAATACCTCCTGTTTTCTTGCTTGCAAATTTCTCCCCATCAAGTCCTCTCCTTCTGTCTTCTTAATCTAATGTGGATATACATTTTATGTGCTTGTTATTCTCTAATCCTTTTTCAGTCGTTTTGTGAAGTTTCAGGAGAGAATGGAGAGCAATGCATGAGACACTCAGGCCATCTTTAACTAGGAAAGAAAATCATTTTTTATAAAAGGGCTTTAATTCTATATTTTGGATCAGTTGCAGAACAAAAGAAGCAGTTAGAAGGTTAGAAAAATATATACATATAGACAAGGTAGATATGTGAAAACACCAAAAAAGAGAAAATGTTGACGCTAAAACTAATAGAGGGACACTAAAACTAATAAAAAGGCACAGACTATTATGAAATAACAGGTTTGTGGGATGATGTTGCTGTTAAAGTAATGTCCTCCTTTTGCAATGGAGGCCTTCAAGAGCAGAGGTCTCCTCCATGGGGTTGACCCAGACACTGAATGGAGCCATGGTGTTCTGGTTTGCTAATGCTACCGAAATGCAAAACACCAGAAATGGATTGGCTTTTATAAAGGGTGTTCATGCAGTTACACAGTTACACAGTCTTAAGGCCATAAAGTGTTCAAGGTAGCACATCAGCAATAGAGTACCTTCACTGGAGGATGGCCAATGGTATTCAGAAAACTTCTGTTAGCTGGGAAGGCACATGGCTGCTCCAAAGTTCTGGTTTCCAAATGGCTTTCTCCTAGGACATTCCTCTCTAGGCTTCAGCTCCTCAAAAATGTCACCCTTAGTTGCTCTTGGAGTGTTTGTCCTCTCTTAGCTTCTCTGGAGCAAGAGTCTGCTTTCAAAGTCCATCTCCAAAATGTCTCTGTAAGCTGCAGCTACTCTCTCAGCTTCTGTGCATTCTTCAGAGTGTCTCTCTTGGCTGTAGCAAGCTTGCTCCTTCTGTCTGAGTTTATATAGTGCTCCAGTAAACTAATCAAGGCCCACGCTGAATGGGCAGGGCCACACCTCCATGGAAATTATCCAAGGAAAGATCTTGCCCACAGTTGAGTGAACACATCTCCACAGAAACATCCAATCAAAAGTCTCCAACCCAATCCATACCAATACGTTTCCTGCCCACACAAGACTGCATCAAAGATAATGGTGTTTGGCAGGACATAATACATCCAAACCAGCTCACATGGTATGAGGGTACCTGAATCCATAAGACTGTGGCTGCTGCTTTTAATGTAACTGGATTTGTCCCTGAAGTGACCAGCCTTCCTCCTCTCCCCACGTCCCTGCACCCTATAGTCAAAGGGAAGAGCCTCTGCTGGTTACTCTGTCGTAGTTTTCCAGGCTGCTAAGAAAAGTACCCACCCAATGGATTGGCTTAACAATGGGAATGGATTGGCTCACAGTTTTGGAGGCTGGAAGGCTTGCCTCCTGCTGAAGGCAGTAGCATTCTGGCTGGCCGGCAATCCTTGGGTTCCTTGGCTTTCCCGTCACAAGGTGTTGCCCTCCTCTTTCTCTTCTGGGTTCCCATGGATTTCTGGCTTTGGCTCCTCCTGTAGTTTTCCCTTTATAAGGCCTCCAGTGATAAGATTAAGCCCCACCCTAATTCAGTTGGGCCACACCTTTAGCAAAAATAACATCTTCAAAAGGATCTATTTACAGTGAGTTTGCACCCATAGGAACAGAATTAAGAACAGGTTTTCCTGGAGTACATAATTAACCCACCACACTTCAGAAGGTGAAATTCCAGGTGGCCCAGAGTAGACAGGACCCAGGGGACCCCAGTGCCTTTGGAATAAAGAATCTTCCTGCCACAAGATAATTTCACCTATCATTATTTGTAATAATGAATCACCAAAAACCCTAAACTATCTGACAATGGAGGGATCATTTTTAACTGTTATTTTATTATGCGTCATACATACATTCTCTCTAAACTTCACAACAATCTTGCAAGGAAGATATTTGTGTTCTCATTTCACTATGGAGGTGACCAAGGTGCAAAGAGATAATGCAACTTGCCCAAAGCCACCTACCAACTAAAGGATTTAAATTTAATTCTGAAACCAGTGCTTTTTTCACTGTATTATCCTGCAAGAGAGGCAAGACATCCTTTTCAGACACCCTCTCCTCGGATTGTATGTTTTCATTTCTTAGATTGACTTGCATTCAACAAATATGTCTTAATTTATCAGTAACCAGGGAACCAAGAAGTAGCAAACTCCTAAAGCTTTACCACCAGGGCTCAGCGTTTTAAATAGGCAAAGGGGCAAACCCATGAACTGATGACGTGGTCAAAGTTTCCAGGGCTCTGAGTTAAGAAGAAAAACAACACAAATCTTTTGGCAGACTGCCAGTGATCCTGTTTGACTGCAAGCCCTCCGACTACGAACACCCTGCAATGTACCTTGTAAGTGTCATAGTTTGAAACTGGAGAGGACCAAAGAAAAATTCGGATGGCTCATTCCCAAGAGAAGTTTCAAGATGCCACGGAAAATATAACAAGAGCTCACATGTTGTGTGTGTGGGGGTCCATTAAAAAGTATAGTCTATAGCAACTTGTGACACTTACAACAACAAGAACAACAACAAACATCTGTTACTTTGCCTGCCTGATGCCATAATCTTGTTTCCTAACTGCGGCTCAGTGGAAGGAGCGTCACCTTCAAAGGTTTACTTTGAAATCAATCTACACAGGAAACACATCCAAAATCAGAGAAAACATGAAACAGTTGGTAATAACACTTCACCATTTCTGAAGCAATTAGTCTGCGAGGTACTAGGCAAACCACCCAAGGAATGGTTTGAAGTAGAACCCTCACTCTGGGGGAAGATTAAGGGGAATAAAAAGGCCACCTTTGCAGAGTTATCTCCTATTATCTGTGATAAGTATGAAATGAAGATTTTTACAGCCTCATTTACCACAATTCTAAAAATAATTCTCACTAAAATGTAAAAGACTAAGAATGGATTCATGTGCTGCTGTCCCAGGGAGAAGAAGGCATTTAATTTTAAACTGGCACTCCTTCACTCCTGCTTACAGTTAGCCCTAAAATTGTCTAGGGTTGTTTTAGGGGGTGAATGTTGGAGATGGGGTAGGGCTGGCAACTCTAAGAAATCTAATGCAGAGCCTTGTTCTGAAGATGATGACCTTCCACCCAATATTAAAAAGTGGCAAATAGGAAAAGCTACTTTGAAGTGGCATTTTGGCTTTAAAGCCCTTTACCTGTGTGCTGAGAAAACCTTCCTTGGGGCCTTAGCGTTTTTAGTCGTTTTATTTCTCATGATGATAGAAAGCAATGTCAAAATTATAATTTAGTATACAGATCATTCAAGTAGTTAATTTCTCCAATGTGTGCCCTCCACAAAGTATGTTAAAAGAGTGTTATTCACACCCACTTTCTTTTGGGGAAAGACTCTATTTAATAAGTAGACCTCTTAACCGAACGCCTGAGCTTAAGTTAAAGAAGCCAGACACAAAAGGATAAATATCGTACGATTCCACTTACATGAAATATCTAGACTAGGCAAATTTGTAGAGACAGAAAGTAGATTCGAGGTTGGGGGAGGGGGTGGGGAGTTACTGCCTAAGGGGTATACAGTTTCTGATTGGGGTGATGGAAAGGATTTGGTAATGGATGGTGGTGATGGTGGCACAACATTGAAAGTGTAATTAGTGACACTTAATTGTCCACATAGGAAATGACTAAAATGGCAAATTCTATGGTATCTCTCTGTTCTAGTTTGTTAATACTTCCAGGATGCAAAACACCAGAAATGGACTGGCTTTTATAAAGGGGGTTTATTTGGTTACAAAGTTACAGTCTTAAGGCCAATAAAATGTCCAAGGTAAAATGTCAACAATGGGATACCTTCACTGGAGGATGGCCAATGGCATCCAGAAAACCTCTTTTACCTGGGAAGTCACGTGGCTGGCGTCTGCTTCAAGTTCTGGTTTCAAAATGGCTTTCTCCCAGGACGTTCCTCTCTAGGCTTTGGCTTCTCTTGGGGTGTTTGTCTTCTCTTAGCTTCTCTAGAGCAAAAGTCTGCTTTTAACGGCCATCTCCAAATGTCTCTGCAAGCTGCAGCTCTCGCTCAGCTTCTGTGCATTCTTCAAAGTGTCCCTCTCGGCTGTAGCAAGCTCGCTCCTTCTGTCTGAGCTTATATAGTGCTCTCATAAACTAATCAAGGCCCACGCTGAATGGGCGGGGCCACACCTCCTTGGAAATTATCCAATGAAAGATCTTGCCCACAGTTGAGTGATCACATCTCCACGGAAACATCCAATCAAAAGTCTGCAACCCAGTCAACACTAATAACGTTTCCTGCCCACACAAGACTGCATCAAAGATAATGGCATTTTGGGAGACATAATACATCCAAAACACAATAAAAGTAAAAGCAAAAAAACAAAAAAACAAAAAATCCTGAACTGACTGTACAAGATATCTGCATAAAAGCCTGCCTTTTTCCTCTCTTCTGCTCTCTTTTTCTTTTATATATTTTTTTCCTTTCTTAGGAATGTACTATTACTGCTTGGAATAACAAGGATATACCAAATAATTATTCCTAATTATTCTTGTGAAAGATTCAGATTTCAAAAAAGCAGCTAAAATAATTTATTCATTTGCAGAAAGATGTAATTTTGGGGGAACTTAGGGGAAAAAATGTCAGCAACCATATTTTGCCTGAAGCTTGAATAGTTTAAAGCCGGGAAATGTTGTCATGGTATTAATCCAAGTAGAATTAGATTTCTACTTCTAACAACCAGTTTGGCATCCCAGGGAGAGGAAAAGCTGAATGGCTTTGCTTCATAAACATAACACACCATATGAAATACCTTTGTACGTACAGTTTTTGCTAAGTTGGTATCCCCAGCCTTTTATCCATACACTTCGCTGTGGACCAAGTGCACGGAAATTGACGACAAAGAGAAGATTCTGCTCACAAATGTCTCCATGACATATTCCGCCAATTAGTGAGCCCTCGACTGACTATGCCCTGAGACAGCAAAAAGAAGGAGGCAGATGGAAACCCCAAGGGAAATAAAGACCAACTTGTCTATCTGCAGTTTTGCCTTAGGCTCTGGTTACTGCCCAGTTACCAATGCTTCAATCAAAATATTGAGACCAGATTGGAAGATGGAAATGTTTAGTTAACTCCATTTCAGTTCTGTTTTCCTCTACTTTTAAAGATGAGAAAGGGTGAGAAAAAGAACAAGGAGGAAGAGGATATATACAAACATTCCCGCCATCCTGCCTTCCTTAGTGGCTACTACATGTCAAGAAAAATATGAATAAGACAGTCTTTCCAGAGGAATATAATATTTCGTGGGCTGCCATCTCTCACAATACATTGGCTGCATCCCGGGATGCTGAGCATAACTCTTGGCTCCTCATATGTGCATTAGACATTTTTGTTCAATTTCAACCCAAGTCTCAGTGTGTAGGGCCTGTTCTGCTCTATTGAGGGAATGTGGCTTCCAGGAGGACCGGGCAATTTCAAGGAGTTGTTAAGTAGGGCAAGGTAAGTGATGGTGGTGGGAGGTGGGGATTTGTAACTCAGAGGGCAGCACAAAAGGTGTAGACTCTGAGGGTCAAGGAGGGGGAGAAAAGAGAAGGAGTCTTGGTAGTAGAGACTGCCAGTTATTGCCTAATATCCATCCATCCTCTCCTTCCCAGAAACTGAACTTCTCTTTTTAGCTGGGCACCAAATGTTCTGTTTCCCAGCTTCTCTGCAATTTGAAGTGGCTATGTGATGAAGCTGTGTTCAATGAAATGCAAGAAAAAATGTTGAGTGGGAATTGAAGGAAGTTTTCTTGAAGGGCACAGACTGCTGGGAGGTGTCCTTTTTGTATATCTACGGTGCCTCTTTCTCCTTTTCTTGAGGATGTGGTAGCTGGAGCCCCAGCAGCTATTTTGGACAATGAGGTGCCCTTGGAAATGAGAGTCAGACATGCACCAAAAATGTCAGAGTGCAAAGATAGGGACATGGGTCCCTAACAGCCACTTTACCAGACCAGTACTGCCCATCTGAAGAGTTACACGACATAGAAGTGAACTATCTTGATTAAACCACTCTTATTTTGTGGTTTTCTGTTATGTGTGATCAAACCTAATTTTATATAACCAAGAATTCTAGTCTCCTCTGATCCCCAAGTGACCCCAAGTGAATGTGAATAGCTTACTATTTAGTTACTTACATGAAAAACTATAATAGTTTTTATATCATTGAATGAGTTAAAAAAAAAAACAAACACTGCTTTAAGATTTATTTTATTAAAATACTCATTTCTTTTTACTCATGCTCTTTGTCATTCACTACTCAGATTTCCATGAAAAGGCAACTAGTCAACCTGCTTTCTAGGCAGCCAGTGGTTTCCTCAAACACCACTGGCCAAGTTAAAAGCAGGATCTCAAAGGATAGGAACAGCCTTGCTCTCTAAATTCTTCTCCCAATAGTTCTGGAAGTCCCAGAGGAGAGTCTCAGGTTTGCTCATGACACAGTCCTCTTGCCTAATGACATTTTCCTTCTCCCATGTTCCAACTCCCTGGAGCCACTTACAAGGAGCAACTTCTGCTGTTGCCAAGCCCTCCCGACAAGTGTGACAGGCTGCTTCCCCTCTCTTTTGGACTATTTACCTGGGTCACTGTTTCTCCTTGCACCAGTTTGGCCCAAATACATCCTTTATATCTCCTTGTCACGCCTTTGCCCCAGCAAGGAGGTTGAGCTTGCACTTGCAATATCTTGAGTAGCTTATAGCAATCTTATTGAAAGAGCTCTTTGAAGATTTACTTCCATTGTTATCACAGACCCTTTTCTCTAGAACCCACACAGCAGTGCAAGGCCCTGGCGATGGGGTGGGAGGAGGTTTATATCTTGTGGTTCTTTGTATTCCTGGCATCTGGCCCAGTGCTTGGCACTTGAATAGTATTTATTAAAGTTTTTTTTAATAAATGAGAGCTCCAGAGACAACAATATGCATCTTAATGACTCTTCTCACCCTTAGCTGTCAGCCTGGGATGAAGCCAGTGTACGCCAGCTCTCTTCCTTAAAGAGACCTTATTTCCCTGAAACCTTATTTACCTCTGAATATCAAAAGGATTTGTCTTTGGTTCTCAAGTTGTGACTCTGTCCCTTACTCCCAACTCCTCACCACACACATCTATATCTTAGAAGGGTCTGGGGGAGGAAGAGATGGTCTTCTGCTTCTATGACCTTGATATACTCTATCATCCCATTTTCCACAACTCCTTTAGGTCCCCACTGGTGGCGTCAACATAGAAAATGTATGAGCAAGCATTGAAGCTTGGAAGTTAAGGCTAAATCTTCCCCAAATCTTCAACTTCCCTATTTATCTCTATCTCACCCCCCAATACTTCTACCATTCTACAGGTGGAAAAATGGAGGAGGCACAATAAAATATTACCATCTTGACACCTGTTTGGGATTTGGCAGACATAGGTGCTTTAAGGTGCTTGAGCTAGACCTCCTGGTAGGGCAACTTTCAGGCAATGGTGTGGGGGGCTTAGTCCCTTAGGATCGCACAGCAGGAGAGCTCAATACGGACAGATGCATGTTTGCATTATTCCTAGTAGTTATGTTCTATGAAGTTGCTGTGAACACTGAATTAGTGAATACTGAACCATGGGAAACATAAGGCTAGGTTCCTACGAGCATCTGATCATAGCATTTTTGTCAACAAATCAATGCACAACCTTGTTTTATGTGTGTTTCTGTGTAAGGACACCTTATATAATATTTATTGTTGATTCATTACACTGAACTTGCAGCCAACAGCACTATAACTCCTGCCTGAACAAAGCTTCTCTAACACATGTATTGTGCTGGCTTGAATCTGTTATGTACCCCAGGAAAGACCCTGTTCTTTTAATCTAATCTTGTGGGGGCAGACCTAATGTGGGTGGGACCTTTTGTTTAAGTTGTTCCCATGGAGATGTGACCCTGCCCACTCAAGGTGGGTCTCAATCCCCCTGCTGGAGGCCTCTATGAGAGGATAAAAGGCAGTGACAGTTTGGAGAGAGCTCAGAGAAGCTAAGGGAGAAAACACCCATAGACGTTGTGGAGAAAGCCACTGAAACCAAAACCAGGAGAGAAGCTAAGAGATAAAACCCAGAGTTTGCCCTGGAGAAGCTAAGAGAGGATCCCCAGATGCTTAGAGAGAAATGCCCTGGGAGAAACAAGAAAGGATGCACAGGAACTGGGAGAGACAGCCATTGAAACCAGAAGCTGGGAGAGAAGGATCAGCAGACGTCGCCATGTGCCATCCCATGTGACCCAGGAACCCCGGATGCCGTCAGCCTTTCTTCAGAGAAGGTATCGTCCTGTTGATGCCTTAATTGGACATTTTCACAGCCTTAGAATTGTAACTTGTAACTTAATAAATCCCCATTGCTAAAAGCCAACCCATTTCTGGCATGCTGCATTCCAGCAGCCTTAGCAAACCAGAACACGTATTTTCTCTGTAAGGCATATCACAGCCTTCTTGCACTTGGGAATACCAGATAGCACTGTAGAACCACACTTACGGACCATTTTTAACAGCAAAATCACCAACATAAAGCACAATAAATGTGGAAAATGTGGCACTAAATATACCATATGTCCCAGTTTGAATGTATTATGTCCCCCAAACACCATTATCTTTGATGCAATCTTGTGGGGTAGACACTTTAGTGCTGATTAGATTGGAATTCTTTGAGTGTTTCCATGGAATGTGCCCCAGCCAACTGTAGGTGATAACTCTGATTAGATATTTCCATGGAGGTGTGGCCCCACCCATTCAGGGTGGGCCTTGATCAGTGGAGCTATATAAATGAGCTGACAGGCAGAGGGAACTCAGTGCAGCTGTGAGTGATGTTTTGAAGAGGAGCTACAGCCAAGAGGGACACTTTGAAGAAAGCACAGGAGCTGCAGATGAGAGATAGTTTGAAGATGGCCATTGAAAGTAGACTCTTGCTCCAGAGAAGCTAAGAGAGGACAGATACCCCAAGAGCACCTAGGAGTGACATTTTTGAGGAACTGCAGCCTAGAGAGGAACATCCTGGGAGAAAGCCACTTTGGAACCAGAACTTTGGAGCAGATGCCAGCCAGGTGCCTTCCCAGCTAACAGAGGTTTTCCAGACACCATTGGCCATCCTCCAGTGAAGGTACACTTTGTTGATGGGCACTTTATTGCCTTAAGACTGTAACTTTGTAACCAAATAAACCCCCCTTTATAAAAGCCAATCCATCTCTGGTGTTTTGCATTCCAGCAGCATTAGCAGACTAGAACACCATATGTTAGGGATTGAATAGTGTTCCCCCAAAAAAGACATGTTCACGTCCCAATCCCTGGTCCCATGAATATGACCATATTTGGAAATAGGATTTTTGAAGACGAAGTTAGTTAAGATGAAGCCAAACTGGATTAGGATGGGTCCTTATCAAAATCACTTGCGCCCTTATAAGGAGAGGAAGTTGGCACCGACGGACAGAGCGAGAGACAAACATTTGACGGAGGCAGAGGTTGAGTTATGCCACAAGCCAAATTTCGCCATGGAGATTGCTGGCAAGCGACCACCAGAATCCTACAGCTTTCAGAGGGAGGGTGGCCCTGCCGACCCCTTGATTTCAGATTTTCCAGCCTCCAGAACTGTGTGAAAGTACATTTCTTTTGTTTTAAGCCCCCAGTTTGTGGTGCCTTGTTATAGCAGCCCTAGTAAACTCATACACCACACAAAGGGCACCTGTTTGCAGTGTGGAAGCTAAACAAAGGAGGCAGGGGGAACCTTGTTCTACTTCAGCTGGGAGCATGCACTCCTGGCAACTCAAATTTTCCCCACTCTGCCCACTTGGTGAATGACTGCCAAAGTGCCGCGAGTATTGATTCTGGGGTTGACACATAAATTTCAGTGAGTAGGTAAATTTGCAAATACAGAACCGTCGAACCATGATATTGGACTGTAATTCAGCTCTTGAGTCTGGAGGTAGGTGTGAGGAGGGGGCACCACCTGTTAACCCCTGGCTGAAAATGGCCACCGTGCTGTCCAAATAAAAGGAGCAGTGGCGTTAGCCACTGGAAGGCTATTTCTAAGGAAGGTGGGAGGCGGTGGGTGGCTTGGAAGCAGTCCTCGCTGGGCATAGCGTGGCTGCAAGCAGTGATGGGAACTACAGAGTCAGTAGTAATAGGGAGAGAAGCTGGCTTAGGAAAAGCCCCGAACCTCTGCTTTCTTGCCAGAAGTTTCTCTGTAGTACTTCAATCCCGTTAAGTCACAAGGGGAAGTGAATTTGTCTTGTTTCCTCATTATCGAACCAGCACATAGCACAGCACTGGGCATTAATTAGGAACCCAATACATATTTGTTGAGCAAATGTGTGAATACACACAATGAAATTGCTGACCTGTGGCTTTTAAAGTAAATCTCTGGGAACATGGCAGTAGGAAATACAGAACAGAAGCAACATAGGAGGCTTTGGTGCAAAACTGAGCACATGCTTCCGTTACGTCTGAGGATTTTGATAAGCTGGGTAAGAAATCTGCAATACAGCCTTGACCTCTGGGTCGCTTTCAGCCATAGAATTATGCACAGCCAGTAAGACTTCCAGAAAATCTTTTCTCTCTTTCCTTCCGATTTGGCTCCTTCCTACAGTGGAAGGAGGAGCAGATGAGAAGTGAAGACTCCTGGGCTTCGAGTCTCAAATCTGACAGCATTTTGTATGTGAGGGGGTGAGTGCGTGCGTGCTTAACTTTAATCAAATCATTTAGTCTTGCAACATCTCAGAGGTGGGCAAAAGAAAGATTCCTGCTCAACCTTACCCAAATTGTGTAGATAGCCAAGGGAAGAATTCATTTGAAAAGCACTTTTTAAAAAATCCAAAATCTAACATGCAAGGAGTTATTTCCATTTTCTAGCCCTTCTGTTTTTTTTTTCCCTTTTTGATGTCCTTAACTTACCTTTTTTTTTTTCCTTCCCTCCTTTTCCAATGTTCTTCTTATGTTTCTTTGTTGTTTTACATGGCCTTGCATGGTTTTAAGAAATGCCAGGAAAACCCTTCTGGCTCATGAGCTCTGTTTGTTGTTGCTGTTGTTGTTTTTAAATCTTTCATAAAATTGAGCAGAGGGGTTTTGCAGAAATGTATGCTCAATCTATTCAGTGGCACTGTGCTCTGCAATGCTCTTGCGTGGAGGCCTGTGCTTGGGGCAGAAAGGTAAAGACAGGTTGCTTGGATTCAGCAGCCTCCACCTGGTGTCGGTGGACATCCGGGTTCTCCATTGTTCACGGTTTTGACAATTACATTTCTAGCTCCATTAGGAAGCTCCTAAAAAGACCCATGCAAAGCTGATCACCTTACTTCCCCCATTCTTCCAGTTTCCTCCTCAAATGTTACAGGTTGGAAGTAAAGCAGTTATCTTAGGTTAGTTGTCTTTTTCTTACTCCCTTGTTATGGTCTCTTTGAAATGTTCTTTTATTGTATTTTTTTTTTTAATTTTTTTTTTCCATACAGTTGATTTAAAAAAGAAAAAAAAGTTAAAAAAAAAAAAAGAAGAAAAAACAAGGAAAAAAATATGTAGTGCCCCCTTGAGGAGCCTGTGGAGAATGCAGGGGTATTCGCCTACCCCACCTCAATGGTTGCTAACATGACCACAGACATAGGGGACTGGTGGTTTGATGGGTTGAGCCCTCTACCATAGGTTTTACCCTTGGGAAGATGGTTGCTGCAAAGGAGAGGCTAGGCCTCCCTATAATTGTGCCTAAGAGCCTCCTCCCGAATGCCTCTTTGTTGCTCAGATGTGGCCCTCTCTCTCTAGCTAAGCCAACTTGAAAGGTGAAATCACTGCCCTCCCCCCTACGTGGGATCAGACACCCAGGGGAGTGAATCTCCCTGGCAACGTGGAATATGGCTCCCGGGGAGGAATGTAGACCTGGCATCGTGGGACGGAGAACATCTTCTTGACCAAAAGGGGGATGTGAAAGGAAATGAAATAAGCTTCAGTAGCAGAGAGATTCCAAAAGGAGCCGAGAGGTCACTCTGGTGGGCACTCTTACGCACACTTTAGACCACCCTTTTTAGGTTCTAAAGAATTGGGGTAGCTGGTGGTGGATACCTGAAACTATCAAACTACAACCCAGAACGCATGAATCTCGAAGACAATTGTATAAAAATGTAGCTTATGAGGGGTGACAATGGGATTGGGAAAGCCATAAGGACCACACTCCACTTTGTCTAGTTTATGGGTGGATGAGTAGAAAAATAGGGGAAGGAAACAAACAGACAAAGGTACCCAGTGTTCTTTTTTACTTCAATTGCTCTTTTTCACTTTAATTATTATTCTTGTTATTTTTGTGTGTGTGCTAATGAAGGTGTCAGGGATTGATTTAGGTGATGAATGTACAACTAGGTAATGGTACTGTGAACAATCGAATGTACGATTTGTTTTGTGTGACTGCGTGGTATGTGAATATATCTCAATAAAATGAAGATTAAAAAAAACAATAGTTACATAAAAACAAATAGATTCACTTAAATAAATATTTTGTTAAATGACATGTCATATCTACTTGAAAGTGGCTGTACAGCATTTCTATTTGGGTTGATTATAACATTTTGGTAATGGATGGCAGTGATGGCAGCACAACATTGGGTATGTAATTTACAACACTGAATTATACATGGGAATGTGATTAAAAGGGGAAATTTTATATTGTATATATGTTACTAGAATAAAATTTGTAAAAAAAAAAATGTTACTGGAATAACGACAATATGCAATCTCTCTGGGAACTTCTGTACAAAGAGAAAAGCAGCTAAAAATATGGATTCCAAACTGTGCCAAAGCTGGAAAATGAAAACACTGGGGTCAAAAGAGGGAAATGGCTTGAGTTTCCCTCAGGACCCATTATTTCATTTTGATTAAAAATAGAACAATACGCTGAATTATGCGCAGGCTTTATCCAGCCACACATCTTAGAGAAGTGATTACCACTCAAGGTTCCAAGGGAAGAGGTAAAATGCTGAGAAAGTCTTTCTCTCCCAGCTATTCTCCAGAACAATAATGAACAATGACTCCACCAAACACGTGGTAAGTAACTCCACATTTGTTATATCATTTAATTGTAAAAGAAAAAAAAAACACCTATAAATACTGTTACTGACATCATTTGACTAAAAAAGAAACCGAGG
Organism: Choloepus didactylus; assembly: GCF_015220235.1. Classification (NCBI taxonomy): domain Eukaryota; kingdom Metazoa; phylum Chordata; class Mammalia; order Pilosa; family Megalonychidae; genus Choloepus; species Choloepus didactylus. The sequence goes on from NC_051314.1 coordinate 136,959,989, forward strand.
CTGAGATTGGCTTAATAACAAGCAAAAGCTTGCCAACCAGAAATGGCAGAGCTGGAATTTTAACCAGGTGTTCCGGTTGGTTTTATAGTTTTCTTTGTAGTTAATTTATAAATTTACTTGGTTTTACAATTGTTTTAAGTACCCTAGGCATGAGAAGTTCATCTGTACTTTTATGCTTGTTCACACTTAAGTAATATTGTAATTTAAATGATGTAAATCACTAATGGAATCTGTAAGTACTTTTTTTCTTTAGAGTTTGAGTAACAGCGCCGTGGTTGATCAGCCTGAGGGTTCAAACCCCGATGTCCTGAGATGGAGGGTGATTTATTTGGGCTGCCCCAGGTCACCCTGCTAAGTCTGGTGATCTGTGGCTGTGTCCTCATGTCAGCCCAAGACTACAGCTCTTGCAACCCCTATGCATAAATGAGACAATGACTGTCAGTGCTCCTTAGTAAACAGAAAGCCCTTTGTATAAATTATAATTTTTGTTGTTGATAACGATATATGATCAGAAAGGTTTAAACAACATTCTGTTTTCCAACTATAAATGTGATTTTTGTAGAAAATTCAGAAAATACAGAACATAACTCCCCCAAATCTCTTACAATTGCTGCAAACCATAGGTTATGGAATATCGGGAGATTTTTTTTTGCTCCATTTCCTTCCAGTCTTCTTTTTGAAGTCCATAACTGGCACCATGCTTTGTATGGTGGAAGTGAGCACCTTTGTTCATTTAATATCGTATTTTTCCCATGTTTCTAAACATTACCTAAAAACATTTTTATACCTTTCTATAATCCACAGCATGATCTGTCATAATTTAACTATCTCCCTATAGTTGGACAGTTAGATTATATCCTTTAAAAAACAAACAAAACTATCATAAAGAACATGACTTAATTGCTTAGCACACATTTCCAAAGTAGAATGGCTGGAATAAACTGAAGCATCTATTTACAAAGTTTTGGAATTCACTCTCTTGCTAGCAAATCCCTCTACAGGAAGGCTGGACCCATTGCACTCTGCACGGCAGGCCCTTTCGGTTCTGGGGTCCCAGGCCTCCCCAACATTTCGTGCATTCACCTTGCAGCCCCTCAGTAGGTTTCCGCCGCCACCAGTGCCCCCCACCCCCGCCCGCCAAGATCATCTGGGCGCCTCGCCTCGCCTCCGAGAACCTGCTTCCTGCCTGACTGTGTAGAGCTGGAGAAGGATGCCCCGAGTCCCTTTCAAAACTGTGTGTCCCCCCTTCCAAGCGCAGTTCCCACCCTGCCCACTCGCCCCCACGGTCTGTCGGCGCTCCCCGCCTCTCTGGGCTCCGCCTCCTGCTCACCTGTCTCCCGCGCAGGTGGGGGAGACGGGGAGGTGGACCCCCCCCCGAAGGCCATCCCTCTCACCCTCGTCCTTCCCCTGCCTGGCAGGGCCGCTGTGGAGGTCTCTTTGCCCGCAGCCCCCCGCCCTCCTACGGCCCGGGGGTACCGGCGGGCCGCAGGGTCACCAGCTGCGCGCGTCTGCGTCTCAGCCTCCGCGCCCCCCGCGCTCGCCTCCGGCTTGTCGTCCTCCTCCTGAGCGTGGCCCATGCGACCCAGCGCCATCCCGCCCCGCAGCCGCAATATCGGGGCGCCGCCGGGCCGACTGGGGTTCACCCTCCCAGCCCTGCCGGCCGTGGTCACCTTCAGTCCCTTGATGTAAAAGTAGAGTTACTTTCAAACCCCAAACACTAAGAGATTCAACCTGTGAATTCAACCTGTTTGCAAACGCGTACCCAAGGAGTTAGGGAGCTGTTGGTTCCGGGTTGTTTGCACTTAGAATTATTGGGGCGGCGGGGGCGGCACCGATATGGGCAGGAGAAGAGGGGTGCTACTTAGCAAGGCTGCGTTTGATCAAGTGATGCAAATGGATGGCGTCGGGACGGGCTGGGATGCGCCTTTAGGATTTCAGCCCGGCGCTCCCCACCGCAGTGCGCCTCTGCTGCGGCTGCGTAAGCCCGGCTCCTTGTCCAGAACTTGGGATCCACCAGCTGGATTGTGACGCGAATGAAGAAACTGAAGTTCCCAGAAAGTTTTCCACCATGGAAAACAGATTCGTGGGCCTTGGGTCTGTCCTAAATTGAGAGGGATGGTTTCCTTCTTAGAGATGGAAGCTTCCGGTTGAGAATGAATAGATCTGATTACGTTTTGATGTCGTTCTTCCTCCTGTGATTTTCTAAGTCAATATCATTTCCCCATTGGTGAATAAAAGCCAGCTTTTAAAAACGGGACTGAATTCAAATGGCTTAATATACACTTTACTGAATTAAGATTATGTCCATCTGAGAGGGGCTCTAAAAATAAGAGGAGAGAAGTCAAGAAGTGATTTTTGTCTTACTGAAGCTCTGTGGTACATTATTGATCAGCTATAAGTCACATCTTTTCAAGACTAAGAGTAGCTTTGTCATACTCCATTTGAAATGGAGGAAAATGGTACAGTGATTAGTGGTTAACTTGGGCCTGTGGTTTCTTAAGAGGAGGAGAGAAGATAATGCTGGATTTGATGGCACCAAAAGCAAGGTCTGGGACTGAGAAGAAAGTATGATTCTATAAATACTCCATGGCAGAGCACAGATGGCTGGAGAGATACGTGCTAAGTGAGATTGGCATATGTTTCCTCAAGTCTTTGACCTACTAGTTTCTCAAAAGGTGTTAACAAATGCTTGGGAAAATAGACTGGAGAATTGTGATGACAAAGGAAAGGTAGAAAAGAAGAGAAAAAGGTTCCTGCAGGCCTGTGCCTCTCTCCCCTATGCAGTGGTTGATTTGGATTACAAGCAATCATCCTAGTTGTTCTGAGAATAGCAAAGCACCCTCAGAAACTCCTCCCAGTCTCCCCCCTCAGTGGCACTGGATTGCAAAGCAGAAAACGGAGAGAGCAGCTGGACTGCAGGCACATGGGGGCAGGGTTGGTTAGACCCCATAGAACCTTGGTCTGTTGACTCTCCTCCTGGGGATCTAGCTGTCCATGTGTGTATTGATTGTGTGGCCCTGTTGGTAAGAATGGCAAGAATGGCAATACAATTCTGAGTATTTTATCCAATAAAGTAATATATTGCCAAAGTATGATAGCAAGTTTGCTCACGTTGGACCAAGACTTGGCTTCCATTTGCCTTAAATATTTTCTTTGGCTGAGAAGTTTACCCATTAATGAGTTGTCCTTAGTTTACTATATTGCTAACTCCTTGCCGGCAGGCCTCTTTCTCGTCCCAGCTCCAAGCATAGCAAGAAACCGCTCCGTAATGATCAAATTGCATTGTTTTTAAGTGTCTCACTAGATTATAAATTCTTTGATGGTAGGCTTTGTCTTCTTTTTAACATTTTAATGCCTAGAGCAGCTGGTGCAGTCTTGCACCTCTCTTGCTTATTACATGTGGAACTGGATAGTCTACAGGTGGGGAGGAAGGCCATAGAGAGTTCCTCATCTCCCCAATGGAAGAAAGCCTCAAGAATGGAAAATGGGCTACTGTTGGTCCATCTGCACCTGCACGATATACTAGTGAATTGGGGTACACAGAGGGCCAGGCTGTGCAACCCATATGCCATCTATTCTGTAAGAACAGTTGGAAGGAAGACTTCTAAGACTTGGCATTCAAGAAACTGATGCACTGTGGAAATAGGAACCCGCAGCTCAGAATCACTGGGTCCCTGTGGGTAAGTCAGGGTTGCTGGAGTCACCAATGGGTCAAATTCTGGTTATGGGGAAGTGGGGTGGTGCCCAGGATCCCCACCTCCTTTCCCCAGGTATGGCTGGCCTGAAGCCCTGGAGGCCCCAGATGTGGAGCTGTGCTTTTGGACCGGCAGATGGCGCTCCACCTGCGAAACCGGACCCCTCACCCTCAGCAGCAACACACCCGGGCCTTCTGTCAGCAGCTGCCACTTCCCATCTGTGACCCTCACCAAGTCTCAGGCCTCATGCTCCAGTGGCTCAGAGGAGGTGTGGCATCTGCCCACTTCATGAGCAACTGCAGTATTTTCATATTTTCCCCTCCTGCCTCTCAGACACGATTTTCTGTGATCCTGCCTTCAATTCCTAAGGAATAAACTAATGTGATTGAAGATCAGATTACCTATAGGTAACACTACCAATAGGTAATACTAAAACATCATAAACAATAGCTGGAACTTTGTCTTTAAAATAAACAAATTACAATACCGCCTTTTGCTCCTTCCAAAGCATGGATGAGAACGTCTTTGAACTCTTCTACTCCTTGCTCTAACTCCAAAACTCAAGGAATCTTTTCTCTGAGGCCTACTTGTTTGTTTTGATGCAATAGAGACTTAGACTTGGTGGTGATGGAGAAACTGTAAGCTACTGCAGAGAGGACAGAACAATAAAAACTGGTAATTAGAGAAATTCGTTTTAGCTCCAAATAGAAAACGTAAGTACAAGCAGTGAGCTTATTTATGCAAAGGCAACTTCCAGGCAGCTTTTCCGGGACTCACATCCTAGTAAACCTTTTCTGTATGTAAATTCTGGAGTTGCTTATTTTCCATAATATGTCCTCTCTCTGGTTCCTGATATTTCGACAATCCAAACTTCATGTCAACTCTTGCTTTGGTTACCCAAATGCCCCTTGTGCCATTTTGGCTGTATTATGTTCCCCACAAAAACCATATTCTTTAATGAAATCTTGTGGGGGCAGACTGATTAGTCTGTTGATTAGGATGGAATGTCTGATTGAATTATTTCCATGGAGGTGTGGACCCTGCCCATTCAGGGTGGGTCTTAATTAGATCACTGGAGTCTTTTAAAGGGAGCTCACATGGAGAGCAGAAAGGACAAAACACTCCAAGAGAAGCTGAGAGAGATGCTTAAAGATGCTTGGAGATGCAGACAGAGGACGTTTGGAGATGCTAAGCTAAGAGATGAGGACCAGAGTTTGCCCTGGAGAAGCTAAGAGAGGACACCCAGACGCTTAGAGAGAAACGCCCTGGGATAATAAGCAAGGACGCACAGGAGCTGAGAGAGAGGAGCTAAGACAGATGTCCAGTGACATTTTGGAGAAAGCCATTTGAAACACAGCCTGGGAGCAAAGGACCAGCAGATGCCAGCCACGTGCCTTCCTAGCTGACAGAGGTGTTCCAGACGCCATTGGCCTTTCTTCATCTGCATCTTGTTGATGCCTTAGTTTGGATGCTTATGGCCGTAGAACTTTAAATTTATAACTGAATTAATCCCCATTATAAAAGCCAATCCATTTCTGGTATTTTGTATAACTGCAGCATTAGCAAACCAGAATACCCCTTCTAACTCACAACAAAGCTTTACCAGGAACTTCATTCAGTCTTCTGGCTCCTTTCGCTTCTGGCTCTTAGTGACCATTTTTGTATATTTCCATTATTGACCCCATAACCCACCCACAACAATGCCTTCCAGATTTTGGGCAACCTTGAATCCCAGCTTCCCATCCCTTTGCTATGCTCAGCACCACTCTTTCCTCCCTTCTGATTCTGCAGAGTTCTCTTCTGGTTGAGATGGAGGGAGACAGCAACCCCCTGCAGCCTTAAAAAAATTCCATAAACTATGACATGGGGTTTGATGGAAACGGGGAGGATGGTCTAAACATAAAAGTGCACATAATGAGGGGGTCAGAGAAATGTGGAAGAACCAATATGCAAGTCACCTTTCTGTTTGGTTAATGTGTGATAGCCTTAAGTAAATTACATTCTCAGAAGATTGCCAGGCTCTCTATACAAGGGGAAAACATTTCATTCTGGGTGAGTTCCCCTAAGTTAAAAAAAAAAAAGCCTAAGAAATTTCAGCTGTGAACTTAATCACAAAAGGCTTACCACGGTTTATTGGTGTTATGTCTGTATTATTGATCAGTTGATATGCAGATTTTAAGTTTTAATACTTTGCATTTTGGGGGGGAAATGTTCCAGTGGCTTAAGCCAATACTAAATGTTTTAGGAAGGGATTTTCAAGGGGAAGAGAAAAAATTTAGAGTATCAATAATGAGAGAGAACTAAAATTAAAGTAATATTTTTAATTTTTTCTACTTTTCTTTGTATATACCAGATCATGGAATATTAAAATAAAAGGGGGAAAATCATGCAACTGTGCTATTCCATTAAGTGGAACTGTTTTCCTTTGTCTGGTTTCTTCCAATCAACCATACAGATGTAATTTATCATTGTTATAATCTTATGTAAGTTAAAATCTTAAATTGTTATGTCCCCCCAAATTACAAATCAGTGCCAAATGGATTTGAATTTGATTTATTTCTTGAGAGCCTTACAAATCCCCCAAATATGTGAATACCTCTATAGGAACATATCTCAAGCTCGAGCAATGACTTTTCTTTGGAAGCCAGAGGGAAACTAACAAATACTGATTTAAAAGACAGAAATTTATTTCTCCCTTATATAATTAACAGTCCTGGGGTGACTGATTCAGATTGTTGGGAAGGCTCTGTTCAGGGACCCAGTTCTATCTATCTTAACATTCCAGTATCCTCTAGGAAACTTTTGCTGTGAAGAACCACACAGTAAATACTTTCGGCTTCTCAGTTTTGCTATTGTAGCACGAAAGCAGCCATAGACAACACGTACACTTTATTGACAAAAACAGGCTGTAAGCTGGATTTAGTCTGTGAGATGCAATTTGCCAAGTCCTGCTCTAGAGCATGTTTGAGCTGGACCACAGCCTTCCAGCTCATAGGAAGAGAAGAGAATATACAGCCAACGTTGGAAGCCCCAGACCTCTGAGTAATCCATATCACTTCTGTTCACGTTTCACTGGTGAGAACAAGTCACACATTCATACCTGGCTCTGATGGAAGTTGGGAGACTCAGTCACTAGCTGGGCAGCCAGGTGCACTGCTTTAGCTTTAGTGCTATTAATAAAGGGTATTCATACAGGGAGGATGGGTTTTTGTTGTTGTTTCTAACCAGCAGTCTTCACTACCCCAGCCAAAATTGTTGAGAGAGTTGTCTATGTTCCTAGCACGTTCATCCTTGCATCCCACTCTCAACTTAAACGCTAAAGAATAAAGTCACTGTCTCCAAGACTACAGCACTGACTCCCTCATTTCTAAGTCCTGTGGGAGCTCTTTACTCTCTATTTTACTTGGTGTTATGGATTGAATCATGTCCCTCACGAGGATGTGTTCAAGTGTTAACCCCCAGTTGTGTCAGTGCGGACCCATTTGTGAATAGGATCTGCAAAGATCCTATTAAGATGAGGCAAAACTGAATCAGGGTGGGCCTTAATCCATGGACTGGAGTCCTTTTAAGCAGAGGAAATTTGAACATAAGAGTAGGAGACAGGATGAGACAGACAGCCATGTGACCTAAGCAGAGATGGAGTTATGGATGGCCAGCCAGCCACCACCAGTACACTACAGATCTCAGAAAAAGTGTGATCCTTCTGGCACCTTGATTTTGGACATCCAGCCTCCCATGCTGTGAGAAAATAAATTCATGTTATTTAAGTAAGCCAGTCTGTAGTATTTGTAACAGCAGCCCCAGAGAACAAAGACACTCAACTTCTCTGAAATATTTGGTACTGACTACACCCTCCTTTGTGAAATTTTTTCAGGACTGAATTATATATGTGAATGTGGTTAAAAGGGGAAATTTTAGGTCATATATATGATACTAGAATAAAAATTAGTAGAAAAAACATAAGACTGTACAACACAGTGAACCCTACTGTAAATGATAGGCTATAGTTAATACTGCAATTATAAAAATTTTTTTTCAAGAATTATAACAAATGTACCACACTAATGCAAGGTGTTAATAATACACCATAACACAATTTGTGGACTGTAGTTAATAATACAATTATAATAATATTCTTTCATCAATTGTAACAAATAAATCACACTAATGCAAAGTGTCAGTAATAGGAGGGGTGTGCTGGTTTGAAGCTGTTAAGTATCCCAGAAAAGGCCATCTTCTTTTATTCTGTTCCTGTGGGTGAAAACCTATTGTGGGTGGGAACTTTGGGTTAGGTTATTTCAATTGAGCTGTGACCCACCCCAATCAAAGTGGGTCTTAATCCTTTTACTGGAGTTCTCTATGAGGATAAAAGACAGAAAAAGCCCAGAGAGCTCAGAGAAACACCCAGAGAGTTTGGAGAGAAAATCCCTGGGAAAATCAAGCAAGGATCCACAGAAACTGAAAGAGCCAGAGCCTGAAAGCAACGAAACTGGGAGAGAAGGATAAGCAGATGCTGGCCACGTGCCTTCCCACGTGACAAAGGAAACTTGGATGCCATCAGCCTTTCTTCAAAGAAGGTGTCATCCTGTTGATGCCTTAATTGGGACATTTTAATGGCCTTAGAATTGTAATTTGTAAGCTAATAAATCCTCAGTCCATTTCTGGTATATTGCATTCCAGCAGCTTTAGCAAACCAAAACAAGAGGTATACGGGAACTCTGTATTTTTTGTATGATTTTTCTGTAAACCTACACCTCTCTAAAAGTAAATATATATATATATATAAATGTGTATATATATATAAAGATTCAGTGCTGAGCCCCATTCCATTCTCACTCTACATATTCCTCCTTGGGCCTCTCATCCATTCTCAGGATTTCAATGACTACTATGCTGACACTCCCCAAATAGATATCTTCAGCATAGCCCTCTCTCCTGAGCTTCAGTTTCCTACAGAGTAAAACTCTCTATTGGACTCTCCACTAGGAGAATATTTTATGAAGACCTCAAACTCAACATATCAAACTTGAACCCTCCTCCTTCCCCCTGCTCAGGTCCTCTGTTCACTAGTGAGAACTACTATCTATTCCAACAACCCCAGCCAGAAACCAGGCCACGTATTTGACTTCCCCATCCACCTCTACTTCCACTACTCATCAGTCACCAGGTCCTCTTTCTTTTATCTTCTAAAAATGACTGTAACCCATGAGTTCTCTCCATGCCTGTTGCAGTCATTTACTCTTATCTACATGCTTCTCAGCTGGCTTCCTTTCTCCAGCCTTATGCAACTCCAAGCCTTTCTTTACACCTTGACCAGAATGCTTTTTCTCAAATGTAAACCTGGTTCTGACACTCTTTATTTTAAAACCTTTGGGACTTACCTGTGGCTCATAGGGGAAATGGACCTAGGAATTACTTTCTGATCTGGCCACAACTCCCTCTCCCCAGTAAGGACTAAAACCAAACTGAGTTTCTTGGTTCCCTGAATGGGCTAACCATGTTTTCTTCTAGCCCTAGACCTTTGACATTTCATCTCTCCCCTCTGAAAACACTTTTCTTCTACTTTCCTTGGCAACTCCACCATCCCACTTTCATCTGGCAAATTTCTGTTCATTCTTGGTGTGCTCCCTATGTGCTCCCACCACCTTCTGTGCTTTCTACATGCTAGCACTCAGTACACTGCATAATAATTGTTGGTGAACTTGTCTGTATTCTCTTTAGACTGTAAGCTTAAGAGGCAGGAGTCACTGTTATTTTTCTTACATATATACTGTTACATGCCATGGCACTTAGCACAGTGCCTGACATATACACAATACTTAAATAAATATTTGTTGAATGAATGCATGAATAAATAACAAAGCTGAACTAAGATGCTAACATATCTGCTAGGTTTACTCACTAGCTGAGTGGCTTGTTCTAATACAATAGCCTCCTGGTTCAGCTTATCCAAAACCATGCCTCTGAAACCTGACACATAAATGTTTATCACACAGGGATCACTTTGTGAAAACTCAAATAGAAAACTTCTAATTCTGGGAAGACTAAGGCCTACTGTAATTTAAATGGTGATTACTAGGATGAGCCTTTACTCTTTTTTTTTTTTTTTTTTTTTTTTTGGCTTTTTATTTTGAATTACAATCAAACTTACAGGACAGTTACAAAAATAATACACACTTCATACAGAGAATTTCACAATACCCCAATCCCCCATCCAGATACCCAGATCTATCTGTCTGTCTGTCTATCTATCTATCTATCTATCTATCTATCTACCTATCTACCTAATCAATTCATTTTCTGAACACTTGGGTATAAGTTGTATACATCATGCTCATTAAATACCTGTCATGTACATTTCCTAAGAACAAGGATACTCACTTACATAACCACATTAGGTGCCGTTATCAAGCTCGGGAAATTTAACATTGACACAAAGCTTACAGTCTGTATCACAATATTTTCATATGTTCTAGTAATGTCCCTTTGAACTCTTTTCTCCTCCTTCTCTAGATCACACCCAGGATCATGTATTGCATTTAATTGTCATTGTCCCTTAGTTACTCTTTCTTTCTTTTTTTTTTAATTGTGGGGACATATACACAACATAAACTTCCCCATCTCAACCACTCCCAAACATACCATTCAATGGAATTAAGCACATTCACAATATTGTGGTGCCCTCACCACCTCCCAATACTAAAACTTTCCTGTCTCCCCATGGAAATACTACACCATTATCAGTAAATCTTCATTCCCTATTCCCACCCAGCAACCTGTATTCTATAATTTCTGTCCCTTTGAGCTTGCATATTCTCTGATATTTTCCTTGTAGTTACCATGGGGCTTAAATTTAACATCCTAAATCTATAACAATATCATTTCTTTGTTACCAAATTCACTTCAATAGTATATACAAACTTTGTTTATTTACCTCTGTCCCATCTTTATGTCATTCTTGTCACAAAATACAGGTTTGCATATCATGAGTCCAAAACCACTGATGTATCATTACATTTCACATTTTGCCTTTCAGAGCCTGTAGGAAGTAAAAGTTGAGTTACAAACTGAAAATACAATAGTACTGGCATTCATATTTGCCCATGCCATTACCCTCATTGGAGATATTTCTTCACGACCCTTCAATTTATTGACTATTATTCTTTCCTTTCAACCTGCTGACTTCTCTTTATATCTCTTACAGGGCAGCCTAATGGTGACAGACTCCCTCAGTTTTTGTTTATCTGGGAAGGTCTTAATCTCTCCCTTATTTTTGATAGACAATTTTACCCGATGTAGAATTTTGTTTCCAACACTTTAAGCATGTCATCCCAGGGGCTTCTTGTCTCCATGGTTTCAAATGAGAAATCGGCACTTAATTTTATTGAGGCTCCCTTATATGGGACACACTGTTGCTTTCTCCTGGCTTTCAGAATTCCTTTTTATTGTTGGCATTTGACAGTTTGATTATAGTATGCCATGGCATGGGTCACTTTGGGTATATCTGTCTGGAATTCATTAAGCATCTTGGATGTGTATGTGTATATTCATGTCTTTTGTTAAATTTTGGGAAGTTTTCAGCCATTATTTCTTTGAATATTCTCTCTGCCCCTTTCTCCCTTTTTTCTCCTTCTGGGATTCCCACAATGTTTATGTTGGTGTGCTTGATGGTGGCCCACAGTTTCCTAAGGCTCTGTTCACTTTTCTTCAGTCTTCCTTCTTTCTGCTTCTCAGAATGAATGATTTCAATTGTCTCATCCTCAGGTCCACCAGTTCTTTCTTCTGCCAGATCCAATCAGCTGTCAAACCCCTCTAACAAATTTTAAATTTCTGTCACTGTGGCATGCCAGTTTGAATGTATTACATCCTCCAAACCACCATTATCTTTGATTTTGGGCAGATGTATTAGTGTTGATTAGATTGGAGTTCTTTGATTGAATGTTTCCATGGAGATGTGACCCACCCAACTGTGAATGATAACTCTGGTTGGATAATTTCCATGGAGGTGTGGCCCCACCCATTCAGCATGGGCCTTACTTACTTTACAAGTACTCTTTGAGCATATGTAGGACCATTTTATAAAAGTCTTTGTCTGGTATGTCCCTGGGCTGGACCTCCTCACTGATGGCTTCTAATGCTTTAATCTTCTCTTTTGCCTGGGCCATCACTTCCTGTTTCTTTGTATGTTTTGTGACCTTCTGTTGAAACCTGGGAACTTTGATAATTTTAATGTGTTATTGCAGGAATTTAGACTTTGAGGTATCTATCCTTAAACTTTATCCGGCTACTGTTATAACAGAGCTCTCCTTGAATTCCAGGAGCTAACAAAAAAAAAAAAGAAAGGAAGGAAGGAAGGAAGGAAGGAAGAAAGAAAGAAAGAAAGCTTTCCCAGTCTTTGCAGATTGACCTGTGTGAGTGCTCTCCTTCAGGGCTTACCCATATGATGAGTTTAGAGAGTAGCTTGAGGCCAAAGTGTAGGGGCCTCCATGATCCTTTCTGTTCATGTGTCTTGTCTTGGGTATGCACATGTGGCCCTAGGAATTACCCTATTTACATGGTTCCAAATGTCCCCTCTTCCCGAGGAAACAGTTTCCTCATGATTCCAGGCACTACACTGTATGTTCTACAGCCAGTAGTCCCTTGCCTGGGCAGCACTCCTTGACTGCTCTTTGTGGGAGAGTTCTGTGAACTGTCTTCTACACATGGGGCAAGTTCTGGGATGGCAAGTCCCCTGGGCCACAACCAATCAGATTGTGTCAGGATACAAGCTCCCAGTATGTGCACAAAGGTTACATAGTCCCTCTGGAGCCAGGACCAAGAATCTGCACTGGGAGTACAGGCCAGCTCTGTGCCAAGCCAGTAAGGGGATGGCACGGGGCCAGCAAAGGCACTACAAGATCCTACCACTTTTAAGTACTTTTTCTTAATTCATCTTGTTCGGGCCCAGACCGAGTTCATGCAAAGCATGGGCTGGTGCTCCAGGCACAGAAATAGACATAGATTTATCAGGACTTACAAACAGGAGAGATTCTTTGGTGGTGGCTGGTACGGGGAAATAGCGCTCTGCAAGGGGCAGGGGGTGCAAGGAGCAATATATGATTTTAGAACAAAGATATTCCATATAGCTATGAGGACATCAGGTCTCCGGTATAATCATTAAAGGGGCCTAAGACCTGATGTTTTACTAAGATTAATGTTTAAGACTAAGATACCATCATGTCATTTTACATCCATGACCACTTTCTTCCCCTTCTGTGAAGATCGTCTGCTTTCTTGACCTTCGTCCTTGGTTAAAGCAGGCTTGTTATGTGCCGTTTAGGACGGATCCTGGGTCCTGAGCTACCACACAGCCCTTGCCCTGTTACTGCAATCCCTTAACTGTGTTCTGGAGCTTTGAGAAAGATGTTTCTGCCAATTCTTGCTTGTTTTTTAAAGCTTCAGTGGAGAAATGGAGCCCTGAGTCATCTTACTCCACCATTTTGATCAGGGCAGAACACAGCCTTACTTTTTTTATAAATAAAAGCAATGATAATGACTACTATATGCATAGCCATTTACATACAGTAAGTTGGTCCTCATAATAGTCTTGTGTGATATATAGAAAAGTTATTGTCATTATCACATTGTCAGACAGGTGAAACAATTGATGCTCTAATTGATTCAGACAACTAGGAAACAGGACTCAACCTAAAAGGTAATGACCCAGATCTTTCTATTACACTGTTAAAGAGTCTGTTAACTTATTTATATTAAATTTAATCATTTACTGTTTTATAACTCAGCGATAGCTGTATTTGATTAATTCAGAATGTAAGTGACTTTCTCTAATGTGATTTTTTATATCATCTCAACAAGCATATTTCTTGCTAGTATTCCATCAGCATATAAAGATTATCTTGCATGCTAGACATTGAGATAATAAACTGGTTGCAGAATAAGCTATTTTGAACAGATTATAATTTTTTTCCAAAAGGGGATACACGAACATAATTGCTTGAAGGAATACCATATGCTGTAATTAGAAATTATGATGGTAATATCAGCTGTAATGAGATCAAAACTTCATATATTCTTAGCATATTATCTATTAAAAGCCTAGCTGAAAGGTGGTTTAAAAACATTGATTTTTTTAAATAATTTATTTTTATACATTTTGATATACAGACTGTGCTTTCAAACACCATACGGTAGAGAGAGATTGGGTTAGAAGGAGTAGCTGGAGGGAAAAGAGATGGGGGAAGAGAGGAGGAGATGGGACACAGAGGAGTTCACTTGAACAGAAATGACTTATAAAACCACCCTCAGTCAATCCCTCATGGGATCCCAAAAGACAAAGGCTCTGAGCAAGAACCACTGAACCCCATGTCGTACAGAACACGTCCTTTAGATCAGGACCTCCTTGGTAAGAAGTTGCTGCCCACCCGAGTCTTTCCACCTCACCAGTACAATGACAAAGCACCTGCATCAAGACTGAAAGGTGCAGTGCGTCCTCACTGTAATTGTCTATGGAAGCCAGGGAGAATTTTCATTCAAAGTCATCTCCTTGTTCGTGCCTATTCTTTTTTTCTTCTTCTTCCTCACTCTGATCCTTAGCTATGGCAAATCAAGGTATTTAAATTACTTTGGGGAGTGGTTTCAGTAAGCAAAAATTTCCAGGAAGTTACCAATTATGGTTTCTTCCTTTCATTTATTTATTTATTTTTATTTTATTCTTTTTCCTGAGAGTATGTTACTCAGGAAAGTTGGGTTTAACCTCATGATGGTTAATAGGACACTTGAAAAATGTGTGTATTTTCCGTGTTTGGATGAAGAACCGGCTGTCTGTTCTTTGCTTCACAATTATACCACCTTCCTTCCTTCCCTGTCTTCTCTCCACCCTTCCCTCCCACCCCTTTTTCTTTTCTTCCTGTCTGTGCCAGATGTCTAGGCTGAATCAACACATGGCTGTATTAATTTGCCTGAATAGGCATCACTCTGCTGTCCCTTCTGAACAGGCTCATCTTTTCCTTGGATAGTGCCTCAAACAGTGAAGAGCAGTCTAAATCTCTTGTCATCAGCTTTAGCCTTCCTGAAGGGGACTATTCTTCCGTAAGTGGATTTATTATCAAGCTTTTCCTCTCTCTACTCATACAATTTCATATAATGTAGCCTGGAAGAGGAAATCTTTGTTCCATGCTATCCTTTTCCACTCATAAAGTTTTATTCATATACTCAATAGAGAGAGGCATTTTGTAATGAAATATATCCTTGCAAAAAAAAAAAAAAAGAACATACAATATTCATGATTGTTGTAAACTCTAGTTTTGTTCATTTGGAGTTTTTGTTTCTACTCTTTTTGTTAGGAAATATGATGCATATATTGTTGTGTATTGAAATGATATTAATAATCTTGAATCCCTGAAATATTGCAAGCATGTTGACCACAATTAGAATGTAATCAAATTGAGAAAAACATGTTTTGGTAGCAAGTCATAACCAGACATTTGTGCAAGGATATGAAACAGACTGGCTTGATAGTGGCCAGAGGGACAATTCCTTGATAAAAATATTGGCGACCAGGCTTCTGAGGCTGGGGTACTCCACTGACACACTCCCAAGACCTCTCATTGTGTTGGCCCAAGGGACTTCAGAGACTCTGAAATCCTCCCCCTTCAAATATGTTGTGTGCCCTTGACCTGGTGATTGTGTATTGGTTGTGTTGGCAGCTTGTGATTAAGCAAGCAAATAAATTGTACTGAGCATGCAAACTATTGTGCCAAATTTGCTTTCCATTTGCAATCACTTTTTAGGTCACTTTATGACACTTTTACGAGAATTACATGATATACACATAAAAGTAAAAAGCCTGCTCTACCACCTTATTAACCCATCTTATCAACCCTGTCCCCACCCTGCCTCCACCCATCAATCCCCTCCCCCACCCCTTTTTGGGTTCCCTGGGTGACTCCATTCGTGATCCCCAACATCTCGTAAGATTTCACCCCAGAAAGAACCGGAAACCAGGTTTGGTCAGAACACCAGCCCCAGGAAGGATGTTTTCTCTCCTGGTGCACCCCGGAGAACTTGCTGAGTCGCCACCTCGGTTATTTCCCTCCAGCTGCTGTGGAACTGGAAAGCCATGGGGAGAGGTGCAGGAAGAAAACCAGAGCATCCTGGAAACTGCACCCTGACTTGGGTGGAAACGGGCACCTGAGACCATCGGAGACCCAAGTAATGAAGACTTATGAGACTCGAGGCCAGTCTGAGTTGTACCATAGTGGGCAGAGGATGTCTTCAGGTGAAAAAACTGATTTCAGTGGTAGCTGGAAAGGAGGCGTATCTAGTACCAGTTATAAAAGAACTCAACACTCTTGTCACAAATGCCAAAAAAAACAGATGGAAACCCTGGTCAAATCAAAGAACACAAAAGCAATAGGAGAGGACACCGTTTGAAAAGGTGCCAACTTTCCCAGAGGGTATTTCTTTCTATTCCTTATTGGTGGGCAATTAGTTACAAAATGCTTAATCCAAGCTGCAAAAATTGCCGCTGAGAATAAGGAGCTTGATCATAGTGTCTCCCATCTGGTGTCCCCAACAGCGAATTTCCCTAAACCAGGCGTTGCTGATCAGAGATTCCACCACAGCTCCCACCAAGTGCAAAACCTGAACTCACTGGTGTCTGAAAAGAAGTCAGCTCTAACCCCGGTTATAAAGTCACTCTACAGTTGTGTCAGAAATGTCAAGTAGGTGATTTTGAGTCTGTGATACTTTTAGTAAACTAACTTGTTGTTCAGATGCACTAGTTAGAATCCTGAATATTTTACTCGGGCAATTTATAGAAAGTAAATAATAATAATTATTATTGTATTGATATGGTTCTGCAAAAGAGAGTAAAAATGTGACGTGTGAAGGTTTTTGTTTAATTTATCTTATTTATTTAGTCATAAATTATTGGGGGAAGGGAGAAGGAGAATTTCAGAGTTTAAGCTGAAATCCGCAAGTGCAGCCAGATGAGATTTTTCTTTAAATAATATGCATGTCAGAGCTATAAATATAAAATTGCATTCTTCTGTGGTTGGGTAAAAGCCTAGAGTCTGCCAGTGTGTGGTGAGAAGTTTACTTTAGTGAATTCGCTGACCAGGGGCAGGCTGTGGTAACTCATGATAAGTGATGAAATACCATTACTTGGAAGCTAATTCTAAACACTGCTTTAAAGATAAATTATTGGTAGGTTAATTCCCCTCCACAAATCTGTATCAAGTGGCCTTGGCCATTTGACGTTAGCAGTTGATGTTTCATCGCTCTGCATGTAGTACTTTCAGTTTTGAACATGAGCTGTACCTCCTGTGCCTGGAGGTATAACTATAAAGCTTTTCATGAATTCTATCTGCGTCAGAGAAGCAATGTGAAAAATCCCATGGACTTTGAAATCAGAGAAAGATCATCTCCTTTTTATAGGAATGTTATGAGTTGAGGACAGGTTTGGTGACTTACCACATGGACGGGTAGGGAGTGAGAGAGTTGGGACTTGACTCGCCAGCATCCGTATCAGCGTATTCCATATCTCCTGCTTGTTATATTACACACCACTGCCATCATAAAAGAAATGGAGGAGATAAGTCCCCGTTCCCTGGAGTTCACACTCTGATATGAGGTGAGACAGGACAAACAGGTAAAGAAATTCAAGAAAAATAAAAGATTAACCCAACTTAAGATCAAATATAGAAAAAATTTAATAAAAATTGTAGGCATAACTGATAAGGAAAGAAGAAGCAAATAAGGTAGTTGTCATTTTTTTTCTGAAAAAAAAAAAAAAAAGGTTTCAGAAAGGAGGATATTTTCGAGCCAAGTTTCCAGACTAAGGAACATTAAGAATTGTTTTCACAGATGTATTCTAATTTACTAGTTTTCTTAATGATTTTCATGAGTAATCTACCTGGAGACAAAAAGAACCATTATATATATTTCCAGTGATGATAAAATTTCTCCCTGTTTGTAGGCTAATAAAATCTGCATTTGTAAATAAAAAAGTGCATAAAACATAAATGCACAGTTTAATGCAGTATCATAAAGCAAACTCCCACTTAGTCATCATCTAAGTCAAACACTAGAAATTGCCACCACTCCAGAAGCCCCCAATCCCACATGCCCCTTCCTTCTCACAATACCCTTTCTCTTCTCCAGAAGGAACCACCATCCTGACAACCTTTCTTTATAGTTTCTGGCAGCCATGTGTTCATCCTTTCCTTGCTTATCTTTTATATAATTTTAGCATTTAAGCTTCTCTAAAAAACACAGTTTAATTTTGCAAGTTTTTGACCTTATATAAACAGAACAATATATAGTACATATTCTTTTATGTCTGACTTATTTTCTTGGCACTTATATTTTTAAGATTCAGCCAAGTTCTTCTTTGTACCTATTGTTTATTCATTTTCCTTGTTCTATAGTATTCCACTCTGAGAATATCTATCTAGCTATATCTATCTATCTATCTATATGCACCATTTATTAATTAAATTCATTGGTGAAGGACATTGTATTATTTCCATTTAGAGCTATTACCAACAATCTAAAAGCATTCTTGCCCAGTTGCTAAGTAAATGCACAAGCCCACGTTTATCCAGGGAAGTAGTTCTCAACGGGTGATCCTGAAAATCCCACTAGCAGCAGCTGGGGACTTGTTAAAAATGCAAATTCTTGGACCACACCCCGCATATACCGAATCAGGAACTCTGGAGAGAGGGCTCAGTCATTTGTGTTTGAACAAGCCCTCCAGGCAATTGGGATGCACACTAAAATTTGAGAAACATTTCTCCAGGGAATATGGATTGATCATAATCTAGGTGCACAGTCATTAATCTAGGAGGGTCATAGGATATGCATGCATAATTTTAAATTTATTGCATGGTGCCAAATTGTTTTCCAAAGTGGTCAACCAGTTTATACTCCCACTACGGAGTATGAGGGACCCCATTGCCCCTCATTCTCTCCATAGTCAGCGTAAGGGGGGAGGAGTGTAGTGATATCTCAAAGTGGCTAAATCTGTATTTCTCTGATTGCTAATAAGATTGAGCACCTTTTCCTACATTTATTGTCTTTTTGGATTTCTTCCTTCTTGCAGTGGCTGTTCTGTTCTTTTGCTCACTTTTTTTTTTTTTTTTTTTTTTTTTAATTTCTGGAGAGTACGTTTTTTGTTGCTTATAGGTTCCAATTTTAAGGGTTGACAAAAGGCCTCAGGCAAAAATAGCTCCAGTGCTGATTCGTCTCCTCTGGGTTTTCTAGGTTTCCTCCCATCACTTTGACTTGATAATTCTTTATTATGTCGTCCATGCTTAATGTCTTTTAAGACTGTAGTTCTTAAAAATGTTTTTTCATCCAACCTATTTTGTTGTTTTCAGTAGGCAGGTTGATCAGAATAAGTTTGTCCATCATTCCTGGAGAAGGTTCACCTGTTGGCAGAGGATGGGGTTTATGTGTTTTAAGAAGGAAGGTGACAGCCCCCTATGAAAAATATAGTAATACCAGAATTTGTGGAACTTTTCATACCTTGAACTTTTGAGACAGGAAATTTAAATCTCATGGAGTGACAAGGAGGAAATCTTACTTTTATACTTATGTAAAATCCTTATTTATTCATTCAACTAATAATTATCAAGTGTCTACTATGTGCCAGGCTATACAAGTTCCTGTACTTACAGAGCCTACAGTCTGTTGGGAAAGACAGACTATTAATCAAGAAATAATAGTAAGTTGTGGTGCATTTTATCATAATG
Organism: Choloepus didactylus; assembly: GCF_015220235.1. NCBI lineage: Eukaryota > Metazoa > Chordata > Mammalia > Pilosa > Megalonychidae > Choloepus > Choloepus didactylus. The sequence goes on from NC_051314.1 coordinate 136,979,439, forward strand.
AAGACACAGGGATAAGTTTGCATAGAGTAGGGGTATCTAACCTAGTTTGGGATGGGAGGGCAAGGTAAAGCTCAGGGGAAGTGGCATAAAGCTGAGACCTGAAGAAAGAGTGTCTGGGTAAGGAGAAAATGAAAGATTGAGCCTGGCAGGGGAAACTGTGTATGTGAAGGCCTGGGGTCTGCAGATAAAGCTGAAATCAGAGCATGGATCATGAAAAGTTTGCACGCCTCTTGAAAGGGTTTGATCTGTATCCTAAGGGCAGTGTAAAGCCAGAGAAGTGTTTTAAGCAAGGAAGTGGCCTGACAACATTTGTATTTTATAAGGTCAGTCTAGCCTCTGGTGAATGAATTGGAGGGAAGCCATATGATGGAAAAAGAAAAAGAGGGAGAGAGAAGTTAGGAAGCTTGCACTACACTTGCAGCCTGCACTGAGTTAAGAGCAGTAGTCTTGGGGAGAAGAAAATAGTCTGGAAAAAGAACCAGGAGCTAGAGTAGACAGGGCTTAGTTCTTGATGAGATGAGCATGTTGACATAGAAAGAAGTCAAGAATGGTTTCCAGATTCCTGGCTCGGGTAGGCCAATTGGTGGTGTTACGCACTGAGATACGAAACACTAAAGGAAGGACAAGTTTGGGGAAGAGAAGGGATGAGGTTGATCTTGCACATGTTGAGTCTGAGGTGTCTGTGGAGGAGTTGGATATAAGAATGTGGAAAGTTAATCCTTGGACCATAATTAATACCATAATTATAAAAATGTGCTTTCATCAGTTGTAACAAATGTACTGCACCGATGCAAGGTGTTAATAATAGGGTGGTATATGAGGATACTGTATTTTATGCATGATTGTTTGGTGGACCCACAGTTTCTCTAATAAGAAAAAAAGTGGAGCTCATGCAAAAGTTGGAGGAGTACATTGTACATTATCGATGGCATTTGACGGCCTGCTATTGATGAGTTCTGAGGGTATTTCTGCAATGAAAAGAAAAGATGACTTAAATAGCACCTGGAAGGACACTGGTATTTGAGGGATAGACAGAGGCAGAAAAACTTATGAGTTATGGAACACGGACATCTAGATGTGTCAGAGAAAACCACAACCCAGGAAGTGTGGTGTCTCAGAAATCAAGGGAAAATAGTGCTTTGGCAAGAAGAGGATGTTTTAACAGGGTCAAATACTGCAGAGAGGGAAAGTAAGATAAGGAGTGAAAAGTTATAGGGAGATCATTTATAAACAGGGCAAGAGAAGGTTCAGTGAAGTGGAGGGGATGGAGGTTGGGGTGAGGTTGGGGGCGAGGCCAGACTGTGGATGTCCCCTACATAACACAGGCAAAGAAGTTTGCCTATGAAGTGGAGCAGAGACATGGGGCAGTAGATAGAAGATGAGGGAGGGTTGAGGGAAATTTTCTCTAAAGTGTGAGACACAAACCTGTTTTGAAAGACAATGGAAGATGCTAATAGAGAGGGAGAAGTGAAGTTCAATAAAGAGATCAGAAAAGCAAGAGGACCCCTTGCTGAGGTAGGAAGGATGGGATCTAGGTTACAGGCAGAAGGTTTCATCTGAGGGAGAAAGGACATCTTGTCCACTGTAACAGAAAGGAAGAAGGAAGGGGCAGCTGCAGCTGCAAGAAGTATGTTGGCCTTAGGGCAGGAAGTTGATGGAGACTTATGACTTTTACTTCCTCTGTAAAGTAGAAATCAAGATTATCAACTGAGAGCAAGAGGGGAAGAGGATTGTGATGGTTTGAAGCTGCGGGTACCCGAGGAAGATCACGTTCTTAAAGCTAATCCGTGCTCCAGGTGGGTCTTAATCCTCTTAGTGGGGTCCAAATAAGAGATGAAATTCAGAGATGCACAGAGAGAAGCTAAGAGAGAAAAGCCAGAGAAGCTGAGAGAGAAGGACACGCAGAAAACAGAGAAACCACAGAAACAGAGAGGAAGCCACTGAAGCCAGAAGCTGGAAGCAACGAAACCTGGGAAAGAAGGGAGACCAGCAGACGTCACTTTGTGCCCGAGGAGCCAAGGATCACCGGTAGCCCATCTTCATGGAAAAAGTATCGCCTGTTGATGCCTTGATTTGGACATTGTCATGGCTTCAGAACTGTAAACTTGTAAGTTAACATACCCCATTGTAGAAGCCAGCCAATTTCTGGGATATTGCATTTCAGCAACTTTAGCAAACTAAAACAGGTTGGATGAAGGCTTGAAGAGGGTGAAGAACAGTTGCTGAGGAGAATAGGAGAGAGAACTGAGCTCAGACATTAGAAACTGAAGGTCAATGTTTAGAGACCAGGTGAAGAAGGAAGCTTTGAATCAACAGAGCCACCGATCTGAACTACAAAGCCACTGTCTTCTGCAGGGCTGAGTTGCCAAGGGCAGGAATTGGTGGGCAGAGAGTGGGACACAGCCAGGGCTAAGCTGTACCAGGTGGTAATATGTGCAGGCCACAGGCAAAGGTGGTTCAAAGAAGTGGCAAGAGAATAGCTGAAATGGTAGACTATGGCATCTACGCTGGAAATGAAGAGAAGAAGGAGCTCAGAAGCAGGAAGAAAGTGAAGTTCTCAATAGATTGCAGGTTCCACTGAGGCTGAAGAACTGATTGGGGAAGCTCATAAGCATGCATACCATAAGAAACAAATGAAGAGAAAAATACTGATACATGCTGTGCCAGTTTGAATATATTGTGTCCCCCAAATGCCATTATCTTTGATGTAATCTTGTGTGGGCAGATGTTATCAGTGTTGATTAGATTGTAATTCTTTGAGTGTTTCCCTGGGGATGTGCCCCACCCAACTGTGGGTGATGGCTCTGATTAGATTTTCCATGGAGGCGTGGCCCCATCTATTCAGGGTGGGCCTTGATCAGTGGAGCTATATAGGTGGGCTGACATAGCAGAGAGAGTGCAGTGCAGCTGAGAGTGACATTTTGAAGAGGAGCTACAGCCAAGAAGGACACTTTGAAGAAACCACAGGAGCTGCAGATGAGAGACAGTTTGAAGACGCTCTTTGAAAGCAGGCTCTGGAGAAGCTAAGACAGGACAAGCACCCCAAAAGCAACTAAGAGTGATATTTTTGAGGAACTGCAGGCCAGAGAGGAACGTCCTGGGAGAAAGCCATTTTGAAACCAGAACTTTGGAGCAGACGCCAGCAACGTGCCTTCCCAACTAACAGAGGTTTTCCGGACACCATTGGCCATCCTCCAGTGAAGGTACCCGATTACTGATGTGTTACCTTGGACACTTTATGGCCGTAAGACTGTAACTTTGTAACCAAAAAGACCCCCTTTATAAAAGCTGATCCATTTCTGGTGTTTTGCGAAAAGGCAGCGTTAGCAAACCAGAACAGACCCCATTCTTAAGACCTATTTTAAAAATTTCGCTTTATAAAAATGAATTTGAAATGATTAACACAAGATCAAAAGAAAGTATTTAAGTGTATGTTTATCTATTCAGAAAGCAAGTCCAGCAATTTTTTTTTTTTAAACGCATGTATTCCATCCTCGTGAGACTGGTTTCCCTTGTCTAGTCTAGCATTGTTTATTGGGGGTTAAGTACATCGCCAGAATGTTCGACAGAGCCCTCACTGCTCGGTACCGTATCTTGTTTCTTATGTGCAGATAAATGCACCACTTTTTAACAACATGTTGTTGTACCCTTAGAGATTTCCAGCGTCAACAATCTAAGTGGGTTTTTTTTTCCCCTCCTTCTAGCCAGGAACTGGATCAATAAAGTAAAAAGTATAATGACTTCCCTTTCTTTATTTCAGTAGGTTATCTGATACTATTTGCTTTTTTTAGTCTTAGTCAATACTGATGTCTTCAGGGAGGCACAGATGATATCTGTGCCTGAACACTTTTCTGCACAATCCTAAATAAAAAGCCAGCCAAGAGAAAGGTCACTGACTGGTGGTAGGAATTTTTTAAGTGGTTCTCAAACAAATGAAAGCTGCCCCTAATTTCTATGATAAGAATTCCCTTTCTGATTACAGTAGAATGTGATGGTGAAGCACCCTGAGCTCTCGGCTGTGTTAGCAATCGGGACCCAGCTTGGTGGATGGGCAGTTTAGGTCCTGGTTCGTAATAGGGCCACGTGGGCACGTTGCTCAACGGAGACCCTGCAGCGTGTCACTGACAGCTTGGGAATGGATTTTAAATCTCAGGCAGGAAAAGTAAAAGAAATTCTTCTGCTCACATCTGGCGTTCTCAGGCTGTAACAAGTTTATTACATTGTGGGTGTGCCATACAATTCCCTTCATTTCTTTTTTTTATGCAACTTTATTGAGATATAATCACATAACATACAATCAGTCAAACTGTACAATTAGTTGTTCACAGTATCATTATATAGTTGTGCTTTCAGACAGCACAAACTTTGAACATTTTCATTATTCCAAAAAATAAAATAAATATTAAAATAAAAAAGAATGTCCAAGACATCCCATTCCCCTCTTCCCCTCATTGTTCATTTACTTTTTAAATACAGTTTAATTGAGATATATTCACATACCCTACAGTCATCCACAGTGTACAATCAGTTATTCACAGCACCATCGTACTGCTGTGCATTCATCACCAGAATCAATTTTTGAAACTTTTCCTACTCCAAAATAAAAAATAAAAGCAAAAAAGAACACTTGAATCTTTCCATCCCATCCATCCCACCCTATTCTTTGTGATTTTTGTCCCCATTTTTCCACTCATCTCTCTGTACACTGGATAACCTTCCTCATTTCTTAAACCTTCCTCTCCTTTCTTTTCCTCCCACCTGATTACTACCAGTGCTTTCTTCCAAAGAATTAAGACCCTCAAAGGAAAATTGGGGAGCTGCCTGGTCTGACTGAGAAAGTGAGATTTTGCATGGAGTCATTACCCTCTGATTCTGTTTCCTTGGGCTTTCAAGCTTAATACAGTTTCTGAGGGCCAGCATTTGTGGGTGCATGTCTTCCTCCAAAATGGACTTTAACATTAACCATGACGATGGTACCCAAGAAAGCTTGTCAAGCGACTTTCTCATCAACAATCAAAAAAAGAAAAAAAATTGTTTACCAGGAAGCAAACGCAATATTTTTGTGACTTAACCTCTTGTGTGACCACTGGCATTGGTTGGGGTCTCAGCTTCTGTATCTAGAGCATTCTACTGCTGACCACCACTCTGACTATGCTCAGCGTGTCTGTGGAAAAAAGATTGAAAGTGGGGGACCCTCCAAATTCAAATCCCAGCTCTGACACTAAATAGCTGTATGACTTTGAACAAGTCATTTTACCTCAGTTTCCCCATCTGTGAAAAATGGAGGATTTGAATTAGATTGATAAGGCTTTGAAGTTCTAAAGTTGTCTGATTTCTGGATCTTATTTCCCACAGGACAAATGGCATTAATTTAAACCTATTATGCAACTTATATGTGTAATGGAATGAATCATTTTTTATAATGTTATAATTAACAATAGGGAAACACAGATGAACTGAGTAGATTTATAAGGAAAACTGTGTAGGTGTCACCAATAAATATAGCTCTTAAAAGCTTTATCAGCTAAATCATCATCTTTCATGGCATTTCTATTTGGGAAATATTACCTGCCCTTACTGGTCTCACAGAAGTGAAATGAAGGATGAAGAGGGTCGCTTTCTGAAGTTGCATTTTTAGCACTAGAATTTACAGTTTTTCAAACTGCTATTTCTGAAACGTTAAGTATGAAGTGTTAAATTTGGAACAGCTTTCTTTTCTCTTCAGTGTTTGTGAGACAGACATTTACTCTTGGGTTCTGCTTCAAACATCAAATTATTTTATCTGGCCAAAGATTAAAATTCATATAAGTCCTTACAGGAATTTGGAAACTAGAGTAATCTATCTGTTTGTTATACAAAATCTTACCTCTCCTTACTTGTGCACAGCTTTTTTACCAACCGAATGAAATATGGATTTCCTTTACTACTTTATCCCTGCATGTTTCAGGATTAACATTTCTTTGTCTGAGGTTTATGGACCCCATCTAAGGAGCTTACCATCCCCTCCTGAATGATGCAAAAAAGTTGTTGAACTCTCTGAAGAGTTGAAAAAAGACTTCATGTGCATGTCTTTCTCTGCACTTTTTCCTGACAGAAATTGCAGTTTTCATCCGTTCTTAAAGAAGACTATGACTTCCAAAAGGTTAAGAACCATTGATCTAGATATTCATTGATAGGACTTGACTTGTTAACATTATAGGATTTCTTTTTTTCTCACCTTCTTAGCAGATGGAATTAGAACTTTAATTCTAATCAAATTAGCTTTATGAATTAAAACTTTAACTGGTTCCAGGAGATGGGAAATTCTCTGTGCCCTTGTTCTAAATTTTTTTGTAGAATAAATTTATAGAAGACAATGAATATCCTGGAGCATTCAGCCTCTCCTTTTTTAATTACATGGATTTTGGGGGAAGATAGTTGTTTGTTCTTTCTCTTCTTTACCAAATAATTAAGCAAAAATACTATAAGCCTCTTTCCTGCTCTATCATTAAGCTAGCAAATCCTATCATTCTAATGTGATATTTACACCCTCTTTTACACCTTTTTCCCCTCTCCAATCACCAGTTCTGAAGTTTGATGTTAATTGTATAAAATGTTGACTCTGGGAAGAAAGTTGGCAGAACCTGTGAACAAATACAGAGTTTTAGTGAAAAAAAATCTGACCCATATAAAGACATGCAACCTATCGCAGAAGTTTCTTCTTTCTTTTTCTACTATCCACAAAATTAGTGTTGCTTACTGTGGTGGCATTAGTCATTGGAGGCCATCCCCTTTTAAATGGACCCCAAGTTAAGGAATCCATATGAAAAACATCAAGGACATGCTGCATAAACCATACTGATGGAAACTTCAATTCCATTTAATTCTTACATTTGTCAGTAACCTCCTGAATGACTCACACTGTGGACTAAATTACAGAAGCAAATGCTAGAGTTCCCAGCCCTGGGGAGCTTTCAGTCTCGTTGGGTAGAGGCTTCTTGTGTATGTGAAACCCCAAGGAAGTGGTATGGGGAACATATAGTTCAGGTTTGAAAGAGTCTCTCATCTAATTCTACAGGAAGTCAGAAGAGGATTAAACTAGGGGGAATGAAACAGTTCCAGAAAGAATTCTAAAACTCTACTTAGATGAGCCCCAAGAGGTGGAACGGCAACATAGCCAAGGCTTTTCTGGGGAGACTGAGATGGCTGATAAGAAGGAATGGAAGGGCCTGGAAGAGTGTGGTGATCACGTAGGGAGAAAGTACAAATGTTGGGCTGAACTTCCAGCAAGAGCCGAGATCCCTTACCTTCCCTTGCCTCCGGTGTCAGGTAGTGCCTCTGTGTCACTGTTAGGCCTAAGTGTTGGACAGGTACGAGGGGAGAGGGGAGAGGAAGAAAGGGGAGATGAAAAAGGGAAAGAGAGTCAGAAGTGAACATCCTTATTCATTAGAAACCTACTTGTAACTAGGGCTTCTTAGGGCTTCCCCAGCTTGGTGACACCTCTCCTTTACGAAATGCTTCAGTGCGCAGCTTCCCTGGCTACAAATACGACTCCACAGTGGCGTTTGGATCCTCTTAACCACTCTTTCCTGGGACCCCAAGGCCTCTTGATGTAGAGAAGCATCTTCACTTGCCCCTCAGTTTGCATTGGGCCCCACCCCATGCAGTCTCTGGGAATCCCACTTCTGGACCAAGCAGCTCAGCAGATGCCCTGTTGCACAGTTAATTATTTCTCTTTGATACTGGCTTTTTTTTTTTTTTTTTTTTTTATCTTTTACTACAACCATTTTACTGTCTATAATTACCCTCTCTCAGATAACTCCTTTGAATCTAATGAGGTGTGGCAAGCTCTGCTTAACAAGGCAACACATCATTAACTTCTTGCTTCTTTATTTGTCATCTTATCACACTCAATTACTGTATCACTAGGCCATAAACAGCCTGTCACTTGCCACTGGCAAACAACGTAAGAGTGACCTGCTGTCAGGTTGCCAATAAGGGGACTTAATAAACTTCGGGGCCTCTCACAACCCTGCATTTTATCCTGCCCGCAGTCCAGGTTGAGGGGACCTCCAGGATAAATCAGTTTTCCATTCAGTTAGTAATAAGATCCTTAGGCAGGGACCTCTGCTTTCTCATCCCCTGCTCCCAGGAGGTTGTAATATTTTGTCTCAAAAGTCCCTGATAGAGAAGCAGTGAGAAGTAATGGAATGAATATTGGATTAGGCAAAAAGCTGTGTGGCTTTGGGAAAATCATTCAACCTCTCTGAACCTATTGCTTTGCACACACACACACACACACACACACACACACACACACACACCAACATAAATTTCTGAGGGTTGTCTTGCAAGTTAAATGAGATCATTGCTATCTATGTTAACAAGCCACATCAGCCTGGAAGAAAAAGTAAGATAATTCCCTTTACTCTATTTTTGAAATGAATTAGGTTATAAATAAATATAGAATCAAGGCAACTATCAAAAATCTATTTTTTTAATGTCAAGCCCTCTCCCCCTACTCTCCATATTCCATATAACTGCTACCTACTTCCTACTGTATCACTCCAAAATCAGTTGGGGAGTTCTTTGAGTTTATTTATTTAATCAAAACTTTTTAAAGCATCTACCTCTAGGTAGGTGTTGTGCTCAATGGTCAATGAGTAGAGAGGTCTCTGCCCTTCTAATGGGGGAGACAGCCAACCAAGTGAGTGCACGGTCAAAGGGCTGCAGTCACTGAGACTTCATGCAAAGAAAAAGAATAGCAGAGACTCCCGGGGAGGAATCTAGACCAGCACTGTGGGATGGAGAACATCTTCTTGACCAAAAGGGGGATGTGAAAGGAAATGAAATAAGCTTCAGTGGCAGAGAGATTCCAAAAGGAGCCGAGAGGTCACTCTGGTGGGCACTCTTACGCACACTTTAGACATCCCTTTTTAGGTTCTAATGAATTGGAATAGCTAGCAGTAAATACCTGAAACTATCAAACTACAACCCAGAACCCTTGAATCTTGAAGACGATTGTCTAAAAATGTAGCTTATGAGGGGTGACAATTGGATTGGGAAAGCCATATGGACCACACTCCCCTTTGTCTAGTTTATGGATGGATGAGTAGAAAAACGGGGGAAGAAAAAAAAAAGGCACTCAGTGTTCTTTTTTACTTTAATTGTTCTTTTTCACTTTAATTTTTATTCTTATTGTTTTTGTGTGTATGGTAATGAAAATGTCAAAAATTAATTTTGGTGATGAATGCACAATGATATAATGGTATTGTAAACAATTGAATGTACACTTTGTTTTGTATGACTGCATGGTATGTGAATATATCTCAATAAAAATGAATTAAAAAAAAAAAGAATAGCAGAAGGTGGCTTGCTGTTCACTTCTGTATCCCCACTGCCCAGACTATCTACAGAGGTTCAAGTTCAAAGTTTGAAACGCGTACACGTTGTCCATCCAAAAGAAAGAGACACATGTGACCACCTCCAGGGGAGGCATCTCACTGCATGGAGGGCAGCGAAGAGCCTGCCAATGCCTGTCACCAGGAGCAGCAGTCCTAGGGCAAACCTCTCCATGGTTAGCAAGTGTTGGGATCACCAGCAGAAGCACGACACATGCAAGCACTGGATGGAACAAGGTTTACTCAGTAGAGAAGAGACTGAGCAAGGTCAGCTTCACTGATGGGCATTGGTCCCCTGTGGCCATCACAGGGATAGATGGTCTATCTGTCACACCCCTCTTGAGACATAGTGGAATGACGCTGCTCCCTCCCCATGAGGACCAGGTAGAGCAGCAGGTGTGAGCCGGGTGCTATGAAATGGACCTGCTTTAGCCAGCCTGCCTCCAGTGGATGTTTACCCATGCTTGGGGCAAGAGGGGAAGACCTGCTATCTGCTGGGGTGTGGGGTATGAGCTTGACCTTGGGGCACTCCCAAGGAGTTGCATTTATACTGGGCACCAGGCCAACAGGGATGATTGTGAGTTTCAGGGAAAGGTGGTCCCCTGCCACACACATGCTGGCTTTTGTGGAGCAATTCTGAAGTTGTGTGTGTGGTGTGGTGGAAAGTGCAGAAGATTTTGTGCCACTAGGTCCAAGTTCAATATCTAGCTCCTTCATTTCTAAGCATTTTCACCTTAGCCACAGCATAGACCTGTTCATTCGTTGTTAAAAGGGAGATGACAACATCCCTCCAGGGGATTTTTTTGTGAAGCCTACATGGATTGAAGTATCTGCAAATTGTAGACTTGAAATTACTATTGGGGATATTATTACTGTTAATGGATTTGGGTCATTTCCTTGGGCTGTGGGTCACCAAAGGAATGACTTACAATAGAATGGGGTGCTTGAAAATGGAATGATTAAGCTGTGATTTCCTGCAAAGTGCCATCTCTTCCTCTGCTCTCATTTTATACCCATATTCTTGCTTTGCAGCCGAGCTTATGGCTAAGTCTTTTTCTATAAACTAACCTCAGAGACAAGATCACAGGAAAGGCTTGCCATCCCATCAGGGTAGCTGATGCAACTATGAAATTTTAATCTCAAGCACATTACCTTTAATAGGAGGCCAGGTTTAATTTGAGCACATAGATTTCTTTTATTTTTGGAAGATACAAGGTCAAAACATTTGTAACAGGTATTTTCCAGGTTATCATTCTGTGGATTTGATCAGTTTGACATAGACACTAACAAACTACAGTTCTGTGCCTAGTCCTCCAGAAAGTTCACTGGACTGTTACCTTCAAAAATCCTGCCTTAAAAGTCCCTTTGAGGGACTGGGGAGAAATGTGGAAAAATTAAAATTCCCACCTGGGGAATTCCTGATATTCTCACAAGCATTAGGGACTCCCAATTTAATAAGTCAAGCCCTCAATCTTGGGGCTTGCCCCTATCTAACTTGTTCCTGCAAATGAGAAGCTAAGCCTACTTATAATTAGGCCTAAGAATCACCCCCAGAGAACCTGTTTTGCTGCTTAGAAGTGGCCTCTTTCTCTCAGCCAACTCTGCAAATAAACTCACTGCCCTCCCCACTACATGGGACATGATTCCCAGAGGTATAAATCTCCCTGACAACGTGATTCAGGACTCCCAGGGATGAACCTGGCCCTGGCATCATGGGATTGAGAAAGCCTTTCTTGACCAAAAAGAAGAAAAGAAATAAAACAAAATAAAGTTTCAATGGCTAAGAGATTTCAAATTGAGTCGAGAGGTCATTCTGGAGCTTATTGTTATGCATTATATAAATATCCCTTTGTAGTTTCTAGTGTATTAGAATAGCTGGAAGGTAATACCTGAATCTGTAGAACTGTAATCCAGTAGACTTGATTCTTGTTGATGATTGTATAACTATATAGCTTTTATCATGGGACCATGTGGTTGTGAAAACCTTGTGACAGACACACTGTTTATCCACTGCATGAGCAGATGAGTAATAAGGATGAAAAATATATAAATAATAGGGGAATAAGGGGTATGGGATATTTTGGGTCTTCTTTTTTACTTCTATTTTTGCTTTATTTTGGAGTAACGAAAGTGTTCTAAAATTGTGGCGATGAAGGCACAACTATATGATGATACCATAAGCCGTTGATTGTATACTTTGGATGGATTATGTAGTATGTGGATATATCTCAATAAAATTGCATTAAAAAAAAAAAACTTGAAACATACACATGCACATAGTCCTGCCTTAGCACAAAGCAGAGGAGCATGTGGGAGAAGGGTGGGGAGAAGGATGGAGTGCTTTGCAAACTGCCCTGAATGCTTGGTATCTCCACCAGGCTGTGAGATCTGCTGGCCATCCAGGTGACCAGAACCCCCAGAAAAACCAGATGACTCTGCTGCCCTGGCTGCCACCTAGAGCTCCCAAACCAGGGTGCTTCTTTCTTGTCTGTTCCATTTGACCTGGAAGTTTCTTTTCGCCATCAGTGAGGAAGGTGAGAGTTTCTGGTCCCCATGGCTTATGTGCCCTGCTCCTGGGTAACAAAGCTGCACTACTCTGTACTCTTGACTTTACTGGGAAACTGAAGAGCCGTAACTTGGCATGTGATTTACTCACCCTGAGTGAGCCGGACCAGAAGCCAGGCTGAGGGGTCACATCCTAGACCCCGATTTGCCTTTAGCCTTCAACTCCCTGAGGGCAGGGACCCTGTGTGTCCTGTTCTCCTCTATATCACACTGTTTAGAGCTGTACCTGGTACAGAGTAAAACCCAGAAAGAATTTATTGAATGAATGTGTGAATGAATGGATGGATTCCTAGTGGTCTCTTATCTTGATCTTGAGGATCACCCCCCACGCCCACCCCCTGCCCAGATCTGGGGACCTTGACTCTCTTCTGTAACCATAAGTTTCCCCAAGAAGGACGCTCTTTGGAGCTCTAGGTCCCGAGCGTCCCTGTGTCTCTCTAGGCTGAGACTCATTTTGGTTCTTCTAGCAGTGAACCTCCACGGCAGTCTCGACGTGTCTAACCATCTGTCTTTCTGATCAAATTCATGTTTATTGATTAATCCATTTGCTCTCTCAGCATGATTATGGAGCACCTGCTGGGTCCCAGGTCCTGTTCTTTTTTGAAAACATAATGAATTTATGTGATTCAAGGATCAAAATTAGATTAAAAGGCATAAACTAAGACATCTCCCCCTACTGGTGGCCGTTGGTATTAGTTTTTGTTTGTTTGTTTGTAAGCAAATATAAATATACACAATCTTATCCTACACACACTGTTCCTTGGTTTCTCCAGTTAACAAATACCCTGGAAGTCTCTCCATATCTGCACATGGATATCTTCCGCAATATTTTTTTATGGCAGTAGTATATCCCATTGCCATATATCATGTAGACCATTGTTTATTCAATCAATTCGCTATTGCTGGGCATGAGTGGGTGGTTTCTAAGTTTTTGATATTGTAACACAGACAATGTCATGGTGATTAATTTTTCACACTTGTTATTTTGTTCTTGTGCAAGTGAAGTTGTAAAACCAATTTCCAGAGGTGGGTCACTGGATCAAAGGGAAGATGCATTTGTATTTTGGGGAGACCAGAGACCCACCAATCAGGGTTTACCCTCCTGTCCCCACCCCCCGCCTTGTGTGAGACCCAGACTGCTCCTGAGAACTGGGGAGGCAGTGGGCACCAAGGTGGACACCAGCTCCCCTCAGGAGGCACTCATTCTAGTGTAGACAGCCGGACCGACCTCAAGTACAAACACAGAGATAATTTCAAGTAGTGATAAAATGCCATGAAGACAATACAACACTAGCTGTGGGGAAGAGTTTAGGGATGGCATGGCTGAGGGTGGGCACTGTTACCCAAGGTGGCCAAGGCTCAATGGGGATGGGGCAGAATGTTCTGGATGGTCCAAGGGAGCAGCAAAGGGAGATGGTGGTGCTCTGGAAACACTCCCTGTCCAGCTCACCCAGAGAGCTTCCAGGGACACGGGAAGGGGATCAACAAAGAACATGGCTCAGCCCTGGAATTCTTGTTGCACATTAATTAGGGACCCTTTGAATTTCGTTGTCCCCAACCTGCAAAGCATGGAAAATGATGAAAGATGGAGAAAAAGCAACTTTGCTGCATTGCTTAGAATTAGGGACTTTCTGTTGTTTGCATATAACATATTTTTCATAATATTTTTAAATGTTCCAGCATCTAGCAATTACTTAACATTTTTTAAGTAAAAAAATCAACCTACTCTGGGAAAAAGATTGAAACAAGATAAAAATAACTAGAACTTATGGGCATGGTTCTGTGAGCAGCACCCTATGATACCAATGTCCACAGGAAATTGAAAGAGGGAGCAAGCACTTATGGGAGAGGGTGAAATTAAGGGTCTCAGATATCTGAAACACCCTTTCTCTAAAAATTTTCAATGAAAGAGGAGGCTCGACTCACCCTCACTGCCCCTCCTCATTCAGGTTATGAAAGGGTTGCATTTTTTTTCAGCTACAACAATGCACTTTCATGGATGGGAATGAATCTCATCTTTTACTTAGCAATAGAAAATAATTAATGCCTTTAAGTAATGATTGCATAAAATTAATCACTAGCTGGCAGGTCGGATGCCCGTCAGAGGTTAACCCACTTGTTTGCTCCACCTTCTGATGCATCTTTACTATCACAGGTCATCTCAGACCTTTTATCTTCCTGAAGTCCCAGCAGCTTGTTAGATGGATTAGCTAGTTTCACCCCATGTCAAAAGTGTTCCCAGGGTTAATTACTGGGAAGATGAGAATTTGCCACTTAATGATTTTATAATAAATGGATGAATGTTAACAAGTGTTGGCGAGGATGCAGAGAAATTGGAAGCTGCATACATTGATGGTGGGAAAGTAAAATGGGGCAGTCACTATGGAACACAGTTTGGCAATTCTAAAAGTTAAACATTGAATTACCATATGACTTGGCAATCCCACTTCTAGATATATACCCCAAGAATTGAAAGCAGGGACTCAAACAGATATTTGCACACTGATGTTCATTGCAGCATTATTCTCAATAGCCAACAGGTGGAAACAACCCAAGTGTCCATCATCAGAAAAATGGCTAAACAAAATGTGCTATATGCATGCAATGGAATATTATTCAGCCACTAAAAAGGAATGAAATTCTGACACATACTACTACATGGATGAACCTTGAAGACATCATGTTGAGTGAAATAAGCCAGACACAAAAGGACAAATATTGTTTGCTCTTACTTGTACAAAATACCTAGAATACACACAACAAGCAATTCATAGACAGAAATAGATTACAGTTAACCAGGAGCTGAGAGGAGAGGATAGGGTGTCAATGTTTAATGGGTGCAGTTTGTTTGGGGTGATGAAAGGCTTTGTAATGGATGATGATGATGGTGGCACAACATTGTGAGTTGATTAATACCACTGAAATGCATGCTTGAAAGTGGTTAAAATGGGACGTTTTATATTGTATATATGTTGCCACAATAAAAATAAAATCTACTAGAGATGTGTCATGTAATTTCAATAAGTGACAATAGAGAGGGCATATAAATGAGGATGAGGCAATAGAAAGTAGCTCTACTACAAATCAATGAAATGTGAAATGTATTGATAGTGAAAAATATATTCATTAGTGTCTTTTAAGACACTTTCCTTTATAATCTGTATTTTTCTTTTATTTAGGGTACCTTGTGGCAATAATCCACTAGATGGCGCCATCCATCTGTTTATCTGCCAGCATGTGTGTCAAGCACTAAGTTGAGCTTAATTTTGAGATTTGAAAGCTAGAGGGCAAGATTTCCTTAGAAATAACATCACTTTTTTTTTTAAGGCCACTTGGAATAGAAAATACTTATGAAGCTTGCATTCTTCAAGTAGCAAGGCTCAGCTGGCGACAAGGAAACATACATGTGAGGAAATTGTATAACAATTCACAAAATTTTACTGCAATGTATTTAAAGATTGGTAAACATTTATAATATTTTATAACCAACTCCCCATGAGGGGTAGTGGGTGTATCAAGAATGATTTGCAGAAGGTAGACGTTTGCTGTTGCCCTGGAAAAGGCATCTTAGCTCTCCGTGCTTTCTCTACTGTTGATTCCCTGCGGTGAAATTAGGATTTGTCCTTGCAGGGCATTTCCGCCGTCCTGCAGTGGGCGGACACCGAGAAAAGACGCCCCTCCCGGGAACCTGGGAGAGACCCCCTCATCTGGAAGTCATAACAGCCACTTAGGGGAGCAGTCGCTGTGGCTCTGTGAGCGGTGCTCAAGTTTCAAGGCGTTTCCTTGGGTTTGCACTCGCAGGCCTGAGCGTGCGCATGCATATTTCCATGTGGGGGTGTGGCGGCAGCTTTTTTTGGATCCTCTGTTCTTTCCCTCTTGCTTGACCTCTGGCTGCCCGGGGCACTTTCCCTTCCTTTCTCCTGCATCCTCCTTTGTCCCCTTTCTCTCTTATCGGGCCCCTTTCGCTCCTTTTGCAACGTCTGCCAGAACAGTTTGCCATTTGTTCCTTTACAATCGCTCTCCTTTTCTTTCCAGATTTTCCTCCCAAATTAAAAAAGGAAAAAATTGTAATGTGTGTGTGTGTGTCTAAGGGATGGTTGCTTCAGATCCACAGAGAAGTGAACTGGCCCTGGGTGGGCTGTAGTTTACCGACACTGGCAGGGGGCTCACGCGGCCTCGCAATCGGGTGCCCCTCGGGCAGGTACAAGGCTGACAAGATGCGGGGCGACAGCTCTGCTCTGACCACCCCCGGAGCCTGTTGGCTTCCATTAACATCCATGTCAGTTCCTCAGGAAGGTGGCTCCGACGCTTTTCCGGTAGGGATTTGGGGAAAGATACTACCCACCCCCATTTGTGTGTGGCCTCCCCAAACTTTAGGTTTGTCTGATGCCACAGTCCCTCGCTGCAAGCTGCCCCTGCATCCCTCCATTTGAGGTGCCTTAGCCAAGCAGGCTACATTCAACAGGCGGACCATGGGCCACATTTGCTAAAAGCAGTCATTTAGGTTGCTTTTGAAAACTGATTTTATTTTTTTAAGTTGTAGGGGCTGTGGGGGAGTGGGGAGGAGTGCTGCAGTCTGTGCGGCAGGGGGTGGAGTTTTACAGCCTAAGTAAGGCTACAGAAAGAGACCGTTGATTGTGTTCATTTTAATTAATGAGAAAGATGATGATGATGATGATGATGATAGATGATGATGATGATGATAGATGATACATAGACAGGCAGATATAAGTAGGCAGGTGGTAGATAGATAGATAGGATAGATGGACGGATAGATAGGATGGATGGATGGATAGATGATTGACAGATACATAGATGAAAGCTACACAGATGATAGGTGGATGATAGATAATGATAAGTACATGATAGATAGATAGAAGATGAATATATAGACATTACCCTCCAGCTTATGTTTCATAACTAATATTTAATGGTAATTTGAAGAAAAGGCACAACTAACTTATTTGTTTCCTTCATAGAGAAATCGTAGTAAAAAGTGAGTTGTTTGCCTAGTTCTGGTGCAATGAGCCTTGTCTGAGATTCCTCGCCTTGTCTGAGAGATCTCAGCCAGGTCCTGCAGGAAGCTGGATGTGTTGGGAGCAGCCCTGAGCTCCACCTGAGGAAAAAAGGCACCCCCAGGTGGGAGTGGCAGGTCTCTGTACATTTATCTGCAGCAACGGAGCAGAGTAAGAATTTGGAGATGAAACAATAAATAAAGCGTCTCTCTGCCTTTTTTTGTATTAAGAATTATTCACATACCATACAATCATCCAAAGTATATAATCCATTGATCATATTACCATCATATAGTTGTTCATTCATCACCCAGATCTATTTTTTTAACATTTTCCTTGCACCAGAAAAAGTGAAAGAATAAAAAGTTGAGTAAAAACAGAACACCCAAATTGACCCCTCCCTGCCCTATTTTTTCTTCAGTTTTTTTGCCCCCATTTTTCTACTCATCCATCCATACACTGGATAAAGGGGAGTGTGATCCACAAGGCTTTCACATTGTCATGCCTTGTAAGCACCATTGTTATACAGTCGTCTTCAAGAGTCAAGGCTACTAGGTTGCAGCTTGATAGTTTCAGGTGTTTAATACTAGCTATTCCAGTACATTAAAACCCAAAAAGAGTTCTCTATGTTGTGTGTAAGAGTGCCTACCAGAGTGATCTCTTGGCTCCTTTTGAAATCACTCAGCCACTGAAGCTTTATTTTGTTTTCATTTCACATTCCCCTTTTGGTCAAGAAGATGTTCTCAGTCCCATGATGCTGGGTCCAGATTCCTCCCCAGGAGTCATATCCACGTTGCCAGGGAGATTTATACCCCTGGGAGTCAGGTCCCATGTAGGGGGGAGGGCAGTGAGTTCACCTGCCGAGTTGGCTTAGTTAGAGAGAGAGAGGGCCACATCTGAGCAACAAAGGTCTCTCTGCCTTTTAAACGGCAGACTCTGTCTTAAGAGACCCCTGAGGGGAAACTGTGGGCATCCCCACACTCCTCCAGGGAACTCTTGAGATGGCAGGTTTAATTGCATCCTGGCCTGGAGCACCCTGTGCCACGCTGCTGGGTCACCTGGATGGGAGGGCATCACTGATAGCTGGTGTTTTGAGGGCTCTTTTGGCCAGACATTAAAATATACTCCACTTGAGGTTACATTAGAAAACTCTCTAGAGAAACTTCTCTAGAGGTCTTAGACACCTCCAGGCTTTGTGCATCCTGAGGATCGGGGTATGTGCCCTGAATAAGCCACTTTAAAAAGAATAATGATTAATTAAGACCAGTTCCACCGAGCCCTTGTGCTCTTTAAAAAGGATCGCCCTAACAACAGATTGCTGTTCTATGGATTAGTGTCGATAAAATGGCTCACTTGAGTACAATGCCACATGCTTCAAATATTTTTACTGAAACTGATCAGGCCTCAGTGATAAGGGAGGCTGTGCAAATGCCTCCTGGGGAGAAAATGGAGATCGCTTCAAAGGGCTTGGTCTCCGGATTAATAAGAAGAAAACAAGATTCTACAAAGTTAAAGGGTACAGGTTTGGCTCATCCTTTCTCACATCCTTGCCTAAGGCTTCTCTTACCTCAGTAGATCTGGAAATGTTGTGGAATTCTTTTTCCTTTCCTTCTAGTGAAACATTTTAAGGAACCAAGGGAAGACATCCTTGGAGAATCTGGAATCTGGTTGGATTTTACCACTTGAGGAGATGGAAAGATTTGACCAATTTCCAGAGGGCTTTTTTTCTCCCAAGTGTTCACTTGTATTCATATTGCTTTTTATTCCTGAATATTTCAAATATGTTCATTTGGGGAGTATTTATGTTTAGTTTCTACGGTAATCTTTAACACAAGATAATTTTGTTATTCTTATTTCTATTCTCACACCACAAATGACAGTCAAAAGGGGCAAATCTAATATTCACAAAGAATGATAAAATTGTTTCAGAAATACTTACCTCCATGAATTTGAGCTTATTTTTTTAAGATGCCATTGGTTTGGGTATATGGATGATGTCCAAATTTCTAATTGTTCCACAGTCTTGATGAGTAGTCTGAGGATGTTTTTTAACTTCTCTTTTGAATTTCCTCACTTGATGAAAATAAAATGGCATTATTCCTTATGACTGGAGTTATTAGGAAAATGAATAAAATATAAATATTTTCATGTAATTCTTCCAATGAAGCCATTGGGACTGATAAATGTCATAACACATAAAGACCAGAAATATACATTTTATGCTCACCCCATAATCTCATTTCTAAATATTTGCCCATAGGAATGGCACAGAATGGAACACTTTTGCAGATATGTGGTATAGAAGAGCACAACATAGACTATAGTCATTTAATGACACTTTGGTATTTATAGAAACCTACTTCTAGGTTATACGATACCTCACAGCAAGCTATAGGGGCCCTTTGTGTACGTATCACTCACAACTACAGGTGAGATTGTATAGGAGAGGATCCTTGCTCTCTTGTGAGTATACAGACTTGATCTTTAAAATATGCAATTGCCTTGTAACCAAAATTAATTGAATTTTGCATTTATTTGCATAATTAGGAAAAATATGCAATTTTCAGTAATTGCTATACAACTGAAAATGGACTCTAGGTAGCAATTAACAAGTGCTAAGTGCCTTTATAATTGATATTCAGTCTTTGCACTTTTTAAGCTGGAAAAACTGATGTCGTGGTGATAAGCTTTTCCTTTTCTTCGATTCTTATTTATTTGACTAATAGCATTTAATATTAGATAAACACATCGTAGGGAAGACAGCACAATTCATTTTCTCTAGATATGCTGCATTGCATTTTGCCTTTGATCTGTGAAAATGGCTTGGTCAGTTTCTTTGAAAGCTGTAGGAGATGTGGTGGTTATTGGAAATGAGAGAAGCTGGTCAGGAGCATTCAATTCAACACCTACTGATTGTGGACCTCCCTAGATAATGTGCTAGGTTTGGGACACACCAAAAATTAATTTGTCCTGCCCTTTGCTTTTGGACATATGACTCAAGGCCAGCCATCTGATTGTCCAGCCCTGGATCCTAGAACCCATCCTTCCAATTTATCCTCAAGTATAATTTCCCAGCCCTCTCTGCTTTTTAAAATTCATTCATTTATCCATCCAACAAGTCTTTCCTGAGCATCTACTATGTACCACCAAACGTACAGGGTACCAAGGATAAAAGGCAAGCAAACCAGACCCAGTTCCCAAGCAGGGAGCTCACAATTTAGTAGGGGAGAAAGATGCTCATCAAAGAATCATTCCCCATGAAAAACTGCACCATGACAAAGTGCTCCAAAAGAGAAGCAGGGAGTGCATGCTATGAGTCTCATGTGAGAGCGTAGGGGTCAGGGATGAGAACCAGGCCCGGGGTGTGAAGCTGGAGGAGGAGTGAAGTCAGCACAGGGGGAAGGGAAGCACTCTCCCTCCACCAGGAGCTGAGAAGCAGATGGTGAGGCTGGAGCAGGAGGATAGGATGGGAGAGGAGGGCTTCATTAGGCAGAACATTAGAAGAGAAAGGGGAGCATGTGTCAAACCATGGAGGGCTGTGTAGGAACTACCCTGGATAGAGTGGTGATGGGATCAGACTTGGATTTTGAAATGATTTTTTGGGGTGCTATGTAGAGAATCCACTTGAAGGGAGCCTTGCTGCAGTGATAATTCCAAAGGATTCGTGGCATGCGAGTAGGAGCTTCAGGAGGCACGTGACTTGAATAAATGAAGGTTCTGTGTTGGGCAGTGTCCCACGGTCTCTGAGGGGACAGCCCCCATCCCAGCTGTCAGAAATTGCTAGGCTGGTCTTCATATATCTTCCAGAATAAGCCAATGGCTCTGGGAATGGAGTTACTTCCAGTAGAACCTGAAATAAATAATATCGATTACATTCATTATCTTTCTGTAGTAAACTAGGAGCACATAACAGAGCAAAATGGTATGAGAAGATAATATTGTGGACTCTTAAAATTCTTCTTATTTTGTAGGCTATTCATTCCACAAGGGCAGAAACCACGTCTAAACGTTCACACTTTTTCCTCAGTGTCTGGAAACAACACACTGCTGTTCTTCATCCAGAGAGCGATGGAAAAAGATCTGTCTGTTTCAATAAAATGGGATTGCTATTACAGAACTGTTCACCAGTATAACTCCTTGAATTCTTTTTAAGGTTTTAAGCAAGGGAAGCCAGGAAAAGAAAGCCATGCTTTCCACTCTGGAGACTCATTGATGGATCTGCTTGGATGGGAAAAGCCTAGGAGTGTTGGCTTAGTAGCTCTTGCTTCTTTTCCTCTTTTTATAGTTAATAGTTACTTGTTGTGCGTTGTCTTGGATGCCACTCTGGAGAGCTACTCATATGGTCTGGAGTGAAACTGGCATCATGGATGGTGGAATGTTGTGAATATTCTGCGTTGGTGTTGGAGAGTATAGTAGGTAACAAGAAATCTAGCCTTTGTATCCTAGGAGGGGACACTGGTGCAAAGTTCCTGTCTACTCAAAGCTTCAGCTTCATTTCCCTCATCCCGTGGGCCTTCGTAGAAGGTTCTTTGTCGGATGGTTGCTCCTCCTGGGTTCGGTTAACAATGGAAGTTTCGGTAGCGACTATGACCAATGTGCCGATGGATCAGGATTCACTTGTAAAGAGCGGAATCTTCTCTAGTTTAGACAGAGAAGGCTTTATTACAGGGTGTTAAATGACTCCCGGATTCATTGGTGGCACTGAAGAAATGGAAGAAAGGAGGCCGTGGTTCCAGGATCTACTCTCAAAGCTACACTGCAGAAATGGGTCACCCAGGAGGCTGCTATTCTTTCGTCACCTGGAAGCCAACTGTCATTCAAGGGCAGCTTGGGAAGTGCACTCTTTCTGCCACACCTACTCCAGCCAAAAGGGGGCCTTGCACTCTGCCCCTCTCCCCTCTAGCTCAGTTCTGAATTCAAGTCCCAAGCAATGGCTTTGGACTGGTGGGACTTCAATTTCCTCAGGTGCCCCATTTGCAAGGGAGTCTAACCAATGTGTTATTCCAGCCCCTTCAGCACAGAAATGCACCCCAGAGGGAGGTTACAATAGATCATGAGTGAGCCAGTCTGCAGAATCAGCCTCAGATGTCTATAAAGACATCCTCGTGAAATTAGAAGAACTCTTCTAAGCTTATTTAAGGAGACTTTTTGGAGATCAGAGATAAAGTGTCACAGTCATTCTTGGTTTTCCTTATTATTATTAAGTCTTGATGGATGGGAAACAATTTGATTTAAGTTCTATCTTAGAGGAGTGGGAAATATTTCCATTATCACTATGACTGTATAGGGTTACTAAAACAAAAGCAGGGCTATAAACTAATGAAGAAAAGCTTCTGGAAAAGATTCTCCTACTCGTGTTCATGGCTGTTTACAGAGGTTTTGTGAAACAGATGACTTTAAGTTTCCACCTTTCCTCGTAAATATATTAGAAGTCTCCCCATGTATGTCCTTTTTCCCAAATTAATACAAAGCGACTGACTTCCAAGGTTGTTTAGTTTCTCTCAAAATTTTGGCCAAAGGCCTGGAAGGACACCTCAGTTTCTCACACTGGAATTTGGCCATTGAACAGCTCTTCAGAATACAACAGCTAATTAAAATACAGAATGTAACAATCATCCACGTTTGTATAAGTGCTTTATATTTTGAAGTGCTTTCCTGTCTGTTGTGTTGTTTGTTCCTTGGGACCACCCCGGGAGATTATTTTTGTTTTTCAGATGAAGGTAACAGGGCTTGGAAGCTCAGTTTTATTAAATCCCTCACTCTGTAAGACAGTGATCGGGTCTGGGGATAGCGGTCCCATTTTCCTCACTCAATTCCAATTTGATTTCCTACTCGCCATAGCTCACATGCCCTAGGTTTTGCCCCAGCTGACGTCTCATAACTCCAGACTGCAAGATTAGCAATAAACATTAATCCTTAGGTAATTGTCAGCCTTGATGCACAACATCTCCTTTGAGGTAACTCAAATGGGTTGTGAAGTTTGCCAGAAGTTCTTTTAATTCACTCCCATTGAAAATATATTTGTGAAATACAAAGAATTCAGGCAGAGTGGGGACAAATAACAATATAAAGCTTTTCTTCTGATTTAATATTTCTCATGCAGTCCCACAAGGGGGCAACAAGAGGTCTTGAGTAGCCGAAAATTCTAGCACAGTCTATCTTGTGATAGACATTCTTTATTCATAGCCAGACTTGACACGTATGAGCTTTGTAATGAAATTTCAAGAACGTTTGCTATAGCATCTTATTTGGTAAAAATTCTGTCTTAACCCACCTAGTTTGGACTGTTTCCTCATCAGAAGTGGATGCTAAATGTAAGATTTATTTCCTTCACCCCATTTTTCTTGTCTCTTCCTTGTAGTTTGTGCTGGCGTTTTCTTATAATTCGATTCCTTTAATGCTAATCAGACCCTCTCCTCCTCTAGTTGTGCCCCACTCATATTTCTCATGTATCTTGGCTATGACACCCCAAGAACCAAGGTCATGGTTGTCGAAAACTGCAGGTTGGCTGCCTGACGCACATACGAATCAATAGAATGACATTGGTGTGTCTGAGAGAGAAAAGGCTTTATTTCATGGCCACCAAGAAAGGAGACAGAAGTAAGAAAAATCTCAAACCTGTCTCCCCCAATCTAAAGAGTCTAGGGATTTTATGGATTCAAGCAAGGGAGGTAGAGTTGCTGCCAATAACAGGTAACTGAGCTAAAATAATCATTACAGTAACAAATATAAACAACCATAGTCAGCATTTACATCATGATCATGTTAATTTAAATTGTAAATGCCTTAGCGGAAGGGAACCTGCCATATATATTTTTTTTTGTATTCCACATCAGCACTGTAAAATGGGGTTATCTTAGTAATTGTATGCTAGAATGGGAGGGTACACAGTAGCTCCTCAATCACTTGTTGAATGAATGAATGAATGAACATTCAAGATGGTGCAAGATGATCACGGACTCTTGCGTCCAGTACCCATTTCTGCTAAACGATTTTTCACCCCTGGAAACAATGCCCATCTCTCAAAGCCTTGACTCTCCCCTTGATAATAGTCACAAACCTGGTTTCCGATCTCAATACCTCAATCAAATTATTGGAGACCCCAGAACAGTGGTTATCAGCCTGTGGTTTGCATTCCCTCTGGATCTTTTGAAAAATGAGATGCCTAGGCCTCACCTCTAGAGATTCAGATTCAGCAGGTCTGAAGCATGGGGCAAAGTGTCAGTAGGTTTAATGATTCCTCCGATGCACATCAAGCGATGAAAACCATCGTCCTAAAGTCAAGAAGGCTCAAAGGTTCCACACTGCTGCACTTTGCAAGGGCTTGAAAGTAGTTTTACTTTTGTTCTTCTTTGCAAGAGAGAAAGATGTCTATTTTTTATTTTAATGCATATAAAGAGAGCACTTCCCCAATTACCCTAGAGAACTTTTGGAGTTCCAGTCCTATCGCCTGATTGGGGCTTGGCTAACTGGTGATTGTCTTCCTAAAAGACATTGGAACTCACTTGTCCTTTGTCACCTTGAGTTTACTGGATATTAAAGGGGCCTTCTAGAAAATGACAGAAGACTTGAAGAAATTCCAACGGGTCCTCTTTAATTCAAAACAATGCCCATCGATATCTACCAAGCCCTCACCGTTGGTCAGGCCTTGTACTCTTCATTTGACATTTTCTCCTTTTAATCTCACAACACGCCAGTGAGGTCGGTTTCATGATCCCAGTTTAAAAGATGAAAGAAGGCAGCCTGTTCACCATGAAGTAATTTTTCTGTTGCGAGCCAAGTTATCAGGACTCGGGAACTTAAAGTCACACACCTCTAATTCCAAGGTTTGTACCCACTGCGCCATTCTACTTCCTATTTAAAACACGAGTTGAAAAGTACTAATCCAGGCTTCCTTTAGCTTTCTCTTGGAGTTTCTTGCCCCCTTTCCTTGTTGTTAAGCCAAGAGAGCAGAAAAGCAAAAAGAAGAAGAAAAGTTACAGTTCTCTGGGGCTTGGAGAACCAGGAGCTTGCCAGACCCAGCAGGGAATTGCACGCCGGGGAGCCCTTCTAGGCGGATGTGGTGGGAGGGGATTCTGGCAGGCCTCCAGCACTGTTAGGTGGGGACTGAATATAAAATAATTTCCATCTGCCCACACAGACCGTAACAACCCGTGTTGCCACCATTACACTTGCTGAAGCCCCCAGTTTTTTTTTTTTGTAGTTGTTTTGTATTTTAACAATATATATTTTATGAAAGTAAACAAAAATTTATACACATGTCAATATACTGTCTGTATCCTTCTGCACCTTGCCTTTTTTATGCAATTTAATGAGATATATTCGCATACCATACCGTCATCCAAAGTGTACAATCAGTTGTTCACAGTATCATCATATAGTTGTGCATTCAACACCACAATCAATTTTTAGAACATTTTCATTAGTCCAAAAAGAAAATAAGAACAAAAAGTAAAAAAGAACACCCCAACCATCCCATACCCTGCTTCCCCCCTCTCCTTTTATTCATTTACTTTTTATCCACATTTTTCTACTCATTTGTCCATACATTGGATAAAGGGTGTATGAGCCACAAGGTATTCTCAATCACACGATCACACAGTGTAAGCTATATAGTTACACAATCGTCTTCAAGAATTAAGGCTACTGGATTGCAGTTCAACAGTTTCAGTTATTTCCTTCTAGCTATTCTAATACACTAAAAACTAAAAAGGAATATCTATACAATGCATATGAATAACCTCCAGAATGACCTCTTGACTCCATTTGAAATCTATCAGCCACTGAAACTTTATTTTGTTTCATTTCTCTTCCCCTTTTTGGTCCAGAAGTCTTTCTCAGTCCCACAGTGCTGGGTCCAGGCTTATCCCCGAGAGTCATGTCCCACGTTGCCAGGGAGACTTACACCCCTGGGAGTCATGTTCCGCGTAGGTGGGAGGGCAGCGAGTCCATCAGCAAGCCCCTGTTTTGACCTTGTTGATTTTTTTGTGACTGCCTTACTTAATGACAAAATAAAATGACTGTTTGCAACTGATCATGGCACCAGCTTATCAGCCCAAAGGGAGAACATGTAGAGACTTGAAGCTGGAATTTCATTTTTGTTTTAAATAAAGATAAGTGTTTCTTCTTCCAAAGCCAGGTCTCAGACTTAGCAGCTGGCTTGCCAGAAAGACCACTGTAATTCGACAAAGCTCTCTACCCTACCACTTATCTCTCTGAGCTTCAGGAACAGGAAGAAAAGTTTAGATAAAGGATTGCAAAGCACTCATCCTAATACCGCCTCAGTGGGAAATTTAACCCAAAAAGCAAGTTTATTGGCGTCATTGAGATCGAAAGACAATCTGTGTTGGTCGTATCTCTGTAAAGTCAGTCCCCATGGGTTACCTATCAATATGGAAGAAAACGGTGTCCCCACAACCTATTATAAAAATGTGACATCTTAGTTGAGGGCTGGGCTGCCCTTCAAAGACAGGAAAATGGATTCCGGATTTGTCTTGTTTTCCTGATCTTCATGTGATCAAGGCTTCATACCTCTAGGGATGAGAAGAATCAGGTCATTTCATACTTGCTTAGAATTAAAAAGCAGGGAGGCATTTAGCTGTGAGGGTGGTAAAAAGAAAGAAGCTGAGGAGGGTCAGCATTAATGGCATCTGGCTGTGCTCTCCTCACTTTCTCCTTCTGTGTGGGAGAAGAGCAGATGGTGGAAGGTGGGTGGCAGGAATGGCTATTTCAAGTTGCTCCAAAAACTGGGAACAGGAGGGAATAAAGTCAGTATCAGGTCAAGTTAATACTGGTTGGGGTTAGAAAGTGAATGAGGAAGAGCTTTGACATTTATTTGTTTGGAAGGAGTTCAAAAGGCCTTCCAAAACAACATTCCAGCTCTCCTGAAAGCAATTCTTACAATTTCTAACAGGCAATTTCCACTGACTTATTGAGGCTCTGTTTTCTCTATTGATTGAAATTTTTCGAGCCTTCGTAATCTGAAAAGTCCAACTTATTCTTCTCCCATCTCCTTGGTCCATCACCCTACCCTCTGCTTGCTTCTGTAATGTCCTTGACAGAGGCTGTGAGCAAACTTTCTACCCTTCCCGAAGATTTAAAGAACGTGCCCTGATCAGCAGAGAGTAGGAGACCACAGGCTGTGCTGAACAGCTGTGGGCACACTGGAGCAAAAAAGAAAAAGGATTGAGCAATTGAAATGAATTTTAGCCATAACCGAATTACAGATAGAGGGACCGATCATACCAGTGATCCAAAAGAGTGGATAATTCAAAATTCAGTTCTTTTGGTTTAGAAGCTGATGTGCTATTTTCATGCCAGGTTTGACTTTTCAAATTGTGTTTTTTTTTTTTAATATTGCAATTTCTTTGAATTGCCTAAAGCATACACCAATTAGTGGCAGTGAAGTAAGTTCAGAGGACATGTGAGTTTGTGCCCCAGTAACTGGCCACCAGGTATTATTAGAATCTCGAGGAGACGTGTCAGGGTTTGGTTTTCATCCTTAGTTCATACATAATGGCCATGTGATTAGAAGGTGAGAGAATTTTATTCTAGCATGGTAAGTGCACCATATATTTTTAAAATTTTTTCATTGTAGTAACAAATACACGAATCAAAATTTCTCGTCTTAATTTTTAAATGTACAATCCATTAGTAGTAATTATATTCAAAATATTGTGCTACCATCACCAAAATCCATTACCCCAACTTTTTCATCACCTCAAAAAGAAACTCTGCAACCATTAAGTAATAACTCCCTGTTCCCCTCCTCCCCTGCCTGGTCTCTGGTAACCTATGATCTACTATCTGTCTCTATGAAATTTGCTTCTTCCATTTATTTCATGAGTGAGATCCATATAACATTTATCCTTTTGTGTCTGACTTGTTTCACTCAACAGGATGTCTTCAAGGTTCATCCAGTTGCAGCATGAATCAGAACTTCATTCACTTTTATGGCTGAATGATACTCCATGGTATGGCTATACCACAATTTTTTTTATCCATTCTTCTGCTGATGGTCGCTTGGGTTCTGTCCATATTTTTAAAACAAAGATTGAAGTTCAAAGAGAGGCCTTATTCTTTGTTTTGCCCTTTAGAAGGTAAACTCCTTGAGGGCAGAGATGGTGTCTCTTCCTAGAAACCCCCATGGATGCCACATAACACCATTCTAAAGGTGGGTGCAGTGGGTGCCAGTGGCAAGGACTCAGTAATGTCATTATAGAGAACAGAATGGAAATTTGACATACATTCTCCTCCTTATCCAACAATATTATATTCAGAGAAATGTTGAACTGAAACAAGTCATGGCTCTTTCTGTTCTTTGTCTCCCGTGACTATGTCTACTGGTGTAGCCCCTGAGATCTCCAGAGTCATTCATTGTGCAAAGGACATCAGGGCATAACTCCTCCCTCAAGTCAGGCGGATTCTGAATGTGGCCAGTTCTCTGCAGTCATGTCTTAGAGGTGTGCATCCTACACATGTCTGGGGTGGTACATGGGACACTCCTTCTGTGATTATCATGGCACCGTGCTGTGTTTTCATAACACAGCCTCCCCACACTCTGGGCAAGCCAACTTGGACAGGTTGCCCTGCATGATACTTGTCAGGCTAGAAAGTGACCAAGGACCCTTTGCAATTGATATTCTGATGTGCATGTGTGAAGGTTTGACTCTGGCTGAAACCAGGCACATAGACATACATAAGCATAGAACCAAGACCTAAAGAGGGTGATTGATCCCTGGGGAAAATCCGAAGGTGTAGAACACACTCTACCTCTTTCCCTTTCATTGGCTGTTTGCAGGGTGTTCAGAACACTTTGGCTGCAGGAATTCTCATGTGCGTGAGAGACAGGGAGCTGTAGAGAATGGACCAAAAGTGGGCAAAGAGGCAATGAGTAGGAGTTAATAACAAGTGCACAGACAATGGCTAACTCATATAGTTTAAAGATTTTAGGAGGTGACTTGCAAACATCCCTACTCTACCTTTTCTGCAAAAGAGCTGAAAGGAATTCAGAAACATACTTTGAACTTGAATTTGAAGAGATCCTTCTCTTTCTTGGCAGTGGCAAGCCACCCATCACCTGCGGATTGCATATGTCGCTGAAAAGCGAGTTCCCTCCCATCAGAAGCAGAGTGCGGTGGCCCTGGCTTGGGACATGCAGGTGGTCCTTTACCTCATTTTCATCAGCAGTTATGATGCAGCACTGAGTAGCTAGGGAACAGAATTCATGAGTGCACCTTACTCAGACCCAGAAAGAAACCTTGACTGGGGTTTGGAGGAGGCCTCCACTGACTGGGAGTCCACCTGCCACCCGGATGGGGCTTCTATGCAGAAAGGGTCAGGATGCTGCTGATTTCCACATCAGCTTCCGCTGCTGCTATAACACGACATCAAGACCTTCTCAGGGTGCCAGGGGTGACCTCTGCCCCACGCTGACCCCTTCTCACTGTTCCTCCCCTAGTCCTGGTCGATTCCACTGTGGGTCCCAGTTAGTAAAATGGAGAGGATATTCGAATTTTTTTTTTCAAAATTTCCCAGCTGATAAAGTTTTAAATAATTATATTTTTGTGTTTTTTTCTAAATTGTCCCTATCAAACAGTAAGTTCCTTGAGGGCAGAGATCATTCTTGCCCATATTTGTATCTCCTGCCTGATCCATTACGTGTTTATGTAATAAGCACATGATGAATACCTGTTAAACAGCAGAAATCAAATATCCTAGTGTTGCAGTAGTGGACACATACCAAAGTATCAACCACTATACAGTGGTGCCATCTCAGACCCCTTAACCTGCCAGAAAATTTTTTGTGTATGTACAAATGATTTCCCCTGCACAATACCCCACTCTCCTAACATATAGAAAAAATAAAATATAATGTAATGTATAACATAACATAACATAGTATAGACAGTAATTTTGTAAATCTCTAACCAGTATTTTCTTTTAATGCTAGTAGATTGGGTTAATTATGTGATTATGACCATTTATTTGCTCTGAGATTCCCTATATTAAGTGCCTGGTATATGCATTTTATACAGAACCTAATATAAATAAGAACCTAGCAATCAGAACCCTGTTAATAAGAAACTTTTTTTCCCTTGCTAAATAAGAATCTTAGCAATAAGCACTAGGAGCAATTAGAGCCTGGAGCTTTAGTTCTGTCCCCTGCCATCTTGCTTATGTGATTAATAATCAGGAAATCATTTACTAGTTTCTTTCACTTGGTAAAAAGGAGTGCCTGCCCATTTTGCATAGGGATGAGAGACTGTATATGAAGCCCTTTGTGATCCCCAGAAGAGAAAGGTGCTGCACAACCTCAGATGGTTTCTTTTGTCATCAACAAAAGTAATATGTGTGTGGTACCTTACTGGTTGCCAGATAACCAGTAAAATGATTGAATGAATGAACAAAGCTCACAAACTCTCAGTGTAATGACCCGTCATGGAGGTTCTCACACTTCATGAGACCTGCCTCCCATGGCCAAAGCTTTGTAGGGTCTTGTTTCTTGGGGCCAAGTTTCAACACGTAGAATAAGAAAGATCTGCACTCCCACACCCCTATTTCTTTCTCCCTGGGACATGCCTTAGAGATACATGTTTTAATGCTCAATAGGTCCAGTTCAGAAGAAAGAGATGTTGAATATTCCCATTATTTCCAATGGAAAGTTTTTGAGATTAAACTTGACATCTTGACCCTGAAGTGCCAAATCAGTGTCTATTATCAGCCATTGCAAAAATCCCCATACTTCTCTGGAAGTCTGTGTTCCTGAGGCACTGGTGAGCCCGACTTCTTACTCTTTGGTCCCAGAGAGTAAGATTCTTCCCACTATGCTCCTGGAAATAAATGAATTAACGTCTCAGCCATCATGTCTCCTTCTGTTAACTGATAACATTAAAAAAACGTAATGGGATACTCTTGATGATCAATAAACTCCACCTATGGATCAAACTGAAGACTCCAAATAAGCGAAATCAAGTCTTTATCCCTCGGCTTGTGACAATGTTAATTGTTTTTTTAAAGTATGTAAGTGGAGTTGGAGAGAGAGAGCACCAATGCCAGATTCTATTTCACTTGAGTAAGGAAAATCAGATTAAAATAATGAATGACAATCCAGGAACCAGGAGGTTTGGAGGGGCTGGTAATGATGCAGTCCCTCTGGGTCTTAGCATGAGACCCCCTCTGTGGGATAAATAGGGATACATTTCATAGCAGGAAATATGCTTTTAATTATCACTTAAGATGTAACCTGTCAGAGGTATTAGTATCACTTGTGTTTAATGAGAATTGATTTTCAGATTGCCTTCCCCAGAAAGCCCAGTTTAATGGAAACCCCTGGTTCTTTCCTGAGACGTTAGTCACCACGTGTCTCTCTGCCGGGGCTCGCCCACATCAGCAGCCACCAGAGATCTGGTTTGTCCTCGTGTGTCCCGGGCAGAGGCCTGCAGAGCCTTAAAGCAATTTCTGTTGCATGAGACACCACAGAGCTGAACCCAGCTGCAAGTTTCACTGTAAACTGATAGAGCCCCAAGGAACACTCATTAGGGGTTGAATTTTTCACCTGGGGGCCACAGACCTGGTCACTAAAAGGATATAGTGTAGACCTGATGTGTGGACATTAGAAGCATCCTTTGAACAATACACACCTCTGGCCAGGTCCTCTGGTTGTTTCCTAACCCTTTCTGAAATGGTCAAGCTTGTCCTGGAGAGGCAGGCCACATGGAGGTACATAGTGAGGCCATGTAAGGAAGGGAAATATGCTTGATTATTAGGATTTCCCAAGCTTCAGTCATTCATATACAACCCTCACATTTTCTTGCCTTAATCTAAAACTACCTTTTACTTAATGTTTTCCTTTAAACTGACTTAGTTACCTTTATCAATTTAGTTTATTTTGTAAAGAAAACTTAAATCGCTCCTTAAACAGATGACTCTTACTGGTTTGAAAATAAAACATTTTTCAGGTATAGCTTAATATTGTTGCCTGCTGATTATTTTAGGGCCTGGGCTATGAGATTTCTTTGTTAAAATGGAGATTAGAGAAGTATTAAAAGCATATTAACAATACTTGATATCTTCTCTTTTTCTTCTCTAAATCAGAAGGATTGAAAAAAAATTGGACAGGGAATAACTTTTTCTCTGTGAGATTCCATATTACTGATTTCTATGTCAGTTTCCAGCATAAAAGAATGGTAGTTTGTGTCCTTCTGTTTCGGAAACAATGATGTAATCCATGCATGATTACATCATGCATGGTGGAGACCATGTTGGAATATTATGGAGAGGGAAGTTGGAGGAAGACAGAAGTAAAGGACACAAAGAGGAAAGAGCGAGCAGGCTCTGCTGATCAAAGTACTGCTTCTCTCCATTATGTAAGAAACATAGTTCTTAAAAGACAAACGATCGGCATGGAAGTCAGCCCCACCTTAGTCTCCCGGTCCCTTTTTCCATGTTCTTTCATCCACTTGGTGTACATTAATTGCCTCCCATGAATCAGACACTGTGCAAGATCTTGGAGTCAAAAAGACAAAGAATCACTGTCCTCAAGGAGCTTGTCTACTTTGATAGACAGAGAACTGACCACCAACACACAGTGTGAGGATTGTTAAGACAGAGGCCATGGGCCCTAACAGGAAGTCACCGGAGTAAGGCTGGGGTGTGAACAAGACAGCAGTGAGAACTGGAGAAAGTGGTTACTGGAGTAGATCACCATAATGGAAGTCACTGGAGTGTTCCAATTCTGGGCGAAATGGAAGTTAATTGCAATCACACAGGCACATTGGGGAAAATAGCACACAATGCCATAGCTGCTTAAGGCCTCCAACTTTCTGGACAAGTGGGCAAGTACTGTTCCCTACATCATCATATTTTTCTGACTATAAAAGGCGAACACCAGGGCTCAACATCAGGTGCTCCAAGGCCCTGAAGTAGTGATGGCTCAATCTTAAGTTGAGGTTCAAACTCACCAGACTGTTTTACTGAAATGGCCTGATGGGATTCACTTTATGTGTATTACTCAGTGGGTTCACACTGGGCTCATTGTTCTTTTTTTGTTTTGTTTTGTTTTTTTAACTTTTTATTGTGGCAACATATATACAACTCAGAATTTCCCATTTTAACCACTTTCCAGGGTACAATTCAGTAGTATTAATTACATTCACAGTTTTGTGCTACCATCTCCAATATTCACCACCCAAACTTTTTCAGCACCCTGCTCAGAAACTCTGCACCCATTAAGTAATAATCACCCCCACCCCATCCCCAGCCCCTGGTGACGAATAATCTGTCTGTCTGTCTCTATGAAACGTGCTTCTTCTAGGCACGTCATATGAATGAGATGATACAATATTTGCCTTATTTGTCGCTAGCTTATATCACTCAACATGATGTTCTCAAGGTTCATCCATGTTGTGGCATTCATCAGAACATCTTTCCTTTCTTACAGCTGACTAATATTCCATTGCATACATATAACACACTTGGTTTATCCATTCATCTGTTGATGGACTCTTTGGTTGCTTCCACCTTTTGGCTCCTCCGAATAATGCTATTAGGAATATTGGTGTATACATATCTGCTTGAGTCACCACTATCAATTTTTTCTAGTATATACCAAGAGTGGGATTTTGGGTCATATGGTAATTCTAATTTGAGGAACCTCCAAACTGACTTCAACAGTGGTTGTGCCATTTCACAATGCCACCAGCAATGTTAAAGGGTTCCTATTTCTTCTCCACCTGCCACTGGGCTCATTAGTTCATCCCAGGTACTCTCCCAAGTCAAGGCCTGGGTTGGACCATGCATCCTGGACATGTGGATTACGATGTGTGAGAAGATGGCCAACAGCCTCATGTCGCTCATCGCAGGCTGGACCATGGTGGGAATGTAGTGAGCATTTCTGACTGTCCTCTAGGTTGATGTTCAAGAGATGGGTGAGGTTTGGAGCCAGGAGAAGGACGGGCTCTGAGCAGCCCTTGGCTATTCAGGGACTCATTAAACAGAGTCAACCTGCCATTCACATTTAAACCACTTACTTCTCTGGTCCTCCAGGGAAATAAAAACCAGTCCATTTTACTCATCTTGAAGCAGTTTTGGTAAAACATGTATTAGAGCAGAAAATGAAACCTCAGTAGAGCACCCTAGAGGCTGGGAGAATTTTGTGGATTTCAAGAGTTACCTCTGCACTCCCATTGGCATGAGTAATTGAGAGTTGCCTCTACTGGATTTCAATTCCCTGTCCCCAGAGCACCACTCCTCCCTTTGCCGTATCTACTTTTCAGCTGAATGCTTAATATTCATGTTACTCTGAGTTTCCTGATAGGAGTAGAAGCCAAAGGGGATTTAGCTTTCCAGGAAGAGGATTGCCAAGTGTTGATGACTAAGATCATAGGATTTATTCTACTCTATTGTTGTGTGGTGATCATTACTCTTCCTCCCAGTGGCTTCAGGAGGCTTTGGACTTCATCCCAGGTCCTCAGCTCAAGCTGATCCTAGTGAGATGTATTGTGCCTTTTGTTGTCAACGTAAGTATGTGTGTAAATGGGCATCTGAGAACAAAATGGGGTAGCCCAGCTAGGTACATGGGTCAGGGCAGGAACCTAGCCTGGGGGCCCCCTCAGCTCAGGATGGGGTGGGGGCAAGCAGAATTGTGCATGGCCCTTTGCAAAGAAGTCCTCTCAAGATTTGGATTTCCTTAAGGAACCCATAAAGCAATAAAATAGCATCTCCTTCAAGTTAAGAGAGAAGAACCACTGGGTATGTCTATAGGGCAGAGTAATCTCGTATCTATCTCAGATGTGCCATACAGGAGTTATGTTTTGCTTGATTTTCAAAATGTTTTCTTTGGGGCATTTCCCTCCCAGTTTTCTGTAAACAGCCTGGAATCTTTGGTGACTTGAACACTGCCCTCGTGTTTCCTGTCCATGAGAATTCAGCCTCCAAATAAAGGGGACACAAAGAGAAGTTTAGATTGTAAGAAGGCTTAGAATCCATTGTCTTGGTTCAGCCAAAGGATAGGAAATGGAAAACAAGCTCTTTCAGCTGTGAATGCATTAGTTATAAGGAATAGAATGACCTTCTAGCTATTCAGAACATTAGGTATTTTGGGCTTGTTCAGATTGCAATGACCCAAGGCTCTCCAACGTACCTACCATCACTTCTCCTCTCCCCAAGTAGTTTTAATGATAAATATTGCTTTTTCTTATCTTTCCTTCATTCCTAGGGGCTCCTTTCAACAAAGGTGCATCATCAGATGAGCAGGAGCAAGTGGCTGGGGTGGGGGTTGGAAGTGAGTCTAGCTACAGGACAGAGAACCAGAGATGCACTGAACAAAGACTCATAAAGTCATTCCATCCTCATTTTTCCTCCTTTTCTTACCAAGACTTTTTTTTTCATTTAAAGTGGCATTTTATTTTTTAATGCATTTTTTATTGTGAACATTAATATATATATATACATAACAGTATAAAATTTGATCTAACAAGTAGTTAGAAAGCAAATTTCAAAGAATGTCATGGGTCACAGTTCCACAATTTCAGCTATTTCTATTATTGTAAAATATAACGTACGTACAAAAAGGTGTTAACTTTCAATGTACAGCTCAATAAGCAGTTATATAGGTAATTTCAAAAATTGTTATGGGTTACAGTTCCACAGTTTCAATTCTTTCCTTATTAGACAATATAGGATATATATAGAAAGGTGAAGACTTTCAAAGCACAATTCAACGAATAGCTATAGAGCAAATTTCAAAGGATGTTATAAGTTACAGTTCCACCATGTCATTTACCTCCTTCCAGCTATTCCAACACCCCAGCATCTAAAATATATATATATATTTATATGAAGTTTCAGTATTCATAGACCTTTATTAAATCTTATCTTGCTTGTTGCTACCCCTTCCTCTCACTTAATCTCTTTCTCCATCTTCAAGGCTGTCTAGCCAGTGAGCACCCTAACTTGTTCATATCGAAAAGGGGTGTTGACAGTATGGGGAAGGGGGCTGCATCAGGTTGATATTCTTAAAGAGGCTGTTGCCTCTGGGTTTTAGGACTTGTCTGACATAGGAACAGTCTGGTGGATTTAAATTTCTGAGAGACAAAACTTAGTGAGTGAATCTTTTATAGAATCTCAGGTAGGGACCTAGGTATTTGGGAACTACCTTTGGTAAAGGCATGGCATACTGTGGCTATTTGGTATATCTAGCTGGAGCTTGGATAAGAAAAACCTCCAGGATAGCCTCTCAACTCTATTTGGGATCTCTCAGCCACTGTGACCTCAGCTTGTTACCTTTCTTTTTTCCCCCTCTTGGTCAAGTAGGCATTTTCAATCCCTCACTGCCAGGGCCAGGCTCATTCCTGGGAGTCATGTCCCATATCACCAGGGAGATTCATTCCCCTGGGAGTCATGTCCCTCATGGGGGGAGGGGTTAATGAATTTATTTGTCAAGTTGGGCTTAGAGAGAGGCCACATCTGAGCAACAAAAGAGGTTCCCTGGAGGTGCCTCTCAGGCATAATTATAGGAGGGCTCAGCCTCCCATTTACAATCCTAAATTTCACAAGAGCAAGCCTCAAGCGAGGACTTGATTTATTAAGTAGTGGGTTCCTAATTTCATTTAATATATATTCTATCCCAAGATACATGGTCAGTTTCTTACATTATCTTCACTTAATTGTACAATCATCATACTCTCAACTTTAAACATTTATCATAACATAATACATTCCAGAGCTCTTATTGGCTGCTAATTATTCATCCCTAGTATTAGTGTAGTGTTGGCAAGATATTCCTATTAAATATAGTCTTTAATATAATGGGTAGTTTTTCCATATACCACTCTGTTTTTAACCCTCTGCACCAGTGGCATACCTTATAAATACATCATCCTAACATTTATTTAGGTTTGTGGTGCTATTCTGTGGGTTACATGCCTTTAAACAACCATTTATGGACATGTTCACCTTTAATGAATCACTGATACTTATAATCCCATTAACAAAACATAGTCACAGCTGACCATTCCCATACCATTAAGATCACCTTCATTATCATATCTGTATGTATTAGATTATTGTTCCCCCTTCACTGCTTCTGTCTATCTCTAGGTCCCTATATTCCACATCGTAAGACATTTTACATTTTTCATGGAGTTCGCATTAGTGGTAACATACAATATCTCTCCTTCTGTGTCTGGCTTATTTCACTCAGCATTATTTCTTCAAGGTTCATCCATGCTGTCATACATTTCATAACCTTGTTCTTTCTTACTGCTGCATTCTTACCAAGGCTTTTTGATAGAGAACATGCTTCACCATTTTTTACTGTCTGGCTTCAGGGTTTTGTTCAAAACCATTTTCTGTATCAAAAAAATAACAGTTCACCCATCTTATTTCCTTTTAGCTCTGGGTGGTGAACAATTTGATCTTGAAGAAGTACAAAATGGCAAATAGTCATGACAATCCTCAGTGCAGGTGGGAGGTGGATGGTCTACCAGTGACAAAGCAAGAAGTATACCAGGTACAGGTTAGTCCGTGTGAATTTAAACTTGATCCTATAGGTTGAGTCCATACACATTAAGTCAAGCTTCTGGGTACAGAAATAGTGCAATTGTATTTGTAATATTTATTATAAAAGTAATATATGTCTACTTATAAAATTAGTATATAATTCATTGTACAAACTTTAGATATATATTCATTGTAGGAACTTTGCATACCATACTAAATATAAAAAAAGAAATAAAAATCATCTGTAACCCTTCCATCCAATGATAATTTCTCTTATTATTTGGCATGTTTCCTCCAGTCTTTTTTTTTCTCTATGATTTGTATACTGCTTTTTTTTCCATTTAATATATTTGAACATTTTCCCATGATATTAAACATTTTTGTATAATGAGATTCCATCAGATGGATGTACCATAATTGATTTGACCAATCCCCTTTTGTTAAACATTTGAGTTGTTTTTGTTTCGGTTATGTCATTGCCCACATCCCTAGAAGCAAGATACTAAGTCAAGGTGTATGCACATGGTTAGGATAATAATTACAGCCAAGTTACCCCACAGACAATGATACCAATTTTCCCACCAACATCAGTGTAAAAGGATGCCCAGTTAGTTCACTGCGTTTGAGTCTGTCTAATGGTTACGAGAGCAGGACTTCAGTGTAGAGTCCAGGGTAAGTTGGAGAGGCTCAAAACTGATGAGGAAGGAATGACTGCCCAAATAACAAGAATGTGGTTCTCCAAAATTGAGTGAAGCCTGGACTAGGAGTTGGGAGTCCTGAGTTCAAATACTTTTCCAACAAGCTGTGTGGCAAACTTGAGCCACTAAGTCTCTGGGCCTTACTTTCATCTTCTAAAAAGTGAAGTAGTGAATGAGACAATCATCCACAGGTTCTACAGGCAGAGAAAATCCCTGCAATGAAGCTTCCTGCTTCCGAGTGGGTCCCAAGACCCCAGCATGTGGGGAAACATGGTCTGAACAGTGCTTGTGGCACTGGGTAATAAGCCACTGCAATGTGCTGCTCATTCTCCATGACAAGGAAGTTTGGTTTGTGGCCAAGGCATCCACAGGGCTTTGGATGCCAGCTCTGGATTAGTGAAGAATATGTTTTCCTCCCTCCAAACTATGGGTTCAAACTTTAATAGTAATAACCAATTGGTAGCCAGAGGTCTTAAAACACATGTTGCCACATCTGTAGTTTTCTTCCAGAATTGACAAAACCAAGTGAAGCCTATGGCATGGAACCTGCCAAAAGGTTCTGTAGGTTTCGTGGAAAAGACTGGAGTCCAAGCTTTCTATTTCCCAGCTGAATGCTTTCTTTCAATGGTTGGCTGCCTAAGTTGCTGTCAATGTGGTTGTTCCATAAATTCCATAGATTTAGGAATGTAGAGATGACTTTTAACCCTACAATGAAAGGTAATCAGTAAGTCTCAGCCCTACAAATAAGAGATAACCAGGGCTTTCATGGAGGCTTTGAAACTCCAGCTATAGGAACAAAGCTAAGACAAGGGTTCAGTGATCTTCATTTATACAAAAGGTGAGGACAGGTGGGCCCCAAGTTAGGCACAGGAAGCAGAAGTTTGGCAGACCCCTTCATACCCTGCCTCCTATCCACTCCACTCACCTCAATTAGAGTGTCAGCCTGGCTTGGTTTCGCCCTTGCTGATTACTAGACAAAGGACAAGCTCAGTCCTATCACTCCATCTTGGTTTCCCTTGCTGGCAGCAATATCATTTTGAACAATGCATGGGGATAAAGTGTCTTTCGTGGAACTCAATGCAGGAGCAAAGCATTCATTCCCATCCTTGCAAGAAGCACATTCTAACTCTATCTGGCACACAGTCCGGTGAATCACACACTCTTTGCTTCCAGCAGAGTAGAAAGACATGAAACATGATAAGTTTCCTCCAGATACTCATGATTCATACCCTTTGCCATTTGCCAGGAGTCTGATAACACTAGGCAGGCTCGTGGTGTCAGAAGCCAAGTCAAGAGAAAGGCCAACTGGTATACCTCTGTGGTAATGCTCAAGTCTTGGTTGTCTTATTCCGCAGGTAAGTTAGGAATGAGTATCCTAACTCTACAGAGACCTTAGTGATGAGTCAAGTGGTATTTTACACACACTTTTTTTTACTCTGCACAGAATGAATTTTATCTTTGTAATTTTAAAAGAAATAACTGTATTCTCAACACATAAAATGATATGACATATTACATATCATATTATGCAGGAGTGCTTGATATAAAAAATGCTACAGTGATCAGACTGATCAATACTTTTCACAGAGATTGCTGGATGATTTCATTTTTAAGAAGAGGAATTCTGGGCTGTGTAACAACTCAGGAAAACTATGTTTTTTTCCCATTGGAGTAACTAATGTGCTGGGGTGGAGGGCATAAAATTCACAGAGATTATCATGTTCTTAATCAGGGAATTATAGAGAGCTTCTAAAATATCATACATTTTCACCAAAATTAACCTCTTCATTCAGCTCAACTTTAAGATTTTGTTTAATTTTAATAAATGGATACATCACTGGCACTTGTTGAGATGAGGTGAAATTTAGATCCCCAAAGAAGATGCTGACATTTATAAAACAAAGGCGAGTGATGACAAATATTCAAAATAATCTAAAATCCTTTGTAATCACTAAGATGGAATTCTATGTCATGCAGCCATACACCTGACAGTCTAGAATCATGATATAGGAATCACATTGCTCTAGCGTCAGTAGCAATTCTAATATTCCAGTAGCATGATATGGACCAAAGATCATTTGATGGACCTTAAACAATCAAAAGCTAACAAGTAAAATTTTCATATTCAAATAATTCTTACAACAAACAACTTACATAGATGTATGTGGTTCCTCTGTCAAATTAGAGCCAGGTACTGATATTCAGGGACACCAGAAATCAGAAAAAGTTAACACCCACTTTAAACTAGTAATATGCTACTGTGAAAAGTTGCAATAGCCAGACGTGATAGAACACCTTTAGTAACAAATCCAAAATCATGGTGATGTGAGCTTTTATTATCTCAAACGTGGAAAAGTAATCAACCAACACTGTGTCATCTTGGAAAATAGCACCACTCTAATGGAAACTGGAAAAAAATCATATTATAATTTTGCGTTTCACAAGTGTATTTTAAATGCCATTATTTTTCCTTCTTTTGATCTCTTCTTTGTATTTGCAAAAGGAGCTTTCATCTTTGGATATGTTGGGGGGGTGGGGTATATGAGAGCCCATGTCCTTCTGTGTTTATGATGCCAATAGTAACCCAGATGTTTGCAAATGACACAGACTATACCCAGATCATTTCATCTGGTTGCTTAAACCCTCTATTTGCCTGGGCAGTCTAGGAGCCCCTGCTGTGATGTTTTGTTTGCACACATACACAGATCAAGGCCACCACTCCTCTCATTAAACAAGAAAGCATGTGGGAAAATTAATAACTTAATTTTCAGGGAGAAGATGGATGTGGACATCAAATGTAAGTCTATAACCTACCCTAAGTGCTCAGCTTAGGAGTGTGTGGGGGTGGGGGGAAGAGAGAGGGAAGATAAAAGTAAGAGGGAGGAATGGAGGGAGTAAGAAAAGGGGATGGATGGAGGTGAGAACCTGGGTCTTTTTTCATCTTATACCACAGGATTCTGACCATGAGCTGCTCCTCCGAGCACATAAGAGCAGTAATAAGCACACCTTAGCTAACAACCCTCATCAAGCCTCATTTCCTTGACAGATTTACCTGTGGGGCTTTCATGAGACCCATCCAAATTACACTGCAGTTTTCTAAACCAACAGCTCCCTAAATGGCACTGGCAACAGCCCAGCTGTCTAAATGATGAAGGGCTCATATTCCCATTTGGTTGACCAGATGATTCGTCTCTCTGCAGGGAATCCTGAGCTTCATTTTGACCTCAGACTCTTAATTCATCCAAGAGCATCTGTCAGAGGGGAGAAACATTCAGGAGTTTGGCCCTTAGGCTGGCTGTACTCTAAGTGTCCCCCCACATTTTTTTTTTCTTTTTAGGAAAGAATAGAGCTAAATATTTCCTAGGAGGAGAGAACAGACTGGTCAGTAATATTTAGCTGTGATTTGCTGACAATCATACAGGAATACACACACTTTCACTTTGCAGAGAAATCCAGTTGATTGACTCTTTATTTGATATGTAGTTATCCTTTTCAAATACTTAGTATATGTCAGATGTGGCACCAGACAATATCCATGCATCAGCTCATTGATTCCTCTCAACAATGGGGAGGAAGCCAGTGAGATCTCCAGTTTACAGATAAGGAAAACAATGCTGTAGAGCTGAAAAATGACCTTCCCAATGACACATAGTTACAGCCCAGGTGGCACGAGGATCATGGTCCTTTATTGCTCAATATTTAGCACTCTTTTCAACATGGCATATTGTCTTTCTTGAGGGCCAGATTAACTGGTTTGGGACAGAATCCTGCTCCCTTGTGAAAAGCAGAAAACCCAGCAACATAGGACTATGGGGACCCAATCTTTTTCTTAATTTCAACTAAATATTTTACTTCTGAGACTACGTATCTTGCTGTTTACTGGCTTGGATTACTCAATCCAGGAATGGGTTTATTTTGAAAGTATTTTTTCCCAGAAAAGACCCAAAGAAGATTTAAAAAATCAAATTAAAAAGAAATGGATTCTTACTTTTTAGGAATTATATGCCCTTTTGAAACATTTTTTTTTTTTAATTAGAGAAGTTGTAGGTTTATGGAACAATCATGCGGAAAACACAAGGTAACCATATACCAACCTTTTATTAGCACCTTGCACTGTCTCAAATAGAAACTGTACATTTTAAACCCTAACTCCCTTTCCCCTTCTCCCACCGTATCCCCCAGGAACCCATATTCTAGATTCTGAACTTGCTTATTCTAATGATTTCTTCTCAGTGAGGTCATGCAATATTTGTTCTTTTGTGTCTGGCTTATTTCACTCAATA
The DNA here is from genome assembly GCF_015220235.1 of Choloepus didactylus. Taxonomy (NCBI): domain Eukaryota; kingdom Metazoa; phylum Chordata; class Mammalia; order Pilosa; family Megalonychidae; genus Choloepus; species Choloepus didactylus. Next base: position 137,021,882 of record NC_051314.1, read on the forward strand.
TGATGTCTTCAAGGTTCATCTGTGTTATTGCATGTATCAGAACTTCATTCCCTTTTATAGCTGAATAATATTCCCTTGTTTTGTTTATCTATTCATTGATTGATAGACACTTGGATTGCATCCATCTTTTGACAATTGGGAATAATGCCGCTATGAATATTAGTGTGTAAATATCTGTTCCAGTCTCCATTTTCAATTTTGGGGTATAAACCTAGAAGTGGGATTGCTGGGTCATATGATAATTCTTTACTGAACTTTCGAGGAACTGCCCAACTGTCTTCCACAGTGGCTGCACCATCTGACATTCCCACCAAAAAGAATGAGTGCTCCTATTTTTCAAAATCCTCTCCAAAACTTGTAATTTTCCATCATTTTAATAGTAGCCATTCTAGTGGGTATGAAATGGTATCTCGTGGTTTTGATTTGCCTGTCTCTAATGGCTAATGATGTCGAGCATCTCTTCATGTGCTTTTTGGCCATTTGTATATCTTCTTTGGAGAAATGTCTATTTGAGTCTTTTGCCCATTTTCTAATTAAGTTGTTTGTCTTTTTGTTATTGAGTTGTAGGACTTCTTTATATATTCTTCATATGTTCCCTAATCCATCTGCACATCTTCTCTCTGCCCTCTGCATCTCTGGAAACTTTGTTTTTAACACAACCCCCTTCTTAAGGATCAAGGCCCCAACTTGGAGGACCCCTTGTCCCTTGCAGACAGCCCTGGAGAGATGCCCACCCCTGACTGCCTAGCGAAACCATGAGTTGCAAACATCCTAGTATTTTGAGAAGCTCTGGGTACTTTCCTGGCTGTGCCAATGACCCAAGGATCCGGACCATTCTGGTGCTGGCCAGGGCTTGCCCGGGCTGTGGAAATAGCCCTTGCTGCCCAACTCACCTTCTTCTGCTTCACTTTCTGTCCCTTCCCTCCCGCTCCCAGCCCCTGAGGGTTTTGCTCTTCAGATTGCAGAGAAAAGCACTCAGAGGATTTGAGGATGAAACACACAAGTTTGAATTCCACCAGAAAGGGAGGTCACCCCAATCTCTCCATCCTAAAAGGAGAAAAGTGGGGTGTTTTTCAGGTGGTAGGAGGCCTGCTGGCACCCTCCCCAGGAGAAGGGGTTTGCAGCCAAGGCTTCCCCAGGACATACGTAGGTTCCCAGTCTCCCGTCAATACCATTGGGGTTTAACCTGCCACTCTCTGGGGACTTGGGGCCCCCACTGCGGCTCTGCTCTCATTCCTCTTACACCTAAGGGGGCCTCCTACCAGCAGACTCTGAGTAGATCAGCAGAGCCAAAGGGAACTGAAATGACCTTAAGGTCTGGAGCAAAGTCAACCTCTTTGCCGCCCCTCTGGAAATGCTGTGAGCCCCTCCCTGGTGTCCCCATCTCCTCCCATCTCCCTCCAGCCCTCCCAGGCGCCCTTCCCTCCATCAGGTGCTAAGGTTTCCTGGGCCTGGCAGGGATCAGGGAGCCGGGAAAGCGCCTGGGGGGTTTATCAGAGTTCATCAGGACTGTCTAACTGCAGGCGCCACCAGCTCGCCAGCATCCCAGCGACTAGAATTTCAACCCGTTTTCTCTGCCTGACACCTCCCTGGCCCGGCCCGCCCCCACTCCGCACATAATGAGCTCCATTCTTTTCCAGCGAGCTGGGCAGTGACTGCAGCCTGGGACCCAGCCGGTGGGGGCAGGAATTGGCTTTCCTGAACCTGCTGGATTTTTTTTTCCCACCTTTCTTAGCAGCACATTCAGCTGTAATCCTAGCAGGCTCCAGCCAGAAGAGGGGCGCCGAGGTGTTTGCTTCTGGGAGGAAAGAACTGAGCTCGTTGCTGATAAGTCACAGGCCTCCCCAGGCAGCAGATTGTGCAAGTGTCAGCGGGTGCCTGGGTCTTAGTGACCCTATAAGAAAGAAAGAATAGGCTCGCTTCTCTCTGACCTCACAGGGAGGTCTTGGGAACTGCTTTAGCCTGCATGTCAAAGTACTGCGAAGGAAAGAAATGGAAGAATTGGATGAGAACAAAGGGAAAGAAAAAAACCCAACCATTGTGCCTGGAAGCTGGCTCTGTTTACTCAAAGGATGTGCAAAGTGGGAGCCAACATGGGGTAGTGAGGGTCACGCCAGGTTTCACAGTAGATGAATTAGGCTTAAATCATGTAACCGAGAAGTTAGGATTTAAGGACTGATTATGATTACTGAATCATTATATAGATATTCCTTTTTATTTTCTGGAATATTAAAGCAGACAGAGGGAAATATCTGAAACCTGAATTGTAATCTAGCTGCTTTAATCTCTGATAATGATTATATAGCCTTTATCTTGTGCCCTTGTGACTGTAAAAAACTTGTGACTAACCTTCACTTGTACCCATTTATCTGGTTTTTCAACTTCAAATTCTTGTAATTACTAAAGACAGCCCCTAATGTTTATTAATGAAGGGTCTTGGGTCAGCCCAGAAATAACCTACCCCAAGTCCAAAGTTATCTTGAAAACTGAAGCCGGATCTAACCAAAATGGGCCCGCTTGACATGTGCAGTAGCTGAGACTTTAACCTCCAAGTCACCTATTCCTCATTATAATACTAAAAATCACACCCACCATCATATTGAGACCTCCGTTTTCTTACATACCTTCTGTGACCAAGCATGTATTCAATCTGCACACACTCAATAATTAGGTCACTTCTAATTACATCATCTGGAGCCATTGAGCTCCTTATCCTAAAACCTGCCCATCTTTTGATGCTATAAAACTGTCAGAAGTACTGCGGTTCAGGGAGACAGATTTTGGACCAATCTGCTCTTCCACTTCATGCCTAGCAATAAAACTCTTTCTCTCTGCGAAACCCCGGTGTCTCAAGAATTGGTCATTTGAGTGTATCGGGCAAAAGAATCCACCACCTTGGTCCAGTAACAATCATAGCACAGGAGATTTAGGTTTGACAATGGAAAGAAATAATTGACTGTAAAGTTTGGTTGCCACCAGAATATGGCAGCAAAGAATTCTAGAGCTTCTGTTTTGTATAGCTTCAGTAAGAGTTGGGAGAACTTGCTAATAGGAATAATTTAGGGGTTAATCTGGCACTTAGTAGGGACTTTGTGTATCTACTTACATATAAATTTTTTGAGGGGGGCAGGTGAGAGAGAGGGGGGGGACCCTAAATTTTATCAGATGCTCAAAAGTGTCCATAAGTCAGAGGTTAAGTTCCACGAATATGCTGAGTTTTAAGGTCCCTGTGGGCTGTTTGGGCTACTGGTCTCTAAGTGGCTGGCATTGCATACCTCTTTCACCCTTCACTCTACGTCCCCACTCTAGGGCCAAAGAGGATGGAGTGGAAAGAGTTGGAGGTGTTGGATGTGGGCATGAAAATCAGACAAGAGAGGTCAGGACCTAACCCCCTCCCTGGTGGCTCTCAGGCCTAGGGATGAGGGTGACAAAGGAGGAGGAGGAGAGGCAGAAGAGCACACCCACCCAGCCTCGAGAAAAGGGACACTTGGGCAGAACCGCAGTTGCACCTCTGAAATCTGTTAACATGTCTGAAGATGAGCAGCTAGTAATTCAAGGAATTGTGCTTTGCTCCTCTTTGCCTGGCGATCAAGCAGGTGCAAATGAGGTTGGGCAATGGCACGGAAACCTTTTATTCTAAACGTCTCACCTTTGGGTGGTGGTATCTTCGCAGCACCTTGCCCAACGCCTCCCCAACCCCTTTTTCTCTAACTACTCTGGACTAACTCTTGGGTGCCGGTGGCCCTGGGCCTCCAGTCTGTGTTCAGCTCTTTTTTTCCTCACTTGCTGCCAAACTTGTATGTTCTTCTCGGGACTTGCTTAACTCCTCCACAGAAGCTGGGGCATGTCACCCTAGCACAGCAGCTGTGTGTCTGACCTTGGAAAAGGGAAACTCCTTAGCCTGATTCTCTCGCTGCCAGATGTGGCCAGGCCGGGTCATTTATCATTTTAATGGCTGTATTGTCCAGGCTTCTCCCAAGGAAGACAAGTGACATTTAGAAGGCACTGAATATGCATTTGAGTCTGTCTCTATTTTCCTGTGTCTTTAACCCTAAGGGTTGGGGTTAGGGACCAGACCAGATGTAGCGATGTAATCCCTGTTATTCCTTTGTTCAGCCATCCAGACGGCCCCGCCTGCTCCCAAACCAGCCCTCCACTCCCCAGCTCCCCAGATGTGTTTCCATGCCCTTCACCCCAACAATGGTTTGCTTCAGAAAATCATTCTCAGACGTGAGAAATGTGAAATGTTTCTAGGCTGAGCAATGTTTCTAGGCTGTCGTTTCTAAGGAAAAGGGAGAAAGATAAGCTTGGAGCAAGTCTGTGGTCTCTAGAGCTCCTCCTGGGCTTTGAGGAATGAGGACAAACAAATGCAGGACCCAGCAGCGGGTCCTGGCGACTTAGATGAGTCTCCTTCACCACAGGTCATACAGTCTTCACCTTTCTAGCCAGATTTCTTTCCAACAAAACCCTCATTCAACAACAAACTCTTGGAAGATGGTGGCTGTACTTCCTAGGAAAGTCCCCATCATCTCCTGCCCCATCAGAATTCCCAGCCATGACCCATCCAGACCAGTGGCAAAAAGTGCAGCCACATGTAAATGGAAAGAGCAGAACTGCATTTGGGAGCTGGTAAGACAGGAACCGTTCACCACTCTTCCTATCTTGCTGGGCCTTGTGATACACAGGGGATGTGCATCTGTGTTCTCTTGGACTCAGAATCCAGCAATCCATAGCAGGGGCAGTAGAAGCTGCTCTGGTTCTGTTAAAGCATGCCAGGGTCAAACAAAAAGCAAAGACATCACAGCCAGGCCAGCCAACTCTCAAATATTAGCTCTGCAAAGGAGAGCAAGTTATTTAATCTGAGTGTTTAGTTGTTCTATCCGATTTATTTTCCTTTTCTTTTTAATGCTTTTATGAGGAATAAATAAGTTTTTATATAAAATGCTCTTAGACATTTTCTCCCTCGAAACCTTCCAGTCCGGGAAGGCTTGGATCAAGTGTCAGCTCCTCTTACAGCCCAGGCTGAAAACTCTCTCTTCCTTTTTAAACCCCTGTGCTAGTTTGGATATATTATGCCCCACCAAAAGCCATATTCTTTGATGCAATCTTGTGGGGGCAGATGTATTAGTGTTGATTAGATTGGAATTCTTTGATTGAGTGTTTCCATGGAGATGTGACTCAATCAACTGTGAGTGAAACGTTTGATTGGATAATTTCCATGGAGGTGTTATCCCGCCCATTCAGGGTGGGTGTTGATTGGATCACTGGAGTTGTATAAAGGAATTCACAGACAGAAGGACCTCAGAGCAACTGATAGTGACATTTTGAAGAGCAGCTGCAGTTAAGAGAGGACAAAGCACCCCAAGAGCAGCACTTTGGAGAAAGCCATTTTGAAACACAACCTGGGAGCAAGTGGACACCAGCCATGTGCCTTCCGAGGTAACAGAGGTTTTCCGGATGCCAATGGCCATCCTCCAGTGATGTTTCCCTGTTGTTGATGCCTTACCTTGGGCACTTCATGGCCTGGACTGGAAGTATAACCAAATAAACCCCCTTTTATAAAAGACAATCCATTTCTAGTGTTTTGCATTCCAACAGCAGTAGCAAACTGGAACACCCCCCCTACATTTTATCTGAACCTCTGTAAGAGCACGCTGCTTTCTATCTTTTATCGTTAACTAATTGCATAAAGCAGTATCTCCCGGCTGGAGAACTTGCAGCTCCAGCTCCATGCAGGGTACACTCATTCCCCACCTAAACCCCAGTCAATATTAGTTGAATAAATGAATAAGTGAATGTATTTATTTTGAAGCATTTTCTCTTACTTCTGAGAAAACAACATGAACAACTAAAAATGTTTTTGTCATTCAACAACACACTATGTTTTTATATGACTTTTCCTTCATCGCAAATTCTGTGTTCTAATTAATTTTTCAGGCAGGCAGGTGAAGAGATTAAAGGATAGAGAGTTGGCTACAAGAACTTTTAGTTTCTAGAATATTCCTGGGGTCTGGCCTTCTTCAAACACAAATACAGTTCACTTTTGAGCCAGTCCTTCAAACTTTAAACCATTCTGCCTTCCCCTGGAAAGTTTTGCTCCTTCTGGAACATTCCATGTGGGCTTTCAGAAGAGGACTGGACTTCAGCACTGTGTGAATCTTCTATTTTTAGGCATTTAAAGAGCTTATGTGATCTCTATGGCTGAAAGATTCCAGCAACATGAGGCAGACTTCTAGACGGAAGTTTAAAGTAAGAGTACATGAATATTTATTCACACTTAAATATCTGGAGCATTGTATTTTTTATATTGCCATTACACATTTTAAATAAATTTTATTTTTAAAAAAGCATGTGAAAATGTATTTACAATAACGTATGTACTCATAGTACAGGAAGTGATGTAACTGACATATCAATAGCTTAGTACATTTAATTTTCAACTTATATAACCAAAAATTCCCAGTGGGCACTCAGGACACTGGGTCTTCTCTTTCAAAAACACAGCTGTTGTTTTCAGAAAATAGTAGATTAACAGAATTTTCAGGAAGACTGTTGACACAAATTAATTTTCAGTTGGCCTCCCATAAAATGCACTGGGCACATGCACCTATTTCCACTTTATTTTGCAACATGCAGCTTGTAAAGGATGGTGCTGGAGGTTTCCCTCCCAATCCCAAATACCTATAATATCAACATAGACACTTTGAAGATGGAACATTTGCTTTTATTCCTGGGTTTGAGGTGAAATCAGAATAGCAGTGACCTCAAAGGAGAAGTCAACATGGAAGATTTATATCTGTGAGTCATCTCTGTGGAGGTGCCTTTGAAGCCACAAAGCGGATGGAACCTCCAAGGGAGGCAGTGCAGGGAAGCAAGTATAAAGGACCAAAGATGAATCTTACAGTAAGCCCACAGGTTTGCAGAAGGAAAAAAATTAGCCAAGGATACTAGGAAAGATTTTAAACTCACATGAAATAGGCAAAGGAATGTCCACCTTTCAAGACAGAGGAAGAGGCCAACAGGGTCATGTGTACAGGTTGGGGACTCTCATAGCTGGATTTGGACATTGGGAATGGGAACGTGATGTCTGAAAAGGTGTTTCCGTTAATGTGGCAAAGACAAAAGCTGAATCTGATGAGTTAAGCACCTGACTAGGAAGTGAAAAAAAAAAAAGAGATTTCCCAAACACCAACTGGCACCAAAATAAAAGAAATATAGAAGCTGCAAGAGAACATCATCAAAGGATAATAGTTTCAGAACAGAGAAGACTTTTGGAATATTTTAAATCAAGCAGGAAGAGCCTGGTAAGGATCTGAAGATTCTAGGGAAAAGGGGGAAACATTAAGACAACTACCCAGAGGAGGTGAGAAGGGATAGGGTCAGGGAAGGAGGTGAGAGGGGATGGGGACATGGTTGGAGGTGAGAAGGATGTGGTCAGGGATGGAGATGAGAAGGGATGGGGTCAGGGATGGAGGTGAGAATGGATAGATGGGGTCAGGGATGCAGCTGAGAAGGAATGGGGTCAGGGATGGAGGTGAGAAGGGATGGGCTCAGGGATGGAGATGAGAAGGAATGGCATCAGGGATGGAGGTGAGAATGGATAGATAGAGTCAGGGATGGGGGCAGGCAAAGTTATACTTAGAAGGATGGGGGAGACCAATGTATGTGATGATGTAGTTGCTTTGACGTGAGAAAGAGTAAAGGAAGGTGTTCCTTCTTCAATTTTCTCAGCAAAACAGGAGGCATTGTTATGTGAAGCACTGTGGCCTAACAAAGCACTGTGGCCTAAAAGCTGAAGGCTTGGAACAGCCATTGAAGGAAACATACTTGGGTCAAAACAGATGCATTAAGTTAAATGCTCAATAGTAGATAGAGCCCTGTTGATGGACCAACCCATTGGAGAGGGCTGTGACTTGCCCCAGGCATTCTCTCTAACTTTGGGAGCAGAAGGGAAGGAAATGGGTGATGCATGGCCAGAGACCAGTCTGGCACAGGCCAAGGGCAAGACGGAACCTAGCATATCACCAAGCGTTACCCATTGTAGTGCCGTGCTTGAAGCTGAATGGAATAAGAAGATGGCTTCAACGTGGAAGATGTTCCCACTTGCCTAATGTTATAGAAAACATATTTTACGTGGCTGCCTCCATATCTGCTCGTCTTCTTTGAAATAGTTTCTTGACCTCCTTCCTACCTTCTTGGCTGTCCTTCTGATGTGCTCAAATGACAGCCCCCTACAAAATTCTCTTATCATGATATTTGTCACATCTATTTCAATCTTTGTAATTTTTTTTCCTGTCTTCTATTCCAAACTGTGAACTCAGTGGAGGCATGAACTGTATTTGTTTTCCTCTGAATCCCTGGGCCTGGCACACTGAACTCAAAATATACTGGAGTCACTGAATGAATAATTTGTCATTTATTCATTTGGCAATTCAGAAAGTGTCTTCATCTGAATGAAGTGAAGGTCATAGGACCTTAGAAATTATCTAGTCCAATTTCTTCATTTGACAGAGAAACCATAGGTCCTCGATATCAGTGTTTTTTGCTTGTTTTCTTTTTAATCCAGACTACCAGTAATAAATCACTCTTGTTCTGTGTCTCTTTTTGTTCTAATTAGGTGTTGTTTCATTCAGAATTCAGTACAGATCAACATGAATCTAAAGATCCAGCAGGAACTCAGGACTGGAAGTGGGAATTCCTGAATGCTAGAAATGCTACTTGAAAAGGGAAAAGGTCCCTGAGCCAAAATGAAAAAAAAACAAACAAGATAATGATCAAAGTATGTGCACAAGGTTTGATGGTTTATTTGGTTTGCTTGGATTATTTTGAATGACCCAGATAAGAAGACAATATAGCTATGGGATATCAGAATTCCCAGACAAAAATGGACAAAGGGTATGAGACATTCCCACATACTGACAGTTTTTTTGGAGCTCAAGATTGAATAGTATAAATTTGCTGTTCTATACAGTAGTTTGTGTTATTTTAATATTATTTTCCCAGGTCGCTACTCCATTTACATATCATGTTATGTCATTCAAAAATTCCGACAAATAAGCAATGCGGTTAAAATCATGTTTTCTTTTCTACAGCCACAATTCCATTTCCCCTCATAAACTAAACACACCGATATGTTGTTTGTTTTCAGATGTCATTCTCTTCCTAATTTTTAAGAAAAATGTCTCATGAATGCAAACTCTTTTGTCCCCTACTTGCTATTTAAAACTGACTAAAATAAATATTTGAAGCTACATTTCTAAGTATTTGCCTAGCTGTGTCACTTTATTTTCTGCTGCCTTAGCTGGATCATGGTCTTTTCATGTGAAGAATCTTTCCATCTTTTTATAGCAAGGTTGTTTGTATATATTCTGGGTAGCTTAGAAGAAAGGAAAAATTAACCCATATTTTCATTGATTCCGTTTAGCCAAGAAGTAAATTTAAAGGCATGAATCTTGTCTCCAATACACCTGTGAGGATACATGATTCAATTAAATATCTGATGTTCCATCTGAGCTGCTCATCCCAATTCCCAGTGGCCCTGTGTCTCAGCACAGCTGCCCGGCTCTGAGGGGATGCTTGGATAGGTTTTTCTGCCCAAACACCCCCTTCCCCAGCCTCAAGTAGTGAATCACTGAAAAGTCAAGTAGAGGAAGATACAGCACTTACGCAGGTGGGTAGAGAACTTTCAGCCCACGACCCTTCATTTTTATTTTGGGAATGTAAAACTTCTATTTGAAGAACCTCAAAGATGACCCATTCAGATGCCTTCCTTTTTCAGATGAGGGAGGGGATCGGAACCTAGAGCTGGTGACCTTGCTCAAAGCCCCAGTAAGCCAAAGATTATGACTCATTACCATGAGCTCTTCTGATGGCATTGAGATTTATCGCCTCTACTTGCAACATACTTCTCAATCTTGTTCAATTACTCATTTAGTAACTCCCCTGATTTATAAATGCCCATGGAAAAGAAAGCATTGTCCAGGCAACAAGATAGAGTCAGAGCGAACAATATGACTTCTGGAGGTGTGGCCTGGCCCTTCTCTAAAGTCTTTCACATAACCTTGGGAAAAATCACTCAGTTGCACTCTGCCTCAGTTTCCCCATCTGAGAAGCGAATTTCTCCGTTCCTCTACATTTACTCTAAAAAGCCTGCTAATTACAGCACACACGGTCAACAGAAAATACTATGAATTTCAACTGCATCCAAAGCCCTTAAATCTAACACTGGTGTGGGATTCCAGCCTTACAGATATCAGTCTTTGGTTAACACAGGAAAATCAGATGGTGAATCCCTTTTACAGTAAAAAGAGATGAATGTAACTAGCCTTCACTTTCAGCTTCAACTAAGTTGCTGCGGGACACCAGAGGAGAGAGAAAAGTGGTGTTTATCTGAAGCAAAAACATCAAAATAGATGCTCAACATGGATACTCTTAATTTATGTGTTTATGTTTCCAACTAGGAGAGTAAGTGATGGGTACTGCGTTGGAGCATTTTCCTTTGCTCTTAAATAAGGGAGAAGCAACAGCGGCTCACAGTGCTTAGCAATCCTCCTGCCTCTGCATTGTGGGAGCTCACAACTGGGACAAGACTTCAGTGCTCCAAGTGCTCCCCTGCGGGCTGATCCTCCCAACTCCAGGGCTGTCTGCCCAGCTGGGACACAGAGACTAGTCAGGCCCCCATGGAGCCTGCCCAGGCCCTGGCTAGCCCTGGCTCATGCTCCTTCTCTTTCTCTAGTTCTAAAATATAAAAGCATCCTTCAGCAGTTTGGGCTGGTAGTCTTCACACATCTGCACAAAAACAGCCAGCTGCATTTGGGAAGTGGACAGCTCAATATAAGCCTGGGTGTCTGCTGCCAGCTACAGCTGATGAGACCAAGAGAAAGATAGAGACTCCGAAGGAGGACTTTGAAGTCACCCAGTGTTAACTTCCTCTCCAGAAGCTGTCTGGGTCCGACAGGCACATGTGGATGTCATTTTGTTGCTCAGATGTCTCCCATGGGAGGATCAACAAGATAAACAATTTTCTTAACTCTGATTTCTCCCCAAGTGCTAAATACGCGTTCACATTCCATACAAGAGCCCTCTGGCTGCCTTCCCGACAGTCCCAAGCCTCTCTTACATGCCGTAGCCAACACAAAGCCTTTAGATCTGTCCCACGTCAAAATAGTGTGTTTCTCTGACCAAAATCTTTACTTCTGTCCTGTTTGGCTCCAGTGCCTCCCCTGCATCAATCTGCTTCCTGTGATTGGGCTTTAGGCACCTCGGGGGTCCCGAGGAGACCAGCAAAGCAAAAAGCTAAAAAGGAGGCATTGGGCCATCATTAGCAAGCTCATCGCCCTTTGATAACATGAACAGGCTTTCCAGAGGATGTTCATAATGAGAAGGGTGACATTTCTTGACTTTTCAAGCCCCCCCTGACTTAAAACTTTTTCTTACAGGGCTAGATTTTTTTCAACTTCTGAACCTAAAGCCCCTCATACATGCTGAGATGTGAGAAGTCGTTTTGGACTTTGTAAGCCGAGAATGTGCAAGTTGATCCTCTAGTTAGGCTGATAGACCCAGGGTCTGCAGGTTCTACCTCCCCCACACACACCCTACCACCCCACCATGCCAGCACTGCTCCAGCGTGATTTACCACCTCCTGAAGGACCAGAAAAAGTCCAGGAATCATTGACAAAGGCGGAAGAGGTCCAAGTAAAAGATTCATCATCCAACTGGTCAATTCTCCAGCACCAAGTCGGGCCAGGGGAAAAAATATCCACGTGGGGTTGTCCGGCTTGTTGAAAGCACGTGGCTTATTGGAATTAAGAGGAGAATGTCACTGGCAAAGTCAAGATATCGGTGTCTGGGACACAGATTTTCTATTTTCAATAAATTTTTAAATATGCAAATGATTATCACAGTGTAGGAAATCTTCTCCAAAGAAAAGGACTTAATTGTTTACAGTAATCAAATCTATGTGCTATTTGCCAGACCTGTGTTCTGGGCTCAGAGATTCCCTTGAGGCAGAGCTCGGCCACCCAGCTGGAAAATGAGGCCATACTAAAAGGAGAGATTCTTATGCATTAGTATAAGGCAAAAAGCAGAATGCTCACACTTGGCCATTTCCACAGAATAACAAATTTTATGACAACCTCCCTTCTGGAAAAGGTCACCTTATGGAAGGCTGCGAGATGGGCAAGACAGTTGGTGCAAGAATCGACTTTCTTGATTGTAGCTATGACTCTTCTCCCCCTGATGTTACCATCTGTCTCTACTATAGATAAGGAGGAGGGAAGGCAGGAAGAGGAAGGAGAAGGAAATAACACTTTCACCCCAGCTTCCTTCCCCTACCCTTTGTTCAAGCAGACATAAGACCTACACTCCACCGGGGGTAGGTTATGGAGGGCAGCTAATTGCCAAGAGATGAGGCACATCCAAGCAACAAGATGAGCTGCACTACAGTATCCCCAAAGACCATTTCCCTGTTGTGCACACTTATCATTAAGGTCATTCGTTTCAGAGTCCCTTGGGTCCTCCCAGGCCAAACGTCATCTCTGTGTCAAAAGGATGAGGTGCCAGGTAATCTTTATACTCGCCGTCAATCAGTTTGGCGGCGTTGTTCCTAGCAAACCAGCAGTCTACCTGCTCTTCCCCATTGTAGATCTTCCTTTGCTTCCAGACCACTGGGACTCGGTGCCCCTTCACCCTTAGGATGGTCTCAGGCCGCTTCCCTGCCTGAGGGGATGGAGGATCTGGAAGGTTCCTGCTGGGACCCACGGGCTCCTCTGTGAGTTTAGCGTCCTGGTTCAGGAACTGACCTGGGAGGACAGGAAAAGCGTCAGCTATACGTCAAACGCAGACAACATCGTTTTGAAATCTGACTTCTGTCTGGGTGGATGGTGACTGGGGAATGTATGTGTCCCTTCCAGAGGAAGGAAGGAAGGAATTGTATCAGTGGCGGGAGGGTTTTTAATTGACCACAATCTAAGGTTGGACTCTCCCAGCAGGCATTCACACATTTTCCAGGATCAATGCTACAGCACATGTTTTTTTTTTTTTTTGGGGGGGGGGGACTGTAGAAGGGAGAGCTAAGGTTTTATTCCTAGTGACCTGCCACTTCCAGAAGTTGCTAGATGCTAAAACTGGCAAGCTGCCAAACTCACAAATAGAGATAAGCTCAGTCTCCCTCTGAGTTGAGAAGACAAAACGGGGGCAGGAAACCAGGGGAAAAGGGTCGGGTCTTCTCCTTTCCTCCTTAGTTTAGGTTGCCCTTCTCTCCATCCATTTAGTGGACATGCACTGGGGTGGGACATGGAAGCAGTCAGTGCAGTTCACCCCCATTACTCAGACTCAGGATCCTGCAGGTCAAGTGAGGGCAACGCTAAGACCAAAGGAACACAGATCTGCATCTGTGCAAGGGAGCTCGCGTTTGGCAGTCCTACTCTGCATAAAGGCTCCCAGCTCAAGTGCCAGGAAATCCTGCCTTCTAAACTGAGCCCTGGCAACAGCTCGCTCTTTACTTTTGGGCACGGGGCCCGCCTGAAGTTGCACACTGAAGACAGAAAGCCAGCCAGGGTGGACAGCCTGCCGCTCACAGCACGTGGCTGGCTTCTGAGGAAGGAACACAATTCTCAGGCTTGGTGCTGGCTCTGCACTGCCCTTTATTTGTGTCTTCTTGCTGAGAGGTAAGGGGCCAGGCACTAAGACACCAGGATGATTACTCTCCCATAATGCTTTGATTGCTTTCCCAGAATGCTAGTGAGAACCTGGCTTATAAAGCCCCATTTCTATTCTCAAAAGTCATCAGAAGGCAAGAAATCGACCGACTTTCATAACATACCAAAAAAAAAAAAAAGAAATGACCACATTCTTACTGAATTTTCCAACCGAGCTAACGATTGGCACCATCAGCTTCCCTTTGGATGGTTTCACACTGGCCTCTAAGCCCAGTGTGGATAAGGCGGGGGGCAGCTGCTTACCCAACAGCCCGTGGCAGTTGCTGGAAAGTCCTTTGCTGTTGGAGATGTAGAAGCCCAAGTGGTTTCGCTGGTAGGGCGCAGGCTTTCTGTAGAGATGAATGAGGATGACAAAGGCGATGGAGCCCTGGATGGTGACAGTGATGTTGGCGTTGGCAGACACTGATACCTCCAGCCCCCGGCTTCCCACAACCACACTCTGATTGCAAGGGAGAACCAGCCTGTCCCTGCCGTCCAAGATGACTCTGTGGGGGGTGATCTCGAGATAGGATCTCTCTGGTTGATTGACGAGGATGGTGATAGTGCGGAAGTAGGTGCGCTGTTTCTTGTGACCATTTGGGGGAGCCGGGGCCCCAATTAACTCTCCATTCACGGTCACACCTCAAAGGCAGAGGGGAAGAGAGCATCGTTAGAAAAGCTACCTCCTGCTCCCCTTCCACGTTAAAGGCATCTAATCAGAATTTCCTTCCTCTCCTGGGTTTATCTTTGCATCTTTATCACCTGGAAAACAGCCTGACTCACACATAGAGGCCATTCTGTGCTTAGAGAATGAGCAAATGAATGAAGTCGTTAGTCCATCTGTCTCCTTGTTTGACCACTACCTTGAAAGGAGAAGGGTGATGATGTGCATGGAAGGCAGGGCATCATAAAAGGGGATTTTGTCTGTTTACTTTCATTCCAGTGTCTGACTATCACGATATAAAGGCTTGTATGTCCCCGACATGTACTTTATCTCTACCAGTTGCCACTGATCCTACTTGGAGATCTTGTGACGCCATTCAGCAGTGTGATAAAATGCAATGATCTGGATTTTTTGAGTCCCCAGATTCAAGCTCTCCCACTTATACTAGATGTGCATCTCTGGGACAAGTCACTTTTAAAAACTGAGCCTCAATGTCCTCATCTGTAAAATGGGGGACTACAATTCCTACCTAACAAAATTACAGTGAGGATCACAGGAGGTGATGTATGTATGTGAAAGCTGTAATTGCCCAACAAATGTAATGCCTTTCTTTTTTCATTCACCGTCATCAGTGCAGCTGTAGCTTTTCTAGACTTGAGCAAGGCCTGTGAACCAAGCCCCTAGAAGTCCATGCAGTCCTGCTGAGCAGCAAACAGATGGCAGACAGCTCCACATGGGATTTGGGACTGAATTGGGTGATGCGTGTTAAATGTGCTTTGTTCTCAGAGGCAATCTGCAATAGTAAAATACTACTCTATAATTAACTCTTGTTTTCTCTACTTTGGGGATAATCTTCCCAATAAATCATGAATAGCAAATTCTTAGACATCCCAGGGGAAAACTGTCATCACTGGGGCAAAGGGTCAGGGGAAAAGGAGAAATCAGAGCAAGGAAAAGGCTCTGCGCATCTTTGGAATAAAGATACCACCGTGAGAACAGCCCCTAGAAGGCGGGCACTTTCGGAGGAATACAATTTACTTTTGAGAAGCAAGCAAATGTTCATCTCTGAGGCTAATAGCCCTGGTAAGAGAAAAAGGTGGGAAAGGAAGCCCGAGATCAAACATTAAATGATTACATCCCACTTGTTGACCAGCTGCGGGGTGCTCTGTAACCAAACTTTCCAAGATGTCCATTTTCTCAGAGCTGAGAAATACAGTTCATTATTCATGGTAAGAGCTGAGAAATACAGTTCATTATTCATGGTAGTAGTATTCTATAAATCACCTCAAATACTGAATCAGTGAATACTGAACCACTGCTTTTAGGGGAGATACAGGGTTAGGTTCCTGTGAACTTCTGGTACAAACGATTTTGTCAACCAGTCAGGATAGAACCTTGTTTTATGTGTTTCTGCTTCAAAACATCTTAATGAATATATACTGCCACTTCAATGACACTGAACTCACAGCCAACAGAACTAAACCTCATGCTTGAATGAAGCTCATCGAACACCTGTTTTCTCCGTAATCACATCGCAGCCTTCTCAGGTTTAGGAACGCTAGATGGCACTTCAGCACTACGCTCAGGGACCATTTTAAACTGTGAAATCGCCCACAAAAACATAAAAATATGAGAAACGTGGCACTAAATATTTTGTGAAAAGGGCACACTTACAACATGAGAGGTGAAATAAGACCTCAGCTGAGAAGGTGCACATCGGGTGACTCAAATTTTTCTCCACGAAAGCACAGCAAAGCATTGATTTGGGGGCTACCAAGACATTTTAGCAAGTAGGTGAATTCACAATATGGAATTCACAAATAATGAGGCTCGACTGTACAGAATGCCCACTCTAATGCTGTCCTCCCAAAGCCGGGCTTGCGTGGCTGTCCACATGGCTGTCACTGAGGCACTGTCATGTGCACTTTAGCAAGAAATGCTTTTTATATACTAATCCCTTTTACCCAGTCCCTCCATGGACTCAAGGGATCAGAGCCCGTTTCACATAGGTGTGTACTGCACACAGAGCTGTGTAATTAACATCTGGGGGTTATGTCTAAATCATCGACAAACAGATAACTGTTTAGAGCCCTAGCATTTCCCTACCATTACAGCTTTTGAAAATGGAAAGACATAATAATAAATAGTAGATTTCTATAGCACTTGGGAGTTTACAAAACAAACTTCATATCCAATTTGTGCCAGTTTGGATGTATTATGTCCCCCAAAATGCCATGTTCTTTAATGCAATCTTGAGGGGGCAGATGTATTAGTGTTGATTATGTTGGAACCTATTGATTGAGTGTTTCCATGGAGATATGACTCAATCAGCTGTGGGAGAGACCTTTGATTAGATAATTTCCCTGGAGGTGTTACCCCACCATTCAGGGTGGGTCTTAATAAATCACTGGAGTCCTATTAAAGAGTTCACAGACAGAAGGCACTCAGAGCAGCTGAGAAAGACATTTTAGAGATGGCTGTTGAAAGCAGACTTTTGCTGATGCTTTGGAGACACTAATCCAGAGTTTGCTCTGAGAAGCTAAGCCTAGAGACATTTTGGAGAACACCATTTTGAAATGCAACCCAGGAACAACAGATGCCAGCCACATGCCTTCCCAGCTAACAGAGGTTTTCCAGATGCCAGAAGCCTTCTCCAGTGAAGGTATACTCATGATATACCTTGGTTTGGACACTTTTATGGCTGTAGGACTGTAAAATTGTAACTTAATAAATCCCCTTTATAAAAGCCGATCCATTTCTGGTATTTTGCATAATGGCAGCATTAGCAAACTGGAACAGTCTTCTGAGGTAGGCAGAGAAAGGATCATTATCTCCTTTTTGCAAGGGAAGCAAAAGAAGCCCTCAAATTGTGTGCCCAAGGCCGCACAACTAGCTAAGTCACAGAGCAGGGATTCAAACATGTGTCTTTTTGACTCCAAGCCCAGAAAATGGTCCACTTCCTTTAACTAATCATCAGCCATACTCATTGAACATTTGTGACATATCCCCTTATACAACTGGACATTCACCTTCAGGACAGAGGGCATATATGCACGGCCTTGCCCGGTGCCCGCCTGCCACTACGGAGGGTAGAAGAACTTACCAGAATGCATGTGGTCAGAGATCAGCCTGAGGATGTCCCCGGGTTGCCCATCAATGTTAAAGCAGATAGTGAGTTTGCTCAAGGGAAAATCCACAACAAAATGGGGATCTCCATCAGCTGCCAGAGCAGGGAAAAAAAAAAAAAAAAAAGAGGGAAAAAAGAAAGACATTGATGGGGAGCCTTTCATGTGTAATAACTCTTTTATATTCTCTAATGAATTATATTCAATCCTGGCAGCGATACCATATGGAGAGTATCCTCAATTTATAAATGAGGAAGATGACGGGAAGGTGACGTCACTCATCGAAGTTAACCGGATAGTATGTGGTAAAGTACTCTAAATTCAAATATAATGCTCCTTTCACCACAACTCAGCTAAATATAGACAACTAAGCCTTGATAGGTAAAAGGGGCATGAAAAGGAAAGAAGTACTGCCATATGCTCTCAGTTTTTCCTGAGGCCACATCCTTCCCTTTCAATCTGCACGTCCCCCATATCATTTACTTTCTCCTCAACTGCCCAAGAAAAGTGATTTGAATGAGGACCCTTCCTTTTCTTCGACATGAGTGCCAGGGTACCTCTCTTTGGTACCAGCTGTATGCAGTCCTTGCAGGAGATCCTAATAGCCAAACCCCATTCAGGGCTGCTGACAACTGAAGCAAAAATGTCAACAGGGGATCAACTAAAGATGACATGGAAATCTTTCCTTGGGGTCCCCCGATGTTACTGCTCTCCAATTTTTGTCCATAGATGAGACCAAGAAGTTTGCTGGGCCCCTTGTTCCTTGTCCATTTTCCTCCTTTTCACCTCTGTTAAAGATGAACAGCCTTGCCTCTTATTGTGCAGACAAAATATTTCCAGAGAGTCTATATTAATTCTCCTTACTTATTAGATTGGAGATTTGGTTTCCCTCTAGTGTATATACCATATACACATTTCTCCAAACAGCTCTCCAATTTATGTGTGCATGTATGTGTAGTGGATGTGTTGGTGGGAGGTGTGGGGTCAGGAGGAGCTCAGTCCTTCCAAATTGCAAGAAACTCAGTATCTTCGGTGCGAATGCTGAGAACCCCTTTGAAAGAACCTGGCCAATCTCACTGTGAAGTGCTTTGATCATCCTGTGAAAAGCAACATATAGAAAAATACAAGGTGTTGGTCTTTTGCAGATGGGAAAAAATGATACTCATATTTCTGGCACTCTTGGTATGAATCTAGGATATCCTACAGTTCTCCGAGAGTATGCATCACTTCTATGCAAATATTCCAAATCCCTTTCTAAAGAAAGATGGTGCTTCATCCAAAAGGGGGTGGGGGTGGGTTTGAAAGTCGGTACATCCGTGCAGCAGCAAGAGGGTTTTTTAACATTCCATGAAGCACGTGTGTGTTCCAAGGAACTACATTCTGTCCATCGGAGGTGTGTGTTTTCTACCCCCATAGCTCCTAGCTTTAACAAGTTCATAAAGCCAGAGTACATCAGCAGAGAGACAATAAAAAGCATTTACAAAGAAAAGATGGGTACATTTTAGGAACAAAACTTAGCCCTTGTGTGGTTCCATCTGGATTTTTATTATAATCCCAGGAAGTTGGCAAGAGGAAATTTTATGACATTTTTATCTGTTCTCCCTTCTAAAGCCAAGGATTAAAAAAGAAAGAAAACCAAAAATCCCTGCATATCACAGACATTTGTAATACTAGAGGCTGCAAGCTCGCAGGCCTCAGAGCTCTACATTGAATGGCCTTTAAGCTCTATAGTTATCAGAATGCACCTCTGCCATCCGTCTACTCCTTTATTAAGGCCCTGCCAGGGTTCCTTGGGGCTGTGTAATTTCCTCAGTGTTTACATAATGGCTTAATGGTGGTCCTGGTGTTAAGTGTTTGCCTCAAGCTGTTGACTTAGGCGAAATAAATATGAGTCCCAAGGCCACGTTCTATGAATGGGTATGTTGACTGCTTCCAGGAATTCCTGGTCACCCACTTTCTAAACATCCCTTACTCTGAATCCCACTATAGCAAACTAGAACAGATGGCATTCTTCGTCTTTACCTGATGTTTTAGAGATTTTAATTCTTGGGTTGTATGGTTTCTTGAGAGCAGGTTCTGGAAAGGAGAAGGAAGACAACAATCATTATTTATTAAAGGGGATGAAGTGAGTGGTACAGAGAGCAGAGGGTTAAGACAAGTAAAATGCAATTTTCAAATATTTGGTAGCAATTTAAAGAATCCCTCAAAAGGAAAGTCTTAAAATCACTGTAGGTCTTAAAAGAGGGAACTTGGCCTCACCAGACACGAGGAAAGGCATAAAATGTAGAAGTGTAATTATTTCCTTCTTTTATAAATTAGGTAATATTCTATTTTTCTGTGATTTCTATGCACGTAATAGGCGGAAATACTCTATTGTACTTAAGATATATGTACCACCCAGTGTCTACAGCTAGGAGTGGAAGCATAATTCATAAATACCAGGCAAAAATAAATATTCAATGAAAGAACAGCTGAAAAGTAAAGTAATTTCTGTAAAGACAATTCATAAACTTGCTTCAAATTGCTTGCACTAACAAAAACATGCACCTTTTCACTGATTTTTGTTCCACACAGAAATGAAAAATCAAAAGTATCCAAATGTTTGTTTGTTTGTTTGTTTGTTTAGGTATCTAAATGTCCTGCCCTCCACCCTCTTCTCAACACTGGTGCCTGGTCAGTACGATGTCGGTGGATTGCAGAAGGATTGCAAAAGAGAAGGGATTTCTCTGTTTAGATGGTTGTTTGGAGCAGCCTGGGTGAGTAAAAAGTAAAAATAAAAAATCTTCAGAGCTTTAAAAGGTTCATCCTGAGAACCAACTGACACAGCAGGAAAACCTTATCTCAAAAAGACTCCTTTGAGAAATCTGTTAATTATTTCCTCATTTGTTTTCCTGACCCTCTAGGTCTTGTATCACTTGAGTTTGATCTCTCCAGAAGCTACTGAGATTTGAGTTGTGGGCACATAATAAATGTGTCATTCAAAAAGCTATTGTTCCTGGAGGTGGCAAAGATCTTGTTACAGTGAAGTAATAGCATCATGCAAGTAACTTGCGGTTAATCAGAACTAAAATTGCACTACTTTTGCCAAGATAAACTCCAGTCTTTCTAAAGCGGCCACACATTGCTTTAAAACATTATCAGGCTCTGAACTTTTCAAAAAATTTTTAGTACTCTCTCATCATGACCCAAGCACTTTATTTTAATCCTTGCAACAGCTCTCCAGGGACGTTAGTATTATCTCTATTTTACCAACTAGGGAAAGGAAGCTCAGAGAGGTTTATAAACCTGCTCCAGGCCTCACAGTGAATCAGAGGAGCATCTGTGAACTGAACCTCAGCTCTGTCTGGATCCAAACTTCACACTCTCTCCACCACATCCAGGTGCTTCTCAGACTGTAGAGTGAAAGGAATAAGTGAGACAGCATTTGCTAGGTGCCTGTTAGGGACTGGATTAACCTCAGCTCTCTCTCCTTCAGAGACGTAAACTTAACAGGAACCTAGTAAAAACATTACACATAAAAAACATGCTATGCTCCACAGGCAGATATTATTGGAATGTGATCCTCTACTTTGGTTTAACTGCTTTTCCACTCTCTTGTTCTTGTCTTTATGCACTTCTCACATTGAAATGGTAGCAAGACTTCTGGTCAACCAAGATGGTAGCATAAGATGCTCCAGGGTACCATCCCCAACAGAATCTTTGAACAACTAGTAAAAAGTGGCAGTGCCATGTTCCTCAAAACTCCAGAAAACAGTTAAGGGGTTGCAGCAACTGAGCAAGTGCCAAATCAAGAAAACACAGCTTTGAAAAAGTAAAAGCTACCAAAAGTTGGTTCTTCAAAAAGATCAACAAATCTTTAGCTAGAATGACAAAGAAAAAACCTCCCAACAATGAAAAGTCCAGGACCAGATAGCTTCACAGGGGAATTTTACCAAACATTCTAAGAATTAACACCAATTCTTCCCAAACACTTCCTGAAAATTAAAAAGAAGGGAAAATTTTCTACCTCACTCTCATGAGGCCAGCATCACCCTCATATCAAAGCCAGATAAAGATGCCAAAAGAAATGAAAATTACAGACCAATATCCCTTATGAATATAGATGCAAAAATCCTCAAGAAAATTCTAGCAACCTGAATCCAACAGCACATTAAAAGATTATATATCATGAACAAGACGGATTTATCCCAGGTATGCAAGGTTGGTTCAACATAAGAAAACCAGTTAACGTAATGCACCACATTAATAAAATGGAGAAAAACCACGAATGTCTAAATTGATACAAAAAAAGGCATTTAACAAAATGTAGTTCCCCTTCTTGATATAAACACTTAGAAAACTAGGAATAGAAGGAAACTTCCACAACATGATAAAGGGCACATATGAAAAACCACAACTAACATCATACTCAATGGTTAAAGACTAAAATCTTTCTCTCTAAGATCAGGAATAAGACAAGGATGCCCACTGTCACAGCTGTTATTCAACATTGTAATGGAAGTTCTAGCCAGAGCAATTAAGCAAGAAAAAGAAATAAAAGGCATCCAAACAGGAAGAAATAAAGCTTTCCATATTTACAGATAACATGATCCTATATATAGAAAACCTTGAAAATCCACAACAAAGCTAAGAAACAAATTCAGCAAAATAGTGGTGTACAAGATCAAAACGCAAAAATCAGTAGTGTTTCCATATATGAGTAATGAACAATCTAACAAAGAAATCAAGAAAAAAATTCCATTTATAATAGAAAATAAAGGAATCAAATATCTAAAAATCAAATAAATTTGAGCAAGATATAAAGGACTTGTGCAAAGAAAACCACAAAGTATTGCTAAAAGAAATCACAGATGACCTAAATAAGTGGAAGGACATTCCATGTTCATGGATTGGAAGACTAAATGTTGTTAAAATGTCAATTCTACCCAAAGTGATTCACAAATACAATACAATCACAATCAAAATTCTAACAGCCTTCTTCGCAAAAATGGAAAAGCCAATCATCAAATTTACATGGAAGTATAAGTGGCTTCTAGTACCAAAACCATCTTGAAAAAGAAGAACAAAGTTGGAGGACTCACACTTCCCAATTTCAAAACTTATTACAAAACTACGGTAATCAAAACAGTATGGTACTGGCACAAGGGCAGACATATACACCAATGGATTCAATTAGAGTTTAGAAATAAACCCTCACCTGTGTGGTCAGTTGATTTTTGACAAGGATGCCAAGTCTACTCAATGTGGAAAGACTAGTGTCTTCAACAAATGGCACTGGGAAAACTGGATATCCATATGCAAACAAAATAAGGTGGATCCCTACCTCATACCATACAAAAAAAATAACTCAAAATGGATCAAAGACTTAAATATAAAGAACCAAAACCATAAAACACCTGAAAGAAAACAAAGGGAGGCATCTTCAGGACCTGTGTTAAGCAATGGTTTCTTAAACTTTACAAACCAAAAGCACGAGCAGCAAAATAAAAAACAGATAAACAGACTTCATTAAAATTAAA
The DNA here is from genome assembly GCF_015220235.1 of Choloepus didactylus. Classification (NCBI taxonomy): domain Eukaryota; kingdom Metazoa; phylum Chordata; class Mammalia; order Pilosa; family Megalonychidae; genus Choloepus; species Choloepus didactylus. The sequence continues at coordinate 137,044,887 of NC_051314.1, forward strand.
AAATTTTTGTTCATCCAAGGACTTCATCACGAAAGTAAAAAGAAAATGGGAGAAAATACTGGAAATCACATATCCAATAAGGGTTTAATATCAAGAATCTATAAAGAAATCCTACAACTCAACAACAAAAAGAAAAACAACCCGATTTTTAAAATGGCCAAAAGACTTGAAAAGACATTTCTCCAAAGAAGATATACAAATGTCCAATAAGCACACAAAAAGATGCGTAACCTAATTAGTCATTAGGGAAATGCAAATCAAAACGACATGAGATACCATTTCGCAACTACTAAAATGGCTACTATCTAAAAAATAAATGAATAAAATAAACAGAAAATAAAAAGTATTGGAGAGGATGTGGAGAAACAGACACAATCAATCATTTTTGGTGGGAATGCAAAATGATGCAGCCACTGTGGAAAATACTTGAGTGGCTCCTCAGAAGGTTAAGTATAGAATTGCCATATGACCCAGCAAGCAATCCCATTTGTAGGTATATATCCAAAAGAATTGAAAGCAGGGACTTGAACAGGTATTTGCACACCAATGTTCATAGAGGCATTATTCACAATTGCCAAAAGATGGAAGCAACCCAAGTGTCCATCAACAAATAAATGGATAAACAAAATGTGGTCTATATACAACGGACTATTATTCAGTCCTAAAACAGGAATGAAGTTTTGACACATGTGACGACATGGATGAACCTTGAAGATCACGTTGGGTGAAAGAAGCCAGAGAGAAAAGGACAAATATTGCATGATCTCACTGACATGAAATAATTAGAATAAGCAAATCTATAGAGTCAGAAACTAGAATACAGGTTACCAGTAGTGGGGGTTGCGGTAGAGAATGGAGATATATATAGAGTTTCTATTTGGGGTGATGGAAGTGGATGGCTGTTGTAATGGATGTTGGTGATGGTAGCACACATAGCGAATGTAACTAACAGCACTGAATTATATATTTGAATATGGTTAAAGGGGGGAAATATAGGTTGTATATATGTTACCCGCATAAAAATTAACAATTAAAAACAAAAACAAAAAACAAAGGCTTGTGCAACACAGTGACCTACTGTAAATGATGGACTATAGTTAATAGCACAATTATAAAAAATGTTCTTTCATTAATTGTATCTATTGTATCACGCTAATGCAAGGTGGTAATAATGGAATGGTATATGGGAATTCTGTATTTCATGCATGATTTTTCTGTAAGACTACAACTTCTCTAATAAAATTTTTAAAAAAAAATTTTTAAAAGAACATAGGATTGGACAATACTTAGCAGTGAATCCTAATGTACACTACGAACTATAGTTAGTAATATAATTGTATTGTTTCATCAATTATAAAAGGGTACTATCATAATACAAAGTGTTAACATCAGGGAAAACTATGTGAGGGCGGGGGGCTTGGTATATGGGAACTCTATATTCTGCATGATTTTTCTGTAAACCTAACTTTTCTAATTAATTAATTAAGTAATTAAAAATGGCACCAAGACTGATAATGACACAGCTTAGACTGAGCGATAGGTACAACATAAAGGAAAAGTGTTCTCAAGAATCCAGGTCTTGGTTCTCAGGACAATAAAATCAAACATATATATAAAATAAGCATAACTCATAACTCTTAAAAATAAAAATATGGAAGTTCACACAAAAATGAGCGTTTGTTTGTTGGTTTTTTCCCGCCCATGCCTCCTAAAGTCCTTGGTGTATGTTAGGCTCAGAATTCACTGACAATTTATTGATGCACTGACTTCACTGTGTAACATACCTGAGCCAAATGTCACTTCTTATGATTTCCCTACAGAGTCTCCAGTTTGTAACAATACAAATACAACACTCTAATCCACCCTCTGAAGACCACGAGCTGCATTAGGGTTATGGTTTATAAAAATTGCAATGACAAACAATGAAAGAGACCACCGATGAAGAAACCTTGGCATTAGAAGGAATCACAGCTGACATTTGAGGTCCGACGCCCCTCCCTTTGCCACCCCTGGAGCCTCATTACCTGACTGCACGCTGGCCCCTTGCAGGTTCTGTATCACTGTTTCGGGACCTGTGGCGGCAGACATGCCATAGCTGTCTTCTAGTCCCTCTGTCGGAACAGCTGGTTTCTTCAACTTCATGGAGGTGAATGGGGTGAGGAAGTGGTAGTTCACTGCCAGACTCTGGGCCTTCTGCCTCAGTTGCTCCTTCTCCCTCTCATCACCACTCTGCAGCCAGGAGCTCAGCAGCTCCTTCACGGTGAGATAGCTCCAGAGACGCTCAATGTGGTTTGGGTCATCCTCACCAACCCCCTTGGACCTCGTGCTTCCGGCAACATCATTCCCCACCTTCTGGGGCTCCACGGGCACATCTGTCTTCAGCACGACAAATTTCTTACTATTGCTGGCTGTGACTTCGACGTGCAGTTGATCCATGGTCCTGTCCACCAGCTTCCCAGCAATGATGATCTCCGAGCCATTGAAGTAGTTGGGGAACAGCGTTTTGGTGGCGTGCTCCACCAAGTCGCGTGGATAATTGATGCGGATATCTGAAAGGAGAGGGGTCCTGATCTCGTCGTAGAATCTGGAGTGGGAGACCAGAAAGAGACAGAGAGAATCAGTGCCACACTCTGGCTGCAGGAAATTAGGGACTCTTGGAGTGGTAGATGGAATTCTAGAACTGATCAAGCCCAATATTTGACCCAGCACAGCCTTCCTGGTTGGAGGTCACTCAGCAGTAGCATGAACACCCCTGATGAGAGCTCATTATCCCACAGGGCTTTCTAGTCTCTCTTCCAACTACTCCAATGATGAACAACCACCTCCTTAGAGTGCATAAAAATCTTCCTCCCAGAAATTTCCACCCCTTGAGCTCAGTTTTGCCTCTGGAGCAACAGAGAATTGGTCTAACTCATCTTCAACAAGACGACCATTTAAATGCTTAAAAATACCCCCATGTGTTCCTTAAAGACTTTCATGCAGACTAATTGAGCCCCAGATTCATGAACTCTTCTTCATGCAATACAATTTCAAGATTCCCTAAACACCCTTGGTAACTTTCCTTTGTACACACCTAAGTTTTTCAAAGAGCCTCCTAAAACATTTTTCTTAGAACCAAACACATATTCTAAATATGCTCTAATCAGCATATTACACGAGAACTCTGACCTTGACTTTGACACTAGGTGTTTGTATAATGCTCAGCATTTGCTTGCATTCGATTTTCTCACAGTTATGTTACCTGGTTTCATCTTACCGAGTAAGGAGACAATTAGAACTCCCTTTCCAAAGGTCTAGAGAGCCTAGGCTGTGGAGGGACACTTCCATCTCAGCCACTGCATACTGCATGCTGTATGTCTTGTGGCATATGACAACCTCTCTGAACTGCAGTTTCTTTACCTATGAAATGGGGATGTTTACAGTATCTTTTTTGGCTTACTACTAGTTGTTCCCCCACTGTGGCCAAATGTGGCCACATGGCTATGTTCTCACCAGTGGAATATGCATAGAAGTGATATGCAACACTTGCCTAAAAGAAAATGGCTTGCCCTGTCTTTCTTTTCTTTCCCTATCCCTTGGGCTGGAAGATAGCAGCAATAGTGACCTAATTTCAATCTTGAAGTTAAGGACAACACCTTAGGGGGTGCAGGGCAGTAAAATGAAAGGAACCTGAATCTCTGAGTGACTTCCTGGGGCAGAATCTACCCTGTCCAAACTCTTAAAGGAAAGAGAATTATCTATCTTATTTCAGCCTTTGTATTTTGTCATCTTTGTTAGAGAAGCTTAGTCTCTACCCTAATACACACTCTTCCCGGGATTTTTGTGAGGATCACATAATATATGCATGTAGAAATGCCTGGTATAATGTGAGTTCTTAATAAATGCTGGCATTTACAGTATTTTAGTAGCATGACAGCAAAGCTGATTTGTTTCAGTGTAATTGCTCACTGAATGCCTTATAGAATCTCAACTCTGTTATACAATGCATTAGATTCTACCTTTTTAAATATAGTTTTGAAAACGGAGGAAGCAGATTTGTGATTTCATTTAGATCTCTGATTAAAATGCTAGGAGAACATTCTATACTCCTTCAGCATCAAATCTCCCTGGCAACGCGAGACATGACTCCCGGGGATGAGCCTGGACCCAGCATCATGGGACTGAGAAAACCTTCTTGACCAAAAAGGGGAAGAGAAATGAAACAGAATAAGTTTTCAGTGGCTGAGAGATTTGAAATGGAGTCAAAAGGTCACTCTGGAGGGCATTCTTATGCACTATATGGACAAACTTTTTTAGTTTTTAGTGCATTGGAATAACTTCAAGGAAATACCTGAAACTCTCAAATTGCAACCCAGTAGCCTTGATTCTTGAAGACGATTGCATAACTATGTAGCTTACATGGGGTGATAGTGTGATCGTCAAAACCTTGTGGCTCACATTCCCTTTACCAGTGTATGGACAGATGAATATAAACATGGAGACAAAAACTAAAAGAAAAATAGGGTGGGACAGGGGGATGGGATGTTTTGGGTGTTCTTTTTTACTTTTATTTTTATTCTTTTTTTTTTTTTTGGAGTAAGGAAAATGTTCAAAAATTGATTGTGGTGATGAATGCACAACTATATGATGGTACTATGAACAACTGATTTTACACTGTGGATGATTGTAGGGTATGTGAATATATCTCAGTAAAACTGAATTTAAAAAAAAATGCAGGAAAAAATGGCAACTAGCCCCATACAGACAGCCTATCTTTATTGCCCATCACTAGAGATGTCCAATTAGATTTATCATAAATGAATGTTCTTTGATTATGGCTATTAAACATCTGTAAATCTACCTACACCTCACTTTTCCTTTTAGGGTAAATACCACACAGCAGACTGAAGCACAGGATGTGGAACTCAGAGTCAACTCTTCCTTGAATCAACAGCAAAGTCAGCCAACATGGCAGGCAGCGTGCTGTCTGAGGGAAGGCACTACACCGGGGCAGAACACCTGAGTTCTAGTTGTGTCTCCACTTCTAGATAAAATTATGATCGTTGATAAGTCATTTAACCAATTTTCAACATGGAAGAAAGACTGCCTGTGGCAGGGGCCAGTCTGAGCGCAGCCTGCCATCTTCCCCAGGGACCCACAAACAAACCCTGTGCTTGGGACTGTGGGACCTGGCTCCCAGGACAGGATGAAGCTTGGGAGCTGACTCCATTCTTGGGAATTACTTGAGGTAAAACACTCCACTCCCCTACAGAGAGTGGCCTTCCACCACATTCCTTCCCCTTGTCCCCTTTTGCCCAAAGGATGTATGGACATTTGCTGGAGACAGTCTGGCTTAAGGTATATACATCTTATGGCTCCCAGATCACACCTTCCTCCTCCCTGGCTAGTAGACCTGTTTGTGGCGAAGAGGGAACAGAGTCCCTCCACTACCACACGAGCACAAGGCCTGCAAAGACCTTCTACCTGTGTGGACTGCAGGTTGAGACCCACTGGCCATGGAGAACCAACGCCCAACATAAAGCTGACCTCCTTGCTTTGTCTCTTCCCCATGTGAGGAAATGTTCCTTACAATGCTCGTGTGAGATGTGCTCTGGTTGGCGACCCCATCACCTGTAAACCGTGGAGTGGGCTGGCCCCTAGGTCTGCTGCTTCTGGTGGCAGGCGTAGCCAGCCTCCTGGCTTCCCTCCAAGCAGTGAGACCCCACCCTGGGAGGGGGTACTGGTGTCTCTCCTGATTGATAGTTTGGTGCAGCCAAGCAGAGTGCCGACATCACCTCTCCACCCCCCCTCCCAGGGTGCAATAAGAGTAAATTTACCATAACGTACTTTGAAATGTCAAGAAGACAATTACAGGGATAAGGGCTAACTAATATGCGGTAGACACCCTGCCAACATTTTACATAATGTTTTCTCATGAAATTCCAACAGCTGACTATAATCCTCATTTTATAGATGAGGAAACTGAGGCACAGGTAGTTTTAAAAACCTGTGCCTGAAGTCACAAACCCAGACCAAAATTTGAACCCAGGTCTCCTTGGTTTCAAAACACATTATGAGGTCTCCCCATGTAATGAGTTATGATAACTTTGAACAGACTCAAAGTTAAGGTGCAGAAAACCACATCATTTCTAAGTTTCTCATCGAATCCAGCCTTCAAACCCCTCCAGAGAGCCTTTCATTGTCCTGAGAAGACGGACAGACAGACCCAATGAGCTGGGAGCCCGCATCCTCCTCCTCGAGAACACGCCGGGTGAGGCCACAGTTCTCCAGGGACAATTTCTCCAGCAACTTGAAGTCCACGTCATTGCCAATGCCAATGGTGAAGATGCAGAGGCGACCTCGGGCGGCCTCCCTGGTGTTGTTGAGGATCTTGACAGTGTGGGTTTCCCCCACGGTGGGCTTCCCATCCGTCAGGAAGACAATGAGGGACACACTCCGGTCTTCAACGTCGTTGCGGGCCACGTACTCATTGAGCAGCCTGATGGCCCTCTGGAGGGCTCCATTGATGTCTGTGCCTGTAGGACACGAACAGAGGACAGCTCAAGACCGCTCTCAGCTTCCCAACTTGAATCCACATTCATATCTGCAGTTAACTCTCAATCACTCAAGCATGAACAGGAGGGAGGCAGGTGGGGAAAGAAGTCATCTGCCCAAAGGGGGTGATTTCAGGTCATATGGCCTGTGCAGAAGCTCGGTAAGCATTGCTAAATGAATATACAGTCGATCCTCGTTATTGGCTGTAGTTATGTTCTATAAAGTCACCGCGAACACTGAATTAGCAAATGCTCACCCATCCCTCCCAGGGAGATAACAGATTAAGTACCTGTGATGCCCTGGTCACAACATTCACCAACCATTCAATACACAACCTTGTTTTATGTGTGTTTCTGTTTAAAGACACCTTATTTGATATATGCTCTTCATTCACTAGCATTGAACTCACGACAATCAGCACTAAAACTGAGGTCTTTCTCCGTAAGGCACATCACAGCCTTCTTGCACTTAGGAATACTAGACAGCACTTCAGCACTACACTTGGGGCTATTTTCATCGGCAAAATCATCCATAAAAAGTATAAAAATGCGAAAAATGTGGCAATGGATATGCTGCAAAGAGGACACTTGTTTACAGTAGGAGAGCCAAAATGATAAAGCACAGTACCACCTCTATTTGACCTCAACTGGAAATGTACCTGTTGGGCAATTCAAAATTTTTGCCGCTCTGTGCATGTCCACAAATGACCTTGAAAGCACAGTAAATACTGATTTGGGGGATCACAAATACATTTTAGCAAGTAAGCAAACTCACAAACACAGAAACAGCAAATAATGAGAAACTGACTGTAAAGGATAGCAATTGCCCCACAATAAAAAGCCTTCTCCTGGAGATGTGCAATGGTTCCTTAGCTCACATGTCTTCAGTACTGATACTTTAGCATTAGTGATTTCTACATCCTGTTCTGGGAATAAGTTTTGAAAAGAGCAGGAGGCTCCTGGGGATAGAAATTTGGAGGGAGAACATGAGGGAAGGAAGGAGGTTTCCGGATAAGCTAAGAATCTCATCCAACCACTGATGCTGTCCCCCATCACCAAGTAAAATGGAGAGTCACTGCAGTCTTGAATGCCTATTTCCTTTTTCTGTCTGCAGTGATTTTTTTAATAGCTCTATTCAGATAAAATTTACCTACCAAAAAATTCACCCACTGTAAGCAGACAAACCCATAATATTCAGTTGTGCAACCATCACCACCATCCACTTTTAAAACATTTCTCTTACTCTGACTGGAGTGATTTTCATCCACCTTCAAAATTTGTCATGTTTGAGTGAATGAAATAATTCTCCCATTGCTTCAAGTCCTCCAGAATTTCTAGCTAAAAAATATAAACCTGTCTGCGGCAAACTTATTCATAATTCTTTCTAAGATGCACAAAGAATCCAAACCTAGGGAAAGTTATGGTTGAAACAGAATTTAACATTTCTTTGGGGCTCATTGATTTCCCTTGCTGAATGCCCAGTCTAATTTCATTTTGCCTCTGGATGTGTGGGCATGACTGATGGGCAAGTGTTTATTTTCTTTCTAATCCAGCCCCTAACTATAGTACCAACTCTCTAACTCCACTTTAAAGCCAAGGAGAGCCAGGCAAAGGAGTGGGTTTATCTTTTCTAATATCATACAGTCACCACAAGCACAGCAGGGCTTGGAATCAGATCCATGTAAAGCCACAGAATCTCTCATCCACTTAGCAACAGTGAGGAGCTCTCTCCACAGCGAGGATCCTACAGAGGTGCCTCGACCATCCCACAAAGAACTCATGCAGTATCGTCAAAGGACCCAAGTGCAACCACAAAAGGGTCTACTCAGGTGGGTAAAAATAATGAGCGCATCAGACACTTAAAGGGGAATTGCCATGTACCAGGCACCATTCTAAGCGCTTTAAATCTATCAGCTCATTTAATCTTCACAACTCCATTATTATCCCCATTTTACAGATGAGGACACTGAGGCACCCAGGAGTTAAGTGATTAGGAAACAGTGGGGGTGGATTCAAACCTAGACAGCCTGTCTTCGGCATCTCTGACCCTGACCACAATGTCACATTGCTTAGAGAGAAACCAATAAGGTTTCTAAGGTTTGGATTTCAAAAGGAACATAATACTTACCTGCTCTTTTCTAAAGCTGTTTATCCTCTACACACACATAAACACACATCATTCTAACAGAAAGTAGTAATTAAAATGACTTCAATTTGGCAAATGCTAATTGTCAGGAATTACAACGATGCTAGGAACTAGAAGGCATAAAAAGACAAAGAGGAATCTCTTCCCCCAAGGGCTAGACTTGACAATGTGCTGTCACAGCTCATCACCGTAATATTGAATCTAATCTATTTCTCCCTTCAACCAATAACACAGTTGCTAGAACACATTGTATCGGAGACTGATAGAAATCCCATTGTAAATCAAAGTTCAGTCCAAGCACAATCAAGGTCCAAATGAAGTTTCTTTGGGAATTCAAGGGCTTTGTCTTGGATAGGAAATAATGAATATTTGAAAGACGAAAAATTCCAGATGGAAAAAGATTAAACTGAGTGTTCTATGTGCTTCCAGATAACCAAAACACAAACTGTCTGAGACAACAACTGCAGAAGATGGTTGTTCTGTAAAGGGTCTTGAGAAAGAAGATGAGGTGTGGGGGCAAGTTCAGTTCTGTTAAACATTCCTGTATCAGCACCACTCATGCCCACAGCGCTGGTGATGGAGATGACAGCAAGATTAAGATCCAGTTCCTGAGCTGAAGGAACTTGCATCCAGGGCAGCTGGGTAACGTCCTGTCCTGATTCTCTAATCTTAGAATTCTTTACAACCTATCCCCCCATCTCTTAGCATTCTGCACACTTACCTGGGTACCATACCCAGTATCCTTTCCATCACATTTTATACCCACAGCACTCCCAGTCCACCCGGGATTCAGGCTTTGCCAGCAATGCTGTATTCCCAACACGAGGACTAACTGTTCAGCAAGCCCATTCCATCTGCAGCTTCTTAAGGTGATAATATCCGCGCACACAAAACAGTAAAGCATCCACTTGGCATTAATTCTCCACCCAAAAACCATTTACGAAAACTGCTTCATTGTTCAGGATCCGTGAGATAAAGCCAGGAACATCTCCAAGAACATATCGGGTATTTCCCCCCATAACTTACCTGACCATCTTTGGGAACTGGAACAGGAGAATAGACAGATTTGGTGTTCAGAGAAACACAAGCTTCTGGGAAAGCCCTCACTTGTTATCTCCTTTCCTGTAGCCAGCGTCAGCTTTCAAATCTTCATCTCTTGGTGGGAAATGAGCCACTAGCCTATTATCCCGTCAAACAGAGAAGAGAAGGCATCGTTTCTTACCTCCGGTGGGCGACATATGGTGAATGTAGACTTTGCCGTCCCTGACGCTGTCGGGAGTGGCTGACACCAAGTGGTCCTTCCATACCTTGATCCGGTTGGAAAATCCAATGATGCTGAAATGATCCTGGGGTTGGAGGTCATGGAGAATGGTGAAGAGGGCATCCTTGGTCTAGGCAAACAGAAAACCGAAACCAGACACATCAATCACAGTGCTCCACCTGGCTTGGAAACTGAACACCAGGGAAAATCTCAGGATTAAAATTCAGTGCCGACTATGTAATGGGCACTGGGATAAATGTCAAGGAACCTGTCACCTGGATGGAAAAGCAGCATAAGCATGTTACAATTGTATACAGGACATACATTTAATAACCGAAATGACACATCCTCCTACATCCCTCTACGTGAGCAGGCCTCCATGTCTCCATGTGTCGTTATCTTGACCTAGGATATCTTCCCCAATGTCCCATCCCCGATTTTCACCTGACAACCCTCTAGTCATTCAAGACCCAGCTACAAGTGATGTACTGTCTATTTGAAACTTTTTTCTTACTTCTCCAAAGAGGGCTGATCGTTCCCTCCATTAGGATAGCTCTGTCCCCAATACACTCATCAAGTGCATATCACATAGCAGTGGTGATCTGTTTAGTCTCTTTTCCTTACTAGACTGTGAGCTCTCTGTGGGAAGACCTCATTCATCGTCCTATCACCCGGGGCACAGCAGAACTCCCGATGTGCAGGAGGTGCTAGACACGAGTCGGGTGAACGAATGAATGAATGGTTAATGAATCAAAGAATTAAAGGTACAAACAATAAACAACAGAGGAATTTAAAAGAAAACAAGATGACTTTGGGCTGCGGTGGCCTGAGAAGGCTTCATAGAAAAAGCAGCATTTGACTAGGAGCCTTAAAGGATTTGGATCACTGGAAAGAATGGGAAGGGCTTTTTGGAAAGAAGCAGAGAAGTGAGCCGGATTGAGCAAAGCCAAGAGGTGATCCAGGTGAGTTCAGGGGATGCTGCCTGGATATGAAGTGTGCATTTAAGGAAGACATGCCCTGTGGAAAGAAGAAAGAAACCACCCAAAACCAAGACAAAAAAAAAAAAACAACTGTTGAAGCGTGGACAAGAGTTTTTATAACCACCACCAGATATCGTAAGAAAGCACCACCCTCTCTAAACATCAGTGTTGTTAGACATTTGGAAAGGGATTTGGGCTATAGGTCCCGGGGCTCTCTCGATATTCCTATAACCATTACACCTGGTCCCTTCCTTCCAGGGGTGAAGAACTCAGGCTTCGGAGCCGCCTGTCTGGGTTTGAACCTGGTTTCATCACTTTCTACATGTGTGGTTCTGGGCAAGCAGCTTACCTCCCTGTGCCTCGGTTACCAAGTCTGTAAAACCAAGACCGTGCTAGTACCTTCCCCACCAAGTTGCGTGAGGCTTAAATGAGTTCCTATATGAAAAGTGCTCAGAACAGCTCCAGGCATTCAGCAAATGTGAAATACCTGCTTGCGATTATTTGCCAGCCGAGGGAGGCAGCAGAGCTGAGGATAAATGGCTCAGTGTGGAGAAGTGATGTCCAGAGTGAGGTCTGCTCAGAAACTACACGATTACTCTGAAACTATTCTGTGGGTTTATTTTCCAGATCTTATGACTAATTGCCTTTGCCTTAAACCACAGATTCAGAGATTATCAGACTTTTACTCTCTACCTCCCAGCTCTCGACTCGTGTGACATAGCCACTGCCTTCTGATTTTGGTCCCGTTAGAATTTTCCTACTTCCTCCTGCTTTAGTCTCACCTTTCAATCCTGGAAACAGTTGCTTACGCTCCCATCCCATCAAGCAATCCTTGAATTTCACAGGCAACTCCAAATCCACTTTAGAAAACTATTCTGGGCGTGCCTACGTGTAAATCCATATGTTCAATCTTTTACTGCACAGTTTAGTAAACCTGAACAAACGTTAGCCTAACATGATCCTTACTGAACCAACCGAATCAACAGCAGCTGTGCCTCAACTTCCCCCTGATCCTGGGTTGAGAAAGCAGTGGAGTTTAATGATGTCATTAAAACATAATGATAATGAAGATAATGTCGGTGCTAGTATTTCCTCAGAGACTTCTCCCCAGGTTTTATGCTAAAGGCTGGTGCTTTTTATAGAGAGGGAACTGACAACGTAAATATTAATACTAGTATTTCTATTTTACAGTTGAGGCACCTGAAGCAAAGAGGGGTTAAGCCTCATGCATGCCCACAGGAGGCTGAATTACAACCCAGGACATCTGATTCCACCGCCAACACACCAACAAAACTGAAATCCACAGCCCCAGGGGGCTGGGGCTGAGAGTGCTCTGTGCTATACAACCCTTATTTGAAGCTCATTTTGGGATTCCGTCCAGGTCCCTGCATGTGGATGGGCTCTGTTTGTGTCTTTCACTTCATTTCTGGCAGCAATTAATGGATTCATCTCCTATAACATCCTCGCAGAAAGCGCTGCATGAATTCTGCATCCACCCAGGGATGAAAATGAGAAGCATACTTCATTAAATTCATCTGCTCACCCTACAAAGGATTGTACCCCTTGTCCCTGTCTTCCCCATCACCCCCACCCAGTTCTCCTGGGAGAAAAGCTTGACAATGGAAGTGCTCATTTCCCTCCATCCGTCTAGAAAACCCTCCTCCGTTCTCTCTCCTCTCTTCCTGGCTCCAGGCATTCCTCCTCCCCTCCCATCACACTCGGGTTTTGCAGACTACAGACTCGCTGGCAGCAGAAATCTTCTGTCCTCTCCCAACCCCAACTCCCGCCTCCTAGGAAATGTGTCTAAGTTCTTCCAAAAACAAACAGAATCTACACCCGAAATTTGTCAGAATGATCCAGAAGACATTTTAAAGTACATTTCACCAAGTCAGCCATTCTCCCCGTCTGTTTACATGCATACAACATAAAACTCTCCATGCGGGCCACTTTCAAGCAGACAGTTCCATGGTGTTAATTGCATTGACTTTATGCTATCATCACCAGCATCCACCACCAAAACTTTTCCATCACCTCACAAAGAAGCTCTGCACCCACTAAGCAATAACTCCCCATCCCTAATCCCAGCCCCTGATAATTTCAGATCTACTTTCTGACTACGATTTTGCTTGTTCTAGTTATTTCGTACAAGTAAAATCAAACAATTATCTGTTCTTTTTTGTTTGGCTTATTTCACTCAACATGATGTCTGCAAGCTACAGCATATATCAGAACACCATTCCTTTTTATGTTTGCATAGTATTCCATTGTGTATATATATATATATATATATATATATATATATATATATATAACATAACCCATTTTGTTTATCCATTCATCTACTGAGGGACACTTGAATGATATCTACCTTTGGCCTTTGAGAATAATTTTCCTATGAACATTGGTGTACAAGTATTTGTTTGAGTCCTTGCTTTCCATACTTTTGGGTAGATATCCAGAAGTGAGACCACCAGGTCATATGGTAATTCTGCTTAATTTTTTGAGGACCTCTTTCCACAGCATCATTACATCGCCACCAACAAGGTATGAGGGTTATTTCCCCCATCCCTTCTACAGTGGTTTGGAGCTATATGTGCCCCAGAAAAACATGTTCTTAAACTTAATCCATTCTGGTGTGTATGAACCCATGGTAAACAGGACCTTTCGATGAGGTTACTACAGTTAAGGTGCAGCCCAACTCAATCAGGATGTGTCTTTAAGCAGAATGAAATTCAGACAGACAGAGGGAAAACCACAGGAAGTAAAAGCTGAAAGTCAACAGAACTTGGAAGAGAAGGCAGAGGACAGCAGAGGCCGCCATATGCATTTCCATGTGACAGAGGAGCCCAGGACCAAGGATTGCCAGCAGCCAGCCGCAGAACACCAGTCTTTGGGAAGAAAGCATTGCTTTGATGATGCCTTGATTTGGACTTTTCCCTAGCCTCAAAACCATGAGCCAATAAATTCCCATTGTTTAAACCAACTCATTGCATGGTATTTGCTTGAGCAGCTAAGAAAACTAAAATAACCTCCTTCTTGAAACTCTTCTTGCCTCTGGCTTCCTTGGCACTAGCCTGGGTCTCCTCCTCCCTGACTTTGCTGATGCCGCCTTTCCGGCCGGCCCTTAGATGTGAGAGTCACGTGGCAGTTTCCTCAGTCTTCATATTATGCCTCCCACACGCCACACCTTCCTAGGTGAGTTTATCCATTCCCATAGCTCCAGCTACTGATTCATGTGCTGCAAGCTTCCAGACTTATCTCTGGAGCTGACTTCTCTCATTACATCCAGACCAACCTGCCAAAGATTTCTCCCTGCATGTGCCCCAGGTATCTCAGACTCAGCATGTTAAAAATGTGAACCTTATCCTTTTACCCAAACTTGTTTCTCCTCTGCCTCTCTCTAACCCAGAGAATGGTACCATCAGCCACCCAATGAATGGTCCAGTCAGAAACTGGATCAAGTTGAATCTTTTCTCCCACACCTCCCTCACCCACTTACGTCAGTTACCAAATCCTGGCAGTTCTGTCTCCTTTCGCAAATCCCCCCACCTTTCTCAACATCTCTGTGATCATAACTGGGGCTAGAGCCCTCTGCTCCAGATTGGCAATAGGTTTTTTTCCTTCTTTTTTTTTTTTAATACAAAAATAATATCATTCATAAAAAAAAAAAAAAATCAGGGAAAAAAACCACATAGGAATCACATAACCTCACCCACATAGAGACAAGCACTGTTAAATTGTGTCCCTTCAGAAATTTCTCGATGCATGGTGAATAATTTTAAATCAAATAGATCATATAATATGTATGTATATATTTACAGTGCTATTAAAAGTTTTTATTTACTATATTATGTACAGTTTTCATGTCAACAGATAAGTGTATGCCACATAATTTTACTGGCAGCCCCATATTCTACTGTATGCATACACTTAATATTTTGAATATTTAAATATCACTGCTATGAAGCTCATCATTCACAGATCTCCACACCCACTATTATTTTCTTAGGATAAGTTTCCAGATATGGAATTAGCATGACAAAGGGCTCCTAATCTACCTTTCTTGCTTATTTCCCACTATTCTCACCTTCAGTATAAACTCTATTTTAGTTTCCTCATTGCTGAAGTAAATACCATGCAATGGATTGGCTTAAACAATGGGAATTTATTGGCTGGTGGTTTTGAGGCTAGAAGTCCAAATCGAGACATCTGCAAGATGATGCTTTCTCCCTGAAGACAGTGGTGTTCTGGGGCTGGCTGCTGGTGATCCTTGGTCCTGGGCTCCTCTGTCACATGGCAATGGACATGGCGGCCTCTCCTGGCCTCTCCCTTCTCTTTGACGTTCTGTTGACTTTCAGCTTCTGGTGGCTCTTTCTGTGGCTTTATTCTCTCTCTGTGACCTTCCCTATGAGGACTTCAGTAATAAGGTTAAGACCCATCTTGGGCCACACCTTATCTGACGTAACCTCAACTAAAGGATTAAGTATACGGACATGTTTTTCTTGGGCACATGGCTGCAAACCACCACAAACTCTAAGATCCAATTTCCCCATACACCCAGCTTTCCTAAACATACCCTGCTTTATCATGACTTTGTACCTCAGTGCAAACTGGCCCCCACCTCCCCTCTTCTTTTCTATCATTAAACTACAGTTCATGTTTCGAGACCCACCTCACACATCCACTCCTTGGTGACACCATTCCTGCAGCACTTACTATGCATGGCTACTTTGGCATTGACATTGCATAAGGTAAATGTCTCAGCATTGTATTAGCACTGTCCGTTCAAGCCCTTTCCCACCTCAGGACCTTTGCACATGCTGTTTGATTTGCACGCAATGCTCTTCCTCATCGTTTTCACTACTGCTGGTTCCTTCTCATCTTTAGTCTTGGGCTTAAACACTATCTCCTCTGCCCTCCCTTACCCACTCACCCCCATACCACTGTTCTCTCACACATGACCCCGTTCTTTTCCTTCATGATGCTCATAAAGAGCATACAATCATGTATTTGTACACTGACCTATCTGCCCAACTCTTATGCTTCTGAGCACAGGAACTTCTTCTATTTTGTTTACTGCTCTATATTAATACCCAGCAGTGCCTGGTCCATAGTAGATGCTGGATAAATGTTTTCTGAATAAATGAATGGTGAAGGAAATGTCTATCTGTCACCCTGGATAGGCTGTTCCTTGAAGCAGCTAATCCCTTGTTTTTTCACACAGTGCAGGCTTTGAGAAAATATCTGTCAAATTAGGAGAGAAAGAAAAAGAGTCAGAAAGAGATGGATGCAAAGAATTCTACTGCATGAATGCAAAGGAAGTGAGAACCTTCCTTGAGAACCTAAGACATAATACTGAGAAGGATGATGTGCAGGTAGGCAACAAAGAGCCAGCTGGCAGATAAAGTAGTAATAAATACATCTGATAATAACAATAAGCAGATGTGGGCAGGGTCCTGAAGTGTTGATGTTTATGACATTAGCAGGAAGCTGGCAACAGCCTGGCTCTTCACCCTTCCCTCCATGCAGGGCCCACAGGTCCCCAGTGTGTGCCTTGGAAAGGCTTGGAGAGGGGGTTCTTATCAAAGACGGCTGTTTGTTTTGCAGCTGGCATCCTTAGGGATCCTTAAATAGCATGCAAAACATCTCAAGATGGGCCAGCCCACCTCCTTTGCTGAAAAATCCCCCCCTCCCCATCATGATGGATATTCTGCTGGAGGAATAGCTGTTTGAGCCTCTCCACCCGCCCACCCCTTTGCTCAGCAACTACAGTCTTCTATGACCTTGTAAGGCCACAGCTGCAAGGTCTCCTCACATGCCGTGGGCCGCTGGGCTCACAGGCACTATGTTTCCAGTTGCATTTGGACCTTCTGGCTGGTTTCCCACCCCTCATTCCAGAAGGCCTGAGCAGAAGCTGCCACCTGCAGACCCCGCTGACCAGTAACCCTTGACTTGCTATTACCTTCTCCTTGGAGAGGCTGACGAGCCTGATAACCCTGCATTCTGAGAAGGGCTAAAGAGGGAAGGGGGAAGGTAGTGTCCAGAAGAAGGCTGAAGGTGAGTGGGCTTAGTGGATATTTCTGTACCTTGGGCTTACATGCTAAAGATGAACAGAAAACTAGTCCGACTTTTTCCAGAGAACAGGGAAAATACATTCCAGAAAGACCAGAGGAAGCCCGGAAAGGCACAGGAGGTAATCCAAGCTTGTCTAAAGACCTAACTACTCTGAAGACAAAGGGACATCACAGGAGTGGGTGGGGCAGATCCCTGGAAGGTTCTCCGCAAACCTGAGGTTGTATGTCTCTAAATAACAACAGCTGCTGCCACTGCCAGGGCACCCGCCACCTCCCCCCACAGGGCCTTCCCAAATAATTGGACCCAAATGTTAAGACACTGGGCATCCCAGGCCACCACAGCCTTAGCGCGTCTTCCCATTTGTCCCAAGCTCCACCCACTGTGGAATGGTGTCTAGAGACAAGTAACCCCGAAACACAGTAGTTGGAATAATGGTGCAGTGAACTTAACTTGCTAAGAAGGGACCACAGGAAACTGTCAAAATGTCATCCTTGGAGGTCTTTTAAAAACAGACATTTAAAATTCTCCATATTGCATACAGCTGCCATGGAGATGGATAGAATTGGGGGTCAGGGTTTGACGGGTGAGGATGGCTGACTGGCTGACATTGCAAAGTTACATTAGCCGTTTGGGACTACGAGAATAGCTTCCAGCAAGTCATCCCCTTCATTCATCCGGAAGGTCAGGGACAAGGACAAGGGCTTATTTGGGGTGAAAACAAAGAATGCAGATGCTCAGGCCACCGTGTCCAACTCGTAGCAGTAAGTCAGTTGGAGAGGAGTTAGTACGTCTTGGGAAGGGTGGGCAATGGTGAAGGGGCCAGAAAACCAAGCCCCTGGGCTGAGGGAAAGAAAATTACGGAGCACATGAGGGGCCTGGCTAAGGAGGAAAAGGGGATTCTTAAAGAGGTCGGCTACCAAGAGGCCTGTGAGTTTCCCCTGGGGGACATGTGCCAGTTCCTGAAACCACCAGTGCCTGGAGGACGGGCCGTCATGTTCTCCACGGTGATGCCAGAGGGCAATCTGCAAACACTGGACTGCATCCACAATCAGGGGAGATCTGAAACAAACCCAAGACTGGGTCTGGACTGAAGGAAGATTAGAAGGCACACCAAGAGCATTTAGAAATGAAAAGGATCTATTTCTTACTACTCCAGAACTGAAGATGTACTCTGGTCTGCAGAGAGAACTTCGCTAAGATTCCTTCTCATTCTACCTGTTTAGAATCACAAAGGATGATGATTATTCTTTGCTTAAAACTATTTTATGGTGATGAATTCTTCTTCTATGTATGTTCCTTGGGTTTAAAAAAAATAAAAAAAAAAAGAGGTGTTTCCTTTAAAAACAATGTCTTAGACTCCTGGGGAGGAATCTGGACCTGGCATCGTGGGATGGAGAATGTCTTCTTGACCAAAACGGGGATGTAAAAGGAAATGAAATAAGTTTCAGTGGCAGAGAGATTCTAAAAGGAGCTGAGAGGTCACTCTGGTGGGCACTCTTACGCACAATATAGACAACTCTTTTTAGGTTCTAATGAATTGGAATAGCTAGCAGTAAATACCTGAAACTTTTAAACTACAACCCAGAACCCTCGACTTGTGAAGACGAAGACGATTGTAAAACAATGTAGCTTATGAGGGGTGACAATGTGATTGGGAAAGCCATATGGACCACACTCCCCTTTGTCCAGTGTACAGATGGATGAGTAGAAAAATGCGGGCAAAGAAAAAAAAAAGGGCACCCAGTGTTCTTTTTTACTTTAACTGTTCTTTTTTACTTTAATTTTTATTCTTATTATTTTTGTGTGTGTAGTAATGAAAATGTTCAAAAATTAATGTTGGTGATGAATGCACAACTACATAATGGTACTGTGAACAATTGGTTGTATGCTTTGTATAACTGCATGGTATGTGAATATCTCAAAATAAAATTGAAATTAAAAAAATAAATAAATAAAAACAATGTTTTAGAAACGAATTCCAGCTCTACCTTGGGCTTTTTATTAAGTCAATCATTTAAGCTCTGTCGATTTAAATTCTTTCAGGAACAAGGTGGGATATAAATAAATAAAAATGAACTCTCCCTTTCAGATTCTCCACCTGTCCAGTATGGTTGGCAATGGCCCCTCTTGCTCTGATGAATCTTCAGGAAAGAAAAACATATTGTCTCCTCTTACGGGGTCTGTAGAAAAGAACAGAGTGGGCCCCTGGAGAGCTAGGCTCCCCATTTCCCTTCTCCACTCACTCTGCCCTTCCCTTAGGGTCATCACCAGGGAAAGGGGTCTCCAAGGGGCAGCTCTGCCCTGTGCTCTTTGTCCCCTGCTGTAAGCTGCACTGGGCACGAGGGAAGGACCGTTCCTTTTCTTTATTCCCCTCTTCCCTATAAAACAAAGCCCATAAAGCAGCAGGCTTTTGGCCTAACCCCTAAAGGGGTAAGTGCTCCACTGTGGTAACTGCCAGGGGTGGATGGCTACCAAACATCTCATGAGTAAAGGGGTGCTATAGAATAAGGGCCTCAGGACAAGACCTCAGCAGAGCCCAAGAAAATCCCAGCTTCCTGCCCACTACTTCCTGGGGCACCCATTGATGCAGATTTTCTCAAATATTTCTGTGTCTGCATCAACCAGTCTCGATGGGAACAAACTCTGACACAAAAGGCTTTTGTACCACAAACCCTGGGTTGTTGGGTTGTTGTCAAGGGGAGCCATGACATCATAGATGAAACCTAAGTTCAGAGGTATTCGTATTCGCCATTTCCGTGTTGTCAGCACAGAGACAGTCCTGTTCTCCCAAGCAATCTTATGACGAGCCTCATTCTAAAATGTTTACCAAGGAGTTTTACATTTTCTCTTCATTGTGCCACACGGTGCTTTTCAAATGAGCCCAAGAGAGAAATCTTGTAGACTGAACAGCTTAAAATAATCCAGAAAAAAACAAACAAACAAACAAAAAAACTAAGACCTTCTAAAAGTTTGATTTGAGGCATGGGAGAGAATCATGATCAGCAAATATATGCCATGAAACAATCCTAAGTTTCCCAGAGAAAAATATTAGAAAATGGATTATGCCCAATAGAAAACTTGGCCACAAGTCAGCCTTCAACCTTTTGGAGATGGGCAAGATAACAGACACCACGTGGGAGCACATCTACATTGACCTCTTGTCAGGCCCTGATGCCACCAGGTGGGAAGTCCCCAAAGCCCAGGACACCCTGCCCTGGGTGGGAGTATGGCACTGTGGTCATTTGACTTGAAGGGAAAGGCAAAAATGGTCTGTGACTTCATCAAAGTTTGCGGCTACAGAGCCCCACTACCACCTTAAACTCCCTATAGCAGTCTGCAGTGAGGAGAACGGAGACGACCGCCATCGCAGCATCTGTCTGTCACCCCTCACTACATGCCAACTGACACCCATACAATGCACAGCCCAAGTCCCCTTTGGGTCAAGTTCACAGCTAAACTGGTAGAGCCAGGCTTTGCCAGCAGATGTCGCTAGTCCCTGGATATCAACCATGCTTCAGTGTGGTATTGAAAAACCACCAAAACTTATTCTATAAGAGGAAGCATAAACTTATATTGACATTCTGCAGGTCTTTCAATGATTTCAAGGAAAGTTTTCTGAAATCTTCCCTTGACTGTCGCACCAAATAGTCATACCTTTTGTAATCCCAACTCTAAGAGCAAGCAAAGAAATTGAATGAGAAAGATCATTTCTCTATAATATAGTCATGTCTATGTTGTTGTTACATTTAAAAAAAATCTTGATTTTTGACTTCAAAGAAGAAACCAAAGCATTTGAAAATATGTTATTCTACTGACTATAGTATAAACATATTTCAAGAAGTGGTGGAAACTCATAAAGGAAATTAATGATAGAGCAATGTGTCCGTCCCTCTTGTCACCCCTCTGCCATCAATGTCCTCTGAAAGGAATCAGATTATACAATGTAAGTCAAAACTATAATATAAGAAACATAAAGTATCCCAAAACAGTATCTCCATCAAACCTGAGGAATCTTGTTGAAAGGAGCTAAAACTATTTTTCCACTAGCCAGCATGTTCTTTTTGGAAAAACACCAGAAACAAATAAGCTTTCTTTATATAAATAGAAAATTTGAAATAGAAGTCATCACTTCCAATATTTTAAAACTGTTTAGTGACTGCTAAATAGCAACTTGAAATTTCACCTAGAAGTAAATGTAGAAAACACTGTTTCTTTGGTCTCTACATTTAAGTGTTCATATTATGAAAAACATATTATATTGAAAAAAATCATAGTGTTACCCTATTTAAGAATAATACTATTTTGAGCTATTGTAATTTCATTTAATGCTTGAATTCTTATTTCAAATGCTTTTTCAAGGCCTTACTTGTGCTAGGCAATGCTGCAACTCTGATTCTAGTATCTATTTACATATATGTTTAAGCAATCAAATATGTAAAACTGTTATTTCTTCATAGCAAGATAAAAACACCCTTTTGGTGAAGGTTCAGATCTAAATATAAGTATTATGTCAGGGCTGGTACTAAAACAGAATGATTATGTTAAAGACTAAATTTTGGCTAAATTCAGCCTTAACTAAAAAAGAGAAAGTCTGAATAGGTTTACAACATTTTTTGCAATGCAAACATAAATTTCACAAGTCCTTGTGTTTGATAACATTATTGTAACTTAAGAAGCAAGCTATCTTTCATCTTAATCCTCTGGCTAATGTCAAGCTTAGTCATATAATGTTTTGACTTTGCCGTGACAAATGTTTCAAACATTTACCTAAGAGTATCTTTATACAACATTTTTCTAAAAAGCTCACAATACTTTGCCCATAATATTTCTTTAATTCTTTGACATTAGGCATATCCATTTTTTCATACTTGATGTGTAAGTCACTCAAGGCTTAAAATAAATTTTTTTTTGGTTTTTTTTTTTTTTTACTTCTCTTCATGTGGAAGGCTAGTAACTTACCAGGATTTACCTTCACTGTCAATCCCAAAAGTTTAACTGAATATCGCCTTATCACCTCTTTGTGTTGGCTCCATGAGGTCACCTCAGGTACGGCTTCCCGTTTTAACAGGAAGTAAATAAGAAGAGTCAAGCAAGAGCAGTTCACCTCAGTTTGTGGCTTTCCTCTGTAATTGGTGTTCTTTGTCTATTGTTCTGATGCTGCTACTGACTAAAATGATTGAATTTTGGTCCCCAATGCCTGGTCTAAATTCTGAAGCTTATATCAGCCCTCTGCATGTTTGGATTCTGGAGTCCTGCCAGTTTCACTCTAAGGATTATTTTACTGTCTGACTCTCTGACTGCCCTTTGGCCCCTTTAACTTGCCTTTAAGTATGAGTTCTCATGATTCCTGCTTCCCTGGCTTCAATCCATCTTATCCCACTCTCTGAAAACTCTCAGGGATGTGCTTTGACAAATGTCAAGGACACAAAACACAGAAAGATATGGGGAGGCTGTGAAAAACCCATGCTGAAATGCAAAATAGCAGAAAACTGTATAAGAAATAAGCAGAATCACAAATGTAGATTATGTATGTGAAGAAATATTTAGATGAAGTAGAGTCACCCTCCACTATAAGGCAAGGAGAGTGACGATATCCCTAAGTCTCCTTCCATTTGCCTATACTCTTAAAGTCACCATGAGATTAGAAAAGGAGACTTTTGTTGCAAGAGGGAAGACATGGACTTAATTGTTGGGGCTTGGGGAGGGAGCCTTTGGTTAATACATTTTTCCTGAGTTCCTTATTTGCACTCTATCTCTTTGGGTTCTGGAGCTCTAGCCAGGCCAGAGGAGTTGTTTAGACATATGCAAAAGGAGGGCTCATTGAAACCTTACCTCTCTTCCTACATTGACCAGCTCAGCTACCTGAGGAGGGAAAGCAAAAAGACAGCAGAGCAAAACTGTGCCCTCTAATAAAGGTTATACATTGGCTGAGGTTCCAGAAGTGCTGAATGTCTCTGCAATCTGGGTGGAGGGATATGAACGGTTCTACTATCTCTGACCACCTCCTGGTTCTTTTTCCTTCTAGGTATTTTCTTTAAGTCCAAACTATCCTGACTCTCTTCTGATTATCTCTCAGTACTCAGGCTGCAGCAAACCAGAAACAAGACCAATCTTTCCTCTTGGATTGCACCTTGTTCACCTTTGGCCTTTATCAGGAACATATCATCAGGAGTTTGATCACAGAGGTCTATAGTTTTTCTGCAGTTTCCAAGTTCCTGAGCTTTGTCCTCTTTCCTCTAAAACAATGGCTCTCAAACTTTGCATTCATCAGACTGACCTGCAGGGCCCCATCCCCCGAGTTCTGATTCTGTAGGTCTGGGTGGGTCTTGAGAATCTGTGTTTCATCCCAGATGATGGGGTGCTGCCTGCTGGGGACCATGCTTTGGAAGCCACTTCTCTTAGAAGACTGTAGTCTATTTTTCCTTTGCTTCATGCCCAGAGCTGGCCAACTCCTTCAGCTCCCCTTACAATATTGCTTTTTTTGTTTTACAGAGAAGCCTGCGCAAAATGATTTCTGTCCAAATTCAAGTAGGAAATAATGGATGATTCCAGATAACCTTATCTGGGCCAAGAAAGTAAAATTTTGATTGAGCTATCCTTAATGCTTGAGTGCTTTCTTCAACGATAACCATATTAGCCAACATTCCACTCTTAGAATTCATCTTTTCACACTTGGAATCCAGCCAGCCACAGTGGAAACTGCCACTTAAGTGAAATGGTAATTGTGAAAGAGTCATGAAGTAACATAAATAATATAAATCTTTTCAAAGATCACATTGAACTAAAGCAGATGTGCAACACTATTATAAAGATTTAATAACAGAAGGGTATAAGGGAAAAAATGTTCCTATTGCAAACTATGGACCAGAGTTAATGGTAATATTTTAATACTCTTTCATCAACAGTAATAAATGTACCACACCAATATTACAGGTCAATAATGGGGGGGTGGGGGATAAGGGGTATGGGAAAATTGGGATTTTCTTATTTTATTTCTTTTCTGGAGTAATGAAAAGTTTCTAAATTTGATCATGGGACTATATGCATGCACAACCATGTGATGACACTGTGAGCTAGTGATTGCATGCTTTGGATGGTTTCTATGCTGTGTGAATATATCTCAATAAAATTGCATTAAAAATAATAACAAAAAGATCATATCGGCCAATAATTGATCACAATAGCTGTCATCATCCCAATGCCACCTTGTTTAACACGTGTATGGACCACACACCTATGTGTGCTAGAAAAGATTTCTATTCAGTTAAAGCAAAAGGTCATTCACAACACAATCACCTTTCCAACAGACTGTGACGCCACTAAATCTACCGTTTTTTGCTGCTAGTGCGGGAAGTTTTTAACTGTTGTTTTTTTTATTATTAATATTTTGAACTTATCCTCATCCCCACAAATCTTACTAACCCATTTTTCTAGCCACTCTTGCAGGATTAGCAATTGATGTCATTTGTCAAATTGCTGCAACTTGCACAGTGACCACAAACATCAAGCAAAAGTTGGAAGTTTCAGAGAACTGAAAAAAGATACTGTCTAAAAGAGTGACAGTGAGAGCTTCCACTCCTTTCACCCCAAGAGACAGGGGCCTGCCCGAGGAGGTTCTTGGAGACCCAGAATGCCAAACTCCAAGTGTCTGTCAAGGGGGGGCACAGTTTCATTCTCACGGACATTCATTTGCCAGCACCAGACAAAAGAAGAGTTTGCCAAACAAAATCCTAATCACAGCTGTGCTGAGAACCTGTCTGGGAGTTTGCCTCTGTCATCCCTGCCTCTCTCTTGAAGATACAGACTTACTCCTTAAAAACCCTACTTAAAAACCCAGCATCAGCCTCTGCCTTATTATTCTTCCCACTTTACCCCAGCACTGGGCCTTGTGCTCCAGCCTCTGGGAAAGACACAGGAATTGCCTCTGGAGGCCTGGCAAGTGACCACCCAAATTTTCACGAACACCTCCACTGACAGGGAATACCATCGCCCAAGGCAGACTGTCCACTGCTGGGCAGCACTTGCATTTCTAGAAGGGGCTTTTTTTGTTGAATTGAATCCCTGTCAATGAAATTTCTCTCCATTGATTCTAGAATCATTTATTACATGCACACCACTCCGCCCCATCTCCTCCTGAATTTGCAGTGCCCACAGCTCCATCCTTGGCCCTCTGCTCTTTCTCTCTCTAGACCCCTTCCTGGAATGAATATCATGCATTCTTCAGCTATTGCTTCTGTTTAGCTGTTTCTCTAGTTCACATCTACAGACGTGACTTCCCCTCCCAAGCTTTCTACGTGCATCACTCTCCAAATGATATACACTACCTTCTGGACATCCTTATCTTCTCACTGTCATTTCGAACTTAATTTACTGAAAACCCAAAATATAGTATTTTTTTCTCTCAGATCAGCTTTTCATCTAGAATTCCGTACTTCTATCCACAGTTCCAAAATCTTAAGAGTCTTTCTGTCTACTCTCTTGCTCCTCTATATCCAGTTAATTGCCAAGTCATTGGTTTTTCCTTAACAGCCCCTTAATTCTCCCTTCTCCCTTATCCCCAGTCAACACACCGGCTCACTCCCTTTTGTGGAGCATATATCTGTCAATATTCCAGCCAGGCTCTCTGTCTCTCATTGTTTCTGGTTCCTATTTGTCCTACCCACAAAATTCCTGAAGCACCATTTTAATCACATACCTCCTTCTGCTTAACCCCCATCAGCCACCAAATATATTCTGTACTCCTTAGGCTGGTGTAAACAGCTACAGCCCACCTCTCAGTTTAGCTGCAGCTGTAGTGGGCAATTCTGTGAAGCTTAGACCCACCTCATGCTGGCAGAGTCTCATTCAATTATCTCCTTCTCTGAAAATTCAGCATTCATTATGTCCCACTCCACCCTTAAAGAAAACAACACCTCCTTTGTGCAAAGACTGAACTGTATATATAGCTTACATATAGCTCCACTCTATGTAGCACTTTGCCTATAATTTTTACATGACTTCCTCTTCTCATCTGGGCTTCTTGAGAGGAAAGGCTCTATCTTATTTATCTTAATATCCCCTACACCCAGCACCTCTCCCACAGCATAAAATCAATGTTTGTTTCATTCTTGGAGAATATGAAGTCCCGTGCCAAGGCCAAGAGGGAAACCTGAGGGGGAGTTGGGTATCACAAACAAGAAAGGGGAAACAACCGGCATGGGTAGCTCCTGGGAATCTTGCTCAGTTACAATTTCAATCGGCTGACCAAAGGTAGGTTATCCCAGGAATAACAAAGTTCTCTGACACTCCGATAAACACATCCACATTTGCTATCTTATTTAAGTTTCTTTAACTTATAGTGTTTATCTCATTGCTACTTACAGCAATAGTTTCCTTTAAGCCCCATCCAACCCTTTACAGAAAAAATTTGCTAACCCTTACTCAAGACTAAAGTGCAAAAGTAGGAAACCAGAAAGGGGGCAGTGAGGCTTTTCTGTTATTTAATGGGTCCTGCTTTCAGATGCTCTCCACAAGGCCTGCGACCACAATGGGTAACGCAGGAGTGCTAAAAGCTCGGTATTGTTAATTTTTTCTTCATAAGATAGCCACACATTCAAAGATCCTCCAAATTTTTTAGACATGCGCTCCTTTGCATAAATCTTAAATGCCTGAACAAAAAAAAATTTTTAATCAGTGTCTCCAATTTATTCCAAAAATGTGTATATTTTCACTGTTGGGGAGTGATTTTTTTCCTTCTTGAAACTAAATATCTGAGTTTTCACTGGCAGCCTAGGGGAAAAATATTTTGCTTTCTGTCTGCCATTTACTACCTCATATTCTGAGTCGGAGTCCAAGAAACACCAGTTTTCCCCACTGTCTTCTGTTAACAGTCTCAAGTCCCAAATCTCTATTTTGCCCCATAGTTCCGAAACATGGATCTGCTGGTGGTGATATTTTGCCAAGAGCAGTTTAGAAGATGAGCATAAATACTCTCAGCTGAAATGACCCCTAGACACAGGCCAATTAGTCATTGCTCTAGACCAGGGGTCAGCCAATGAGGGCCCAGGGCCAAACCCAGCCTGCTGCTCGTTTGTATAAATAAAGTTTTATTGGAACACAGCCACATCCGTTTCTTTACGTATTGTCAATAGCTGCTTTTGTGCTACAACAGCAGAATTGAGTTGATTTGTTACAACAGAGACCATCCAGTCTGCAAAGCTGAAGATATTTATTATTTGTCTCTTTACAGAAAAAAAAATTTGCTGACCCCTGTTCTAGACTGAAGAATACAAAACTGGGAAAACAGAAAGGGAGCAGCCGAGCTCTTCTTTAATTTGCTGGGGTCATGCTTTCAGATGCTTACAAGACCTGTGACCTGGATAGGAGTATATAGTCAATTTTTTTTAAAGACAGCCACTTACTGTCTACATAATTCAGAGACCCTCCCAATACTTTGGGCGTGATCTCATCTGGTCCTTCCAGCCTTCTGCCCTGCCTGGCATTTTTCCAGGCAGCCCAGTGAGCCTCCAACTGTCTCCTTTGATCCTCATCACTTAAGAGCTACTTTGTCCATTTCCTAGTGTCTTTCCAGAATCTTCCCTTTCAAAATGTGGGAGGTCCAGGTGTTCTTGAAGAGGATGGCTAGAATGTCATGCACCACTAGACATCACTGGACCTCCAAGCCCGCCTCCTTCTCTCTCTGCACCTCTGCCAACCCCACGCTTATATTCAGCCTGTCCAATCCAAATCATAAAAGAGAAAGAAGCCTGCATCCCTTTACATGCCAGGCACATCCTTAAATAATAACATACTACTAGTTTATTCTTATGGACCAGCGCACAATGGCTCTGCTGATTTTTCCCAACATCGAGCTGCTGGTTGAAGCCTCCTATGGCAGGGGACACCTGTGTAGACTCACTGGAAGCGGGCAGCCCCCCACATCACACCACCTGGCACGGGAACAGGAGGAGCCTGAACGCCTGAGAGGGGCTCTAACGTTATGGTGACGAGTGGAGGCTTTAGAGTGAGGTAGACCTGGGTTTGCACCTTAACTCTTCTACTTATATCTTCATGTGTTTCACCACTCTCACATCACACATCACCTTCCAGCCCACTGCTTTCTCATTTATAAAATGGGGGTGTCATGTCTACTTCATTGGATTCCTGAAAGAGTAAATGAAAATTGTATGTATAACACTTGGCGTGTTCTTGGCGTGTACTGATCACAAATGGTAGCCACTGTGCCTTAAAAAATGCTGGCTGCATTTAATGTTGATGTTCTGGTATGTCTTTCAACAAAAGATTGTTACTTATTGGGTTGGGTACTGTGCCAGAAGCTGGGAATATATATGAAAATGATCAAAACCAAAACAGTCCCCAAGCCCATGGAGCTTACAGACAATCAGCCTCTCAGGTTACATATAAAATATCCAAATGACTCTTGGGAGCCCAATTTTGGATAGTGGCACAGACAATGATGTCCTGGAGGATAAAGTAAAGCAGTGAGTGAAGCCCTCTGACCCAGCAGTTCCCACTACCCCTCATTTTAATTTCAGAATTTCAGACCAGAAATATTATGCTGGTTCTTTACCATCGTTGACTACCGTAAATGGAGGAAGGAAGCCAACCTTCCAAAACTATATGGGAAATCAACTTGGCATGGGTATAGAATGACACAGATAATGGGAATGAGGATGAAAAACATCTGCTCAATGACACATCAGTCACTGCTTGCTTGCCAAGGAGGGTCCCTTAGCCAAACTCCTTAATATGACAAAAGCAGTAGATCTAACTTCACAGTTAGGGAAAGGAAAAGAAGAAAGTGTGGGCATTGGTCAAGGAAAAAAGTATTTAATAGACTGCACATTATCTTCAGTCTTTCCCAGGGCATACGTATTTGCTAGTGCCAATGCTTTAATTATAAAACTAACAACTAAGGAAAAAAGAAAAGCTCTATCCAAATTGCAATTTTATTTTTCCCTTTTGTTGCTCTTCTCAGTGAGACATTTTAGTAGCTTAGACTGAGAGGCAGAAATCTTGCCTGACCCAGCACCAAAGCGATCCCTCAAGACATGAACTTGCAGATGCATGTGGGAGAGAAAACTGAGCCACGCCAGGTTGCCAGCAACTGCAGGAGATTCTGTAGCTGTTCCCGAGCTGGCTAAGTCCTGGCAGCGAAACTCACATTCCTGCTGTGTTTAGGACAAGGACCAGAAAATGCCAGATGTGTACAGCTTCAAGCAACCCTGGATCCAGGAGCCTTCCCTCCCTTGCTGGGATATATCTCAGGGTTGAGTGATCTTTACGATTCCTAAGCAATCATTTGTTCAAGCAATTATAAAACACCAACTATACGCCCTCCATTGTGTTAAGTGCAGTGAAGTATTCCAGGCCCTTTAAAGATGACAAGAGCCAAGATTATCCAGAACTGAAGTAAATGATTCCTAATAGAGACAAGCAGACCTATGACAAATGTCTGAGGGTGCCAACTCTGTGGATCCAATATGAAAGTTCTATGCTTGGGCGTAACTGTCTTCTTCACCTGTGGACGTGACATTTTATAGGAGACTCCGGAAGGGGCCAGCTAAGCTTCTCCCCCAGGGTTGTGGCCTGAGAGGAGCTGAAAGCTGCTGAAACAGTCGGCAGTTTTCAAAACCACTCAAGGCAGCGCTGGGCAGTGGAAATTGCTCAGAGGCATCTGACAATGTTTGGCTGATCTAGGGTAGTTCTCCTGGAAGGAGGCCATGCTGGAGCTTATAAGCCAGCAACACGCAGGCCAAGCTTTCAGTGACTAGCAAGGAATGGGATTTTACCATCCAGGAATGAAGGAAGAGGAGAAATTAACAAATGGCGTGACATCTGTCATTACGTGCTCTTGCACATCTCAAGGAAATCCCTGTCTTCTGAAATGCAGCCTTCTCCACTGGGTCTTGAAGTATAAAACTGCACTGGCCTTGTATCCATCTGCCCTCCCATCATTTGTACACGACGGTACGGCCACACCACACCATTACCCGCACGGAGGCACCACAACACTCTATTTGATTGACGGGCTTCAGGATCAGACCTGGGTTCGAAGCCTGGCCCTGCCATTTGCTAACTGAGTTACCAACCTTTGCAAAACCTCAGCTTCTCCATCAGTAAAGGGGGGTAAGGACCAAATTTTTCTAAGGATTAAATATCCTCCTATTAAATAATGCATGAATTTCCTCTAGCATCAAGCCTACCATATTGAAAATGCCCCATGCTAATAAAAGGTGAATCCAGAATTTTATATTTTTAAGAAGTCCCCGAATGATTTTATGATGGAAGTTAAGTTTAGGAGACCCTGATTTAGTTGATGCGTTCTCTCTGCACAATTTGGAGCAGGATTTATTTTTCTGGGAGTTATTAGAGTAAGAAGATACTTGATAGTTCTCCTGTCAAAAGTGAAAGAAGATCCTTGTGCCTTGGGATGGACTGGGTTTGAGGTTAAACCCTGAAGAGACTCAAGCAGCTGAAGACAAAGGTCCTTCAAGCTGCTGTAGCTTTTGGGTGACTAACGGCCTTTGAATGCAGATGCAATAGAACCGATAGTACATTTTACCACTTCGGTGCTTCTTCATACTTATTACGAAGTAATTTAAATATATAATTTTGTTTGAGTTCTACAAATGCATACCATAGAAATTCATTGTCATAAACAATTTACATGATTCTAAGGTTTAAAATATGAAGATAAAAGTGGCATTTCTTTTAATTTGCATTTTTAAAATTACTAGTATGTTTGATAATCTTATTAAACCTTTTTGTTTTTATTTTCTTTGTAAATTGTTTCACATCCTTTGTCCATCTTCTGTTACAGGATTACATTTTATTGATTTGGAACAGCCCTTCATGTATTAAAGATAAACTCCACCTTTTTGTTTTGCACAGAGTTTTCCATTTTTGTTTATTTTTGTGTTTTTATTTACAACGAAAGTTTAAAAACTTTTATGTAGCTAAAGTTATTGATCTTTTCCTTTGCAATTACTTTCATTGTTTATACTCATAGAAAGTCTTTACTCACGTCACAACTAGTTAAATATGCATTCATATGTTCTTACATATTTTGGGATGTGGTTCATTGATTACTTTTAATGGCTTAACCCACTTGAAATTCTTACCTTAGTAACAGTTTTAAATGTTATAATTTGGTACAGTCTTTCTTGAAAATGTTTTTGGAATGTGTATTCAAAACCAAAGATTAGTTGGTATTCTTTGATCCAATAATTCTACTTCTAAGAATTTATCTTAGGAAAATGTTTGGCCTTGTGGTCAATGATTTCTACATGAAGAAAGGCATCCCAATGTTTTTTGTAATAAAGAAAAATGGAAATAACTTAAGTTTCTCATGAGTGGGGAGTAAGTACTTTATGGCTGCCAAGTCCTATATGATAACTAGTAGTTACAAGTGGCTATTTAAGTTTAAATTAATTAAAATTAAATAAAATTAAAAATTCAGTTCCTCAGTTGCATTAGCCACATTTCAACTGCTCAATAACCAAATGCGACTAGTGGCTGCTGCATTGGATGGTGCAGAGAAGAGCATTTCCATTCTCATAGAAAGTTCTATTGGATAGTGCTGCTCTGGAGCCATTAAAATCAAGTTTTTAAAGAGTGTTTAATAACATAAGATTTTTTTCAATCACAATGTCTACCATACAACCAAAGATAATTATTCATACAAGGAGAAAAGACAAGAAATGAGAAAGCCAGTCCCATAGGATCTCTATGCTTGGAATTTCCAAAGACAGACTTTAAAACAACTGTGTTTACAGTGCTTGAGAAAATTAAAAATATATTATTATAAACTTTGTAAAATAACAGGAAGTTCTAAAAAATGACATAGAAAAAGTGACATTGACAAGGAACCAAACAGAAATTCCAGAACTAAAAAAAATACAATATCTGAAATAACTCAATGTATGAGTCTAAGCAGATTAGATATACCTGAAAAGAGAATTTCTGAACTGGAAGATCGGTGTGGAATGAATCATGGAAAGGCAAAAGTTGGAATATATGGAAATGAGAATAGGAGACATAGAGGAAATGAAGAAAAGATCTAACACGGGAATCCCAGAAGGAAAAGTTAGCAGAAGCAATTTCAGTGATAACAGCTAAGGAATTTTCCATTAATCCATAAATTCATGAAGCCCTAGTAGGACCTCAAGCAGAACAAATAAAAAGAAATCCAAACCTAGAACCATCATATTAAAACTACAGAAAACTAAAGACAGGAAAATCTTAAAAGCAATAAAAAATTACCTTCAGAGGAACAGCAGTTAAAATTCTATTGACTTTTCCACTGCAACAAATGGAGCCAGAAGACTGTGAAATGTATGCTTAATATACTGCGGGGGTGAGGGGGTGGATAACGGCCAACCAGTAAAACTATTCTTAAAGAATGAAAGTGAAATAAATCATTTTCAGACAAACAAAAACTTTGAAAATTCTTCACTAGAAGACTCATTTTTTTTTTTTTTTTAAAAAAAGGATGCTAACAGTGCTCGAGGCAAAAGAAAAGTAATCCCAGATGGAAGGTCAGAGATGCAGGAAAGAAGGAAAAGCAATAAAAATGGAGAAATTGCCAGACTGACCTCTGTACAAAGATGTGCTGGTAGAGAACTAAAGAAGCTGGTTTACGGGGTGAGGTTCTCTTCCCCCTGTGTTAGAAATCATATATAGCTAGACTCTGAAAGAAAATCGTTCACCCTTATCCTCACATCACATCTTGGCATATATTTTTGCTATTTTAGGGTGGAGAAAACCCAAATGCCATGAAGAAAAGCTAGACAGATTGTACTACATGATATTTAAAATAGAAACAGCCAAAGAAACCATTTTCAAAAAGTAGACTGAGTGAGAACATTTGCTATCATTTATCAGTTAGGATCAGGTTTGAATGCATGTGGGATAGGAACTGGTTATGGAAATTGGTGGGACTATTGGGCCCTTATAAGTTTTTAGATACTGTTTGACTCATTAAACCACACACACACACACACACACACACACACATTATTAACTGATATAAGTAGATATCGGATTAAAAAAGAAAAGCTGAGAAATAGGGTGGGAAAGGAGAATGATTTGGGTGTTCTTTTTTCACTATTTTTTTTTTCATTCTTATTATCACTTTTTCTGGTACAAGGAAGCTGTTAAAAAAATGGATCAGGGTGATCAATGAACAACTATGTGATGGTAGTGTGATCAGTTGATTGTATATTTTGGATGACTGTATGGTGTGTGAATAAATCTTAAAAAAAACTTAACCAATTAAAAAACATTTTTGGCAAAAAAAAAAAAAAAAGAAAGAAAAGCTGAGAGATCTAAGTTTTTGATGTAAGTAGAGATAATAGTCGGTCTGGCAACTAGTACCTCTTCTGTTTTCCATTAAGTGAACTGGCAATATATTATAAATGCAAATTTGTGATATTTACCGTACCAGGGTAAGATCAGGAATAGCGTTTCCTGGTGAGTCATAAGAAAAATGCAAATAAATGTATTTTCAAGATAATTTCATTTCTCAGCATAGATCGGATATCCCGTTAATGTCCCACACAGCTCTTAGTCCTAAGGCTAGATCAAGAGGCCGCAAGGATTCTATTTCACTGGTCTTGGAGGGCATCATCACTGAACAAAAACGCTGCACCACCAAGGGTGATTTTGTATGCCCCTCTCAGTGCATTCCTGTCTTGCCCACGTCATCCACTCTGCCAGTCCCCTTTGCTTAAAGATGTTTCCATAGTGTGTCCTTCTGCCCTCTTCAACCACCATGCTGAAAGGATAGTTTAAGTCAATGGCTTATAGGAATCAGTTCTGGAATGTTCTCAGTATGCAGGAACAGCTGGATGGTAAAGCTGAATAATATTTGGCATCAATTCCATTTTGCTCACAAAGATCACTGCCCCAGGCTGCAGCGAGAGAGGAAAACATGGGCAATTGGCACCCACTCACCTGCCGGAGTTTGGCTCCTACCATGGAGGCACTGCTGTCAAGCACAAATACCACATTCTTGGGTAAAGGAGGAAGGTCTTTAGGGGCAAAGTAGTGCACAAAATAGCCATTCAGAACCTGGTGGAGGGAAAGGAAAATAAGAATGGTAGTACCCAGAATAGGGAAGAAAAGGAAATAAAATGGACTGTCTATGGAACATCTAAAAGTCAAAGACAGCATGGAACAGAGTCAGATTCCATAACCCAGAGCAAAATTATCTATGATCTTGATCCTCCCAAGAAAACTCATTGCTAATTTAGCCTTTCCTTAAAGTTTGAAAATGTCTGCTAATTCCATTTTAATTATTTTTCAACCCCTTTTGGCCCTTGCTACTTAAGAATCCTGCCTCCCACATTATCTATTTTTTACCAGTCTTCTTATGGGTTGAGACAACAAGGTCGTCAACATTCTGAACACACATTACCACATTTCAATATTCCCACCCTGTCTTTGGAGCAATAAAACCTAAAGGGAAATGAGCCACAGAGCAGTCTCTTTTAACTAAAAGTGAAAAGCAACTAAAATTCTAACTTCACCTAAAACACTGCAGGGGAAATTGTATCATTGATTTCATTTGCTCTCCAGGTTATTGAAGCAGGAAATAGATACCCTCTGCCTCCAGCAAGGGAAAACCATCAGTCTCTTTGGAGACATGTTTTAGGTTTCAACAAATTGAAGAACCAGAAAGCTCTCTCCCTCAGTTAAGCATTAGGATCCCTAGTTCTGAATTTGACTAACCAAGCAATCAACATGAAGCTGTAAGAGTGAAAACCCATTACCTGGATGTCTCCAATGCTCTGTTCCCTATTGACGTCATATCTAATGATGAAATCTCCCAAAATGCCATTCTGGGCAATCTTGGCTTGTTGTACCACGCTAGGCTTAAAAACAACTTTGGCAAAAGTTTCATTTTGGTTGATAACAGTAGAGGGAGGAGGGCCAGAATCATCTGCAAACAAGATATAAACACAATTAATAACTGAATATAGAATTATTTTTCTGAAAGGAAATAAGGATTGTTTTGCACGGACAGGTTTAGACTCTATTTGACTTCAGGTTCATATTCCACGTGAATGCCTTAGACTAGTACTGATAATGCATCACAAACGAAAGAGATACATTATGGAAGTTTCATCTTCATGCCTCCTTTTTAACCCTTCCTTATGAACATTCTTAAAACACAACAAAGCAGAGCAAAGAGCAAAACAAACTCCCATGTACCCATCACCTAACTTCAACAATTATCAACACTTTGCTAATCTTTTTATTTGGTTTCATCTATCCTCTGACCATTTTTTGCTGGAGCATTTTAACACAAATCCCAGATATCATATTTCACCTATAAATACTTCATATTTATCTCTAACTATGAGAACATTTTTATAACACATATAACCACAAAACCATTATCACAAATAACAAAATCAACACTCAATGCCTTCATATCATCTAGTACACAATCTGTATTTAAATTCCCCCGATTCTCTAAAACCTGTCTTGTTATAGGTGGTTTGTTCAAATCAGGTTCAAAACAAGGTCTGCCATTATATTTGGGTGATACGTCTCTTCAGTCCCTCTGAATCTCCAACAGTGCCTCTCCTTATTTCAAATGCTACATATTTGTTATAAAAACCTGGTCATTTGTCCTGTGGAACTTCTCACATTCTGGATTTCAAGACTGTTTCCCCCTGGTGTCCTTTAAATTGTTTCTCTGTTCCAGTGGCTCCAAACTCGGCTCACATTGCAACATCTGGGGAAGCTATAAAAAGACTGATGAGCAGGCCAAAATATTCTCAATTCACTGGTCTGGGTCACAGCCTGAGCACTGGGGTGTTAAAAACTCCCCACATGATTCTAAAGTGCAGTCAAGGCTGAGAAACACTGCTCAACCCCATGTTTCCTTGTGTTCTGGTATTTAGAGCAAGAGGTGCAATTCGATTAGGGTTTGATGTTTTTGGTAAGGATTCTTCTTAGGTGGTTCTGGATAATATCTAAACCATCCCATAATATCTACTTGTCTACTTGTAGAGCAGGTAAGATTGAAAGTGGGAGCCCGTGTTGTCAGCCCAATCACCCATTATAGTTTTCCATCAACCTGTTGCAATAACCTAGATCCACCATTTCATCAGGGTTGCAAAACAGTTATTTCTAAGTCTATTTTCTGTCCATATAGAATTATCATATAAAAAAAACCTTTCCCACATATGTATGGTTGCCCTTACATATTGTTTGTCCAGAAAGTTTGTATCTCCCTTTAAAAAACATTTCCCAAAGCATTCTCCCAGCCACGGGCCTTAGGATATAAATTAGAATTACTGAAAGATAAACAGATTACATATGATTTATGAAAAATTCATGAATGACAGTTTA
The DNA here is from genome assembly GCF_015220235.1 of Choloepus didactylus. NCBI lineage: Eukaryota > Metazoa > Chordata > Mammalia > Pilosa > Megalonychidae > Choloepus > Choloepus didactylus. The sequence continues at coordinate 137,081,247 of NC_051314.1, forward strand.
AACGGAGCATCTTAGTTTTAACCCCTGACCTTCGTTTCCTATTACATCATCCAGAGAATTATCCAACTGACTACCCATTTTTATAAATCCAAACATCATAATGGCTATATACTTAGCAATAGAAATTCCCATTTTTGAGTTCTGCATGTATCATAGAGAATATGAAAATAAAAATAAGTATTCTTAATTATCAGTATATGTGGAAGCTTTTATTCAGATAGTGAATCAAAGTCAGTCTTAATACTCCTGCAAAGCATCTGATTATCATTTTAAACCTTTTTACTCAGAGGCTGACAAGCAATTTACCATCTCCAGTTAGCAGAATAAAAAAAGGAAATGAGGCATAAATGGCCACAGTAATTTGTACTTAATAAACTTCCTTCTGCTAAGGGCTTATTAGACACTAAAGTCAAAGGAAGTTCAAATGTTTCCTTCAACAGAACAAACAATTATTTTTCAGAGACAATTCAGATGTAACCCTAACAAGAACCACAGGGTAGAAAGATTCTTCTATTCTTTGCACTTGTCAAGGGCAGGAATTTGAGGATTGATCAGAGAGCTAGCAAACGGGGAAGTTTAATTCTTGCAGAAAGACAGCTGTGTTAAAGATAAGTGCTTCCACCAGATCCGGTCATCTGAAAGAGGAGTTGGGAATATCAAGAAGGCACATTGACCAGTTCATCAGCATGGTTGAAGATGCTTTAGAAACACAAGCTGGAAGGAAGAAGAAAAGGCTAAAAACGGAAAGGTCCTTGAAATAAAAGAAAACTGCACATTCTCTGGAATCAGTCTCTCATCGATGATTACTGGTAAAGCATCAAGAAAGAGGCAAGATGATATGTAAGCTAAGAATTCAGGATTGGGAGTCAGAAGCACCTGCATTCAAATACTGGCTCTCCCTCTTACCGGTAGTGAAACCTTGGGCAAGTTAAGAAGCCTCAGTTATATCATCTGTAAAATGGATTAGTTATAGGAATGACAGACAATGATAGATAGTGGCTCACCCTACTGAAAATATTAAGGGATGTAATGGACTTAGCACTATTTTTGGTCTGTGACGAGCAGTCATATTAGCTAATATGTACAAAATAGAAGAAGGGCAAGGGAAGCCAATGAAAAACTATAGAATACGTCAACCTTGACATACTACATGGCAATAAAAGAGAGAACTACTGCTACATAAAACAACATGGTAGAATCTCATGGTTATGTTTAGTGGAAAGCATCAGATACAAAAGAGCATCTTCTCTCTGCTTCCAATTACATTAAATTCAAAAGCAAGCATGACTTAACCACGGTAATTGGAGCAGAATAGCAGCCACCTTTGGGGATTGAGGTGCTGATTGGGAAAAAGCAGGAAGAAAACTTTTGGGGTTGTGAAATATTCTATGCCTTGATCTGGCAAGTAGTTGTAAGGGGATGTACATACGTCAAAATGCGTCAAGCTGTACCCCCAAGATGTGTGTGCTTTATTCTATGTAGACCCTGATTTTTAATTTTTAATATCAAACTTTTTGAATGTTGGATAGAAGATTAGACAAGTATTCCCTGGCATGGAATGTAATATTTTCCAAAATCACTCTTGTCTGTTACTCCTTAGGATAAATTTCTGTTTGTGTGGACATTTATACAAGGAGTAGGTATATTCAGAGTGATTTCAGCTGCTCTGAGGTACTTTTTGGTGCAGAATCAATAAGCTCTAAGAAACATGTTCAGTCGATACAGCAGCCATCATAACTCACCTCACTAGAAGTGTTCAAGCACAGCCTGGAGGGGTGTTTTATAGATCTATTCTCAGAGGGTGGTCCCAGACAAGCAGCAGTGGTACCACCTGGGAATGTGCTGGAAATGCAAATTCTCAGGCCCCACCCCAGAAATTCTAACTCAGAAACCCTGGGGGCAGGTGAGTCCCAGTAATCTGTATTTTAATAAATCCTCCAGCTGATTCTGTTTCACACGTGTGGAAAACAGCCATGTGCCTTAGCTTACAGAGTTATTGTGCCCTACATATAGAAAACCGTTCATACCATGTGTTGTATATAATTAGGCAGCTCTAGATTATCTCTAACGTTATGATTCTGTAATAATTACACTTGACTCCTTTTATACTGCCAGTATGTACCTCACTTCTCTTGCTTCAAATCTTTCGCCTGAAAACACTCTTTACAACTATCCTGAATTCATATTCATGGTTGAATGAAAGCATTGGGGATTAGAAAATATAATTCCTCTCTTCATAATTCATTTGACCAGGCTCTTTGATATAGCGCATGAGAAAGCATAGTGTATTATTACTTTGGTTTCTTCTAGGGGTCGCAAGTTCATGATGAAAATTCATGAGATTCATCTCAATGGGCTTATTTTATAGGCCCAAAGAGTAGGTTGATTCCCAGTTTGGATACTCACCAAGAAGCCTGGCTCCTGAGGCAGATTTCAACCTATTAAGTACAAGAGAGTCAATTTGATCCAATGACTCTTCTACCACCTATCAAAAAAAGTTTACCAGGGAAAATTCCAAAATAACATGCCTAGAAAATAAAGTCCCTTTTTTCTTAGATGAGGAAAAAATAACTGATAATTATTAAGGCTAGTATAGGCTGCCCCACAGTTATGACCAAAATCCCAAAGCAAAATCTAATTATTTAACTTTTCCTTACTGGGAATTGAGACTCATACTGCTGACCGCCACAAAAGATTTCCTAAGCACAATGAGCTTTATTAGACAGGCCCTCAGCAGGCCTGGAGACGAGTCCATAGATAACGACCAGCGTAAAGGAAAGAGGCTGGGAGCAGACCAAATCAGAGTAGGGAAACTGACCTATTTTCCTAATAAGAAGACACGTACCATCTCCTCCTCTTTGTTTTGTTTCATTCTTGCCCACTTGGGGAGGGGTAGGAGTGGAGTGAACTGTGGTGACAGATCTGAAGTGGGCAAGGCCAAGTTTTCTAATGTCATCTTCTTGTTATAATTCAGGCACTAGTGACCAGTTATTCCAATCGGTGACCACCAATTGGATGATCCTGCATTGGATGTGCAAAACTGCCCTCAGGAGCTTCCAACTTCTTCCCAGCCCTTGGTGAAATGTACTGACTTCTCTTTCTCCACCTGCTGACCCACCTGGCTTCTCAAATCATCCAGGCTCCCATGATCCTCTCTTCACGTCTGAAGCCCTGTATCTCTGACCAACAAGATATGTGCTATCTTTGGAAGCCACAAAACACAGAAGAAAGAGAGTGGGCTCCAGAGGTCAACAGACCCCCCTCTAATGCAATGACTGACAGTATCTCTGGGCCTCACTTCCACAACTGACAAATTAGAATAATAATTCCACAGCCATAGAATTATTGTAAGGATTAAATGAGACCACACATGTAAGATACCAAGCATGGCTCATAGTAGCTGCTCAATACGTACTAATACCCAACCACTTCCCCTTCAGAAGGAGCTTCTTGTTCTCTTTATTACAACAGCAACTTACGAGGAACAAATGCTCTCTGATAACATTCAGCTTATGTTTTTGCCATAACAGATTTCTCTAGACCACCAAGAGCCCTGTAAAAACAAATAATCATTATTTGGAGGGGGCAGACATCATAATGAATTCATACCAGGGAATTGAAGCATATTTACATAAAGAACATTGTTTATGATGGATGATGGCATCAGTAAGCTATCCAAGGACCTTCTAAAATTAGAAGCATAATTTTACATGAATGCAAATGTGCACATACATATATTTGGAAAAAGGATCTGTAGCTTTTACAAGATTCTCACAGGGGTCTAAATAAGGTTAAGATCCACACACCTAAGTGCTATTAAATATTCCTCTCTGTGGTTTTACCATTTTGCAAAGCACTTCCCATATAGCATGAGGGGTGAAGAGAACAAAACATATCTCCTTAGTTTTGTCCTGGATCATGGATGCCATTCGTAGATAAACATTCTCCTCCCACACTCGCCACATGGGGAACAGGAAGCCAATTACTATGTAAAATGACTAACAGTGAAAAGATTTAAGAGCAAAGAACCACACTCAAGGACATCAGCTGGAAGCCACACCCCTGTGGGTCAAATGACAGAGGGATTTCCTGGTCTCTGTTTCCTCTGGGCCTGAGGTTTGGCTCCTGTCAGGGGAAAGCAGCCAACACCTGGTGACTTTACAAAAGGTTTTCCAAACAAGCACTGCCTGCTCATTTCCCCTTGGAAAAGGAGGCTAAATTGTTTATGTTTATTTATGTAACTTGCTCACCTTGTCTCCAGTGAGACAAGTTCTTAAAGACAGGGCAGTCACAAGTATCGTGAATAACTAGACAACTACACTTTGACGATGGAATGAAGACAAAATTCAAGCAAATCAGAAGGGCATTAAAAGAAAAAGTGGTAGAGCTGAGATCATGGAGATGATGAGGAAATTTGGTTAAAAACCTTCATAAATCCCTTATTATATGTCATTTTCTTATTGATAACTTTTCTTATCAATGTTTGGCATTTTCAATCCTTCTGGAAAAGAATATCATAGAATACTAATGCAGATTCATAGCTGAAGGGGTTCGAATTCAATTCTACCAATCAATAGCAAATGGTATTTACCCAGACTTCTTAACAAATTAGCTTTCTTCACTACTTATTCAAATAAAATAAAATTCAAATAAAATAAAATGAAGGCAATTTGCCCCTAAAAAAGCAGCCCTTCCTAATATCACTTAGTGTCCTCTGAGGACCTCAAGTACTAACTGCTCTAAGTATTTGAAACTGAACTGAAAGGAAGCCCGAGAAAAGCAGTGCCAGGGAAGCAAGGAATATAAGACAGAGAGATTTCTGTTAAATTCCTTTTACACTGTCCTCTTGCACCTGGGCAGAACAAGGCTTATTCACTGGGAAAGCCTGTGTGGTATTTTAGGGACTCCACCTTACAGAGCATTTTCTTCTTTTATTATTCAAAATTGCCAACTCTCATTAGCCACCAGGGAAATGCAGATCAAAAGCACAGTGAGATGCCATGTCACACCCACTAGGAGGGCTATTATTTTAAAAATGGAAAATAAAAGTGTTGGAGAGGACCTGGAGAAATAGGAACCTTCATATATTGTTGGTGGGAATGTAAAATGGGGCAGTCACTGTGGAAAACAGTTCCTCAAAAACTTAAACATAGAATTACCATATGACCAGGCAATTCCAATCCTTGGTATAGATCCAAAAGAATTGAAAGCAGAAACTCAAACAGCTGCTTGCCCACCAATGTTCAGAGCGGCATTAGTCAGAATAGCCAAGAGGAGAAATAACCCAATTGTCCATCAACAGATGAATGGATAAACAAAATGTGGTACATCCATACAATGGAATATTATTAAGCCATAAAAACAAATGATCTGTTCTGGTCTGGGAAAACCTGATTTGGATAACCAAGGAAACCATGCCTAGACAACAGAAAATTACAACCTACACTAAGAAAAACAAAGTTATGGCCCAGTCAAAGGAACAAACGTACACTTCAACTGAGATACAGGAATTTAAACAACTAATGCTAAATCAATTCAAAAAGTTTAGAGAAGATATTGCAAAAGAGATAGAGGCTGTAAAGGAAGCACTGGACATGTATACGGCAAAAATCAAAAGTTCAAAAAACCTACTAGCAGAATCTATGGAAATGAAAGGCACAACACAAGAGATGAAAGACACAATGGAAACATACAACAGCAGATCTCAAGAGGCAGAAGAAAACACTCAGGAACTGGAGAACAAAACACCTGAAAGCCTACACGCAAAGGAGCAGATGGAGAAAAGAATGAAAAAATATGAGCAACGTCTCCGGGAACTCAAGGATGAAACAAAGTACAATAATGTACGTATCACTGGTGTCCCAGAAGGAGAAGAGAAGGGAAAGGGGGCAGAAGCAATAATAGAGGAAATAATTAATGAAAATTTCCCATCTCTTACGAAAGACATAAAATTACAGATCCAAGAAGTGCAGCGTACTCCAAACAGAAGAGATATGAATAGGCCTACGCCAAGACACTTAATAATCAGATTATCAAATGTCAAAGACAAAGAGAGAATCCTGAAAGCAGCAAGAGAAAAGCGATCCATTACATACAAAGGAAGCTTAATAAGACTATGTGCAGATCTCTCAGCAGAAACCACGGAGGCAAGAAGGAAGTGGTGTGATATATTTAAGATACTGAAAGAGAAAAACCACCAACCAAGAATCCTATATCCAGCAAAGCTGTCCTTCAAATATGAGGGAGAGCTCAAAATATTTTCTGACAAACATCCAATGAGAGACTCTGTGAACAAGACACCTGCCCTACGGGAAATACTAAAGGGAGCACTACAGGGTGATAGAAGACAGGAGTGCGTGGTTTGGAACACAATTTTGGGAGATGGTAGCACAACAATGTAAGTACACTGAACAAAGGTAACTATGAATACGGTTGAGAGAGAAAGATGGGGAGAATGTGAGACACCACAAGAAAGGAGGAAAGATAACGACTGGGACTGTGTAACTTGGTGAAATCTAGAGTATTTAACAATTGTGATAAAATGTACAAATATGTTCTTTTACGAGGGAGAACAAGCAAACGTCAACCTTGAAAGGTGTTAAAAATGGGGAGGCATTGGGGGAGGGATGCAATCAGCATAAACTAGAGACTGTAACTAATAGAATCATTGTATTATGCTTCCTTTAATGTAACAAAGGTGATATACCAAGGTGAATGCAGATAAGAGGGGGGGATAGGGGAGGCATGTTAGACACTTGACATTGGTGGTATTGTCTGATTCTTTATTCTATTTTGATTTAAGGTTATTTTTCCTTTTGCTACTTCCTGGCTGTCATTTTTTTTTCCTCTTTCTTTTGCCTCTCTACCTTCTTTGACTCTCCCTTCTGCCTTGTGGAAGAAATGTAGATGCCCTTGTATAGATAGTGGTGAAGGTGGTGAACACATAAATATATGACCATACAGAGAACCATCGATTATTTACTTAGGATGGAATGTATGGTGAGTGAACAAAACCATATTAAAAAAAAAAAATGGGTTGATGACAAAACCTTGAGGGCAATATACTGAGTGAAATAAGCCAGACACATAAGGACAATTATTGCAGGGTCTCACTGATAGGAACTAATTATAATATGTAAACTCATAGACATGAAATATAAGGTACCAAGATATAGGACGAGGTTTAAGAATGGGGAGTGGTTGCTTAGTATAAGCAGAATGTTCAATTAGGATGAACTTAAATGTTTGGAAATGAACAGGGGTGTTGGCAGCAAGATGTGAGAATAACTAACGGTGCCGAATGGTGTGTGAATGAGGTGGAAAGGGGAAGCTCAGAGTCATGTATGTCACCAGAAGGAAAGTTGGAGGTCAAAAGACGGGAATGTATAAAACTGAATCCTATGGTGGGCAATGTCCATGATCAACTGTACAAATACTAGAAATCGCTTCCATGAACCAGAACAAACGTATGACAATACAATTAGAAGTTAACAATAGAGGGGCATATAGGGAAGAAATATATACCTATTGCAAACTATATACTACAGTTAGTAGTATTTCAAAATTTTTTCATAAACAATAACAAATGTACTATACCAATACTACGAGTCAACAATTGAGGGGAGTTGGTTAGGGATAGGGGAGGATTAGAGTTTCCTTTTCTTTTTTTCTTTTTTCATCTTTCACTTTATTTTTTGTCTGGAGTAATGAAAAGTTTCTAAAAATTGAATAAAAATTAAGCATGGTGATGGATGCACAGCTGTATGAGGGTACCCAGGGGCAAGTGATTATGCACTTTGGATCTTTGGATAATTGTATGGTATCTGAACAATCTCAATTAAAAAAAAAAAAAAATGATGTTCTGACACACGATACAATACGGATGAACCTTGAAGACATCATGTTGAGTGAAGTAAGCCAAACACAAAAGAACAAATGTTAAATGATTCCACTTACATGAATTACCTAGAATAAGCAAATTCAAAGAGTAAGAAAGCAGACTCAAGGTGACCAGGGCCTGGGGTGAGATGTAGTGGGGAGTTATTACTTCATGGATACAGAGTTTCTGTTTGGGGTGACAAAAAAGTTTTGGTAATGGATGGTAGTGAGGGTAGCACAACACCGTGAATGTAATTAATGCCACTGAATTGTACATTTAGAAATGGTGAAAATGGCAAATTTTACATTATATATATGTTACCACAATTTTTAAAAATCGCCAACTCTAAGTTCTTCAAGGGCAGTGACCATGCCTTAAACATCCTGAGATTCCAGCCATCTAGCACAGTGCCAGGAATATCATGAGAACTCAATACCTGCTGGGTGAACAATGGACGTGGAAGGGACGTGCTTGCATAGATGGATGGAGGAGCCCTTAGAGAGAACTCAAGTGTCTCTGGCTGACTGTTTGGTGGGTGTAGCAGACAGAAGCTCTTGATGACGTGTGTCACATCCCCTGAACCCACCTCTGGTTTCAGCCCCAGCTGTGGTGGACAGTGTTACATGCATCAAACCAAGGCAGCAGGAGAGAGGAGGAAGAAGAGAGTGAGGTCTCATAGAGAAGAGGAGGTTGCTCACGAATATCAAGTGAGAGAGAGAATGCCAAAATCTCTTGGCCCTCTCCCCGGGAGACTCTCTCTGAGTCACTAGCTCATAACTGGCCCTGACGGAGCTACAGCTGACGTCAGGACAAACAAGATAACACGGGGTCTTGCAATAGCAATCCCCAAATCCCACAGCTATGGGGCCAAATGATTCATACCCAAATAACTTCTGAGCTGAACAATGTTGGGAACTGTTGAACTACCACCAGATCGTTTCCTGGCATGTGGACAGATGGGGCAAGCCTTTCCAGCTACAGAAGGGAGGACACCACACAGAAGGGAGCAGAACTGGGTGATGAGCCATCCGCCATGACAGCAATCCTTGACTAGGGTGGGCAAAGGGCAGGGCTGCCAGAGTTAGCAAATACAAATATAGTGCTCAGTTAAGTTTCCATTTCAGATAGACAACGAACAACTTCTTAGGATAAATACGTCCTAAATATAAACATTGTTTATCTGAAATTCAAATTTAATTGGACATCCTCTATTTCATCTGGCATCCCCAGCAAGGGGTCCTTATACAGTTTTTGTAACCAAAGTCTTCTGGGACCAAAGACAGATTATTAATTCTGGCTCCTAATCCCACCTTCACAACAGCCAAAATGAGAGCTATACCTGAAGTCTGACAAAATTAACCAACTTAAGGCAGGAAAGTGCTGCACATCTTGGAGCATACTCACTGCCAAGAGTCATTCCCTCCCTACTAAGTGGGGCATGACTCCCAGGGGTGTAAATCTCCCTGGAAACGTGGGACACGACTCCCAGAGATGAACCTGGACCTGGCATTGTGGGATTGAGAAAGCCTTCTGGACCACAAGGCGGAAGAGAAATGACACAAAATAAAGTTTCAGTGGCTGAGAGATTTCAAATGGAGTTGATAGTTCATTCTGGAGGTTATTCTTATGCAATATATAGATGTCCCTTTCTAGTTTTTAGTGTATTGGAATAGCTAGAAGGAAATACCTGAAACTGTTGAACTGCAACCCAGTAGCCTTGATTCTTGAAGGCAAGTGTATAATTATATAGCTTACACGGTGTGACTATATGACTGTGAAAACCTTGCGGCTCCCACTCCTTTTGTCCAGTGTATGGAAAGAGTAGAAGAAAAATGGGAACAAAAATTAAATGAATAATAGGGGTGATGGGGGGATGGGATTTTTAGGGGTTCTTCTTTATTTGTATTTGTATTCTTATTTTTTGGAGTAATGAAAATGTTCAAAAATTGACTTTTGTGATGAATGCACAACTGTATGATGGTACTATGAACAACTGACTGTACACTGTGGATGACTGTAGGGTATGTGAATATATCTCAATAAAACTGAATTGGAAAAAAAAATACTATATGGGGAAAACAAAGAGTCATTCATTCATTGCATTGTTCAACAAATACTAACTGACCCCCAAGGAGAGCCATGACGTTCACAGACCAAACAGTAAAAACACAAATAAAATTTTAAAACAGATTTGATTCAACCCCTGATTGGGCATCTCCTGATACAAGACACTGTGCTGGTCTCAGGTCAAAGGGGCCCTGATCTGTAAGGATGGGTGGCTGGTCATTAACCTATTTGCAAGCACAGGTGCTGATGTAAATCATTTTCCAATATAAAAGGTAATAAAACTGTATGTCAAGAGGTTCCCTTCTTTCCAGTTGAGCTTCTGCAGTACTTAGGATTATGTGAAGGTCAAAATTTTATAAGGGTAATATTACAAAAAGCAAGAAGCAAACTGAGTTCCACCTAATCCTATCTTTTGCCTACCAGGCATGTAAAGAGCTAACTACTATAAATCAAGCACAGCAAAAGTTGCCTCCTTGGCATTTGGAGGGAACGGGATTCCATCTAGAATGCATGTTTTTAAGAGCACAAGCTGACAGTGTTTCCTTATTCCTCTTCTGTGTTCTTGACAGTGGAGCACCTTGCAATGATGAACCAGATACCAGAAGAACATAAAAACAGTTATGAATGGCTCCTTGTCCCTGAAACATAAAAATGTCCTTTTAACATTAGATTAAAGTCACATGAATCCATTAGGTTTGACAGAGGGGGGAAGTTGAGATAATCCAGGTACCCTGGCTTGGAGGCTTTAGAAACAAAGAGTCAGCAATCCAGGAACAGAGTCTTAGGGAAAAAAAAGGGTAGAAACTAAAGGCAAATAACATTGAAAACAAGAAGTTAGGGTCTATGTCCCCAAACTTTGCTGCACGTTGATATCACCTGGAGATCTTTAAAAATATATATACATGTGTGTGTGTGTGTGTGTGTGTGTGTGTGTATGTATATATGAATGCCTAGTTTCCACCCCCAGATATCCTGATTTAATTGGCATGGATGAGATTTGTGCCATAGACTTACCAAAGTTCCCTGGGTGATTCCAATGTGCAGCAATTTGGGAACCACCTAGCTAGGGAAAGGAGTTGTATAAGTAGTAAGGACAAAGTCTGGCACTAAGCCAAGCTTTAAAGGCAGTAGCTGGCTGCTTTTCTCAAAGTGGGTAAGAAGTGGGGAGGAGTGGGTAAGAAACAATTCCATAGACCCAAGAGGCCATGGTGGGGATTTAAAATTAGAGACGCTCTTTTGACATCAAAGATTTACTATACGATCATGCTTGTCTTTTCTAAGAGAAGAAGATGGGATACCTAACTGAAGGAACTTCAGACTGTGTTAAAGAGGCCATGCCAGCCCCATTTGGGATTGCCTGTTGGTATTTTTCCATCTCAAGTTTCTATGTTGACAGAGTGGGAAAAGTTCGATATGGGAAGAGGTTATTTCTATCAACTGTGTGAGTAATTGCAGGTTGGCCTGTATCCAATGGTAAAAACTTGTTGGTAGAAGAGAGGAACAATATATATAGTTTAGCAAGGATCTGATGTCAAGAGTATTCTGAGGGCCCCATGAGATTAAAGGGACAATCTTTGTTTAATTTAAACGCTGCTTCTGTCAGTTGAGATCCTGACATAGTTAGTGTCCCTAAGTTCTGCTGGAAAGTCCAAAGTAAGGGTTCCCAGCCTTTACCGAGCACCATAACTCCCTAGGGGACTTTTATCCTGAAATCAAAAGAGGCAGAAAGTTGATGAGTAGCTGCCTCGGGCTGGGGTGAAACCAGGGAGTGGCTTTTGGGGGTGACAGAAATAGTCCAAAATTGATTTGTGATGATGTCCATACAACTCTGTAAATGTACTAAAAATCACTGACTTGTACACTTCTGAGTAAACTCTACGGTATATAAATTAGACCTTGACAAATCTATTTTTATAAAAAGTGAGGAATGTGAAAGATAAACTATGAAAGTCATAGAATCATACCTGTTTAATGGTAGAAAAATATTCTGCATTATTCTTAACTTAACAAATATGTAAAAAAAATGTAAAGCACTTAAAATTTTTTAGATTCTCATATAAATTCATAGAATATCACATGCAAAAATACAGCTACATAGCCCTCCCCCTGACAAATTCTAATTCAATTGTAGGACTGTGTCATCTGTATTTTTTTTAACCTCTTTAGGTTATCATAGGGTTTAGCCAAGGTTGAGAGTCACTGATGTAAAGCAAAAAAAGGAATACCAGTAAGAGACTTCTCACTTTACCTTGCTTTCTTTACTACTAGTCATCAAGGACCTTAAGATAAATGAAAATTTTTTTTAACAACAAAAAAAAATGGAATCATGGAAAGAGCAGTCATTTAGGTGACATGGGACGATAGGAAGTTTATGAGATGTTGTCATAGAGAGTGAAATAACCATCCTTGAGACAATCTCATAGATGGAATATCTATCTCGGCATATGCCTTCTGAAGATCACACATCCCAGATGCTCCAGGACAGTCCTAATTTCAAATACTGTGTTCCACTGAGCCCAAAATCATCAAAATATTTTAGTGGTGAGGAACTGGGGGCAGGGAGGGGAGACTGAAGAAAGAGGGAATCTTGTCTTTCATTGTATTCCAATTTGTGGTATTTTTTAGATTTTGAACCACGGGCATGTGTTAACTATTTTAATAATCCAGAAATGTTAATGCTTTGGCTGACAAACTCCATCTCACAGAATAGGCTTTTACATTGGAAAGGAGACCATTAATTTACAATTCAATAGGTATGACCCAATGCAGATCTGCCAGATGAGTAACCGGAGCCAAAGGCAGAATATATTGCTTAAGCTTTTCTTTTTATTTTTACACTTAACTAGAGATAGACTTGGAATTTGAACTCAAAACCCTCGGTACTTTGAAATCTTCCATTTAATAAGGGGGTAGTATATGACAGTGGTTAAGAGCATGAACTTGGAGTCAGAGAACTGTGCATAAATTCTATTTCTATCAATACTTAACCATGAGACGTTGTCCATGTCACTAAAACTTTGTAAACTTTAGCTTCTCCATAATAAAATGGGGATAAAATATATGGCCTTAGAGAGTTGTTATAATGATTGAATGAGATAATAACAAGCACAAAGCACTTAGTCCAATATCTAGCCCATAATAATCCATTATTTGGAACTGCATCCCTAGAGATGACATAGGGCTTAGTGGCCAGAGATGGCTTAGATAGACTCCAGGAGTCTGATTTCGTAACTACAGCCAGATCCGTCAGAGTAATGAAAAGGCGTGGGTCAACAGTCCACTTCACACAATTCCAGCTCGTGTTCTGCTGCAAGCCAATTTCTAGTTTGATCTCTACCCTGGATTTCTTTTGCAAACACGCGATGGTGTCCAGACAGAGTCACAACATCCTGTGCTCCATGCTGCTAAAGCTACTATTTCATAAGAACAGTAACAGCTGAGCTCTAAAAGATGGGAATGGGGAACAGGAAAAAGAGAATCCAGCCACTGCATCTGTCTATGGTGAAAGCTGTGAAATCCCGACGTTCCGGAAGGCAAAATATCTGCTGTGGTACAAAGAGCTAGGAAAACAATTTTCTTAAAAATAAACAGATCCCAAGAGATCAATGGTCTGGAAAAATTCCTCTGAGATACTGACAGGCCCTGAATATAAACACTAAGCAACTTTTCAGCTAACAGACAACCATAACACATTCCACCCCCAGCCCCCAAACACAACACACACACAAACACACACACATAAATCTCTGAAGTGTCACAGTGGCCCTGAAAACACACATACATTTCATCACCACTGCACGACTTCCCTCGGAATTTCCTCCTGAGGGCCTTTGTTCATTGACTTAAACTCTGTGTTTTCACCCGGACACACTGCACAAATACCCTCCTTCTCCACCAACTCTGAAAGAACCTTCTTCCTCCTGAAAAAAGACTTCCTTTACATAATGGTCCATAGTACAATTTCTCTATAAATTATGATTAGAAAGAAATAAAACTTTAAAACATTCTTGGTTTGGGGGTGGGTTTTGTTTTGTTTTGTTTGCTTTTCTTCTCCTAATTAGCAGACGCTCAATTAGCTGTGTCATGTTTATGAGGCATTGTGCTAAATACTGCAGGGGGAAAAAGATTAATCAGACTCAGACCTGCCCTTAAAGCATTTACTGTCTGGTAGGAAAGATAGGATTTGCACAGAAAAAAGGCAAATGTAAGTTGGGAATAATAATAATGACACTTAACAATTATCAAACTCTTACTCTGGGTCAGGTGCTTTGCATACATTAATATTTCACAGTAAGCCTCGGAGAGAGCTATTACCCCCGCTTTAGAGATGTGCAAGTTGAGTGTAAAAGGGTTAGGACATTTTTTCAAGGTCATAGTTAATAAACGAACTAAAGCTCCTTTGCCAAACACACTGCCACCAAATGACATAAAAAGAATGAATCCTATCTCATGACATTTGTGAACATCAGAGCCCTTGACAATATTTTTAATTTTTCACTCAGATTTGGATTGAGAGTGTCAAACTCAGTGTTTGGACCCAACACACAACAAAGGACCCAAGTCTACCACAGAACCAAGAGAAACTGCAGTTTTTGAGAGTAAACAACTTCTCAGGAGGAATGTCATTAGTTAAACCATTTTACCAGGTGAAGAAAGTATATTTACCATGCCATTTACTCTTCTATATGCCAGCTCCAAGTCTGGGCTATTTTTGCATTAAGTTAAATAAGAACATTTTCTTACTTATTTGCCAGGTCATTTCCCCATGCCCTGAAATCTCATTCCTAAATATACTTGTCCAAGAAGCCTTCTTGGGTCATTCCAGGCTCTCCCTGCAGTCACGGGTTGAATTCAGCATTCTGCATATTCATGTACTCATCTATGACTTAGCATTTCCCTGACCCCAATGTCACAATCACCTGAAATCCTGTCATTATAATCTTGGTGCAATTTTTTGACATATCTGCTACATTACCCAACGTATCTGTCTCACTATCCAATTTGACATTAAGCGTTACTGGAACTTTTAGAATAGGACCCAACACAAATGACTATTTAATATAAACTATTAGTGAAAATTAATACAATGATTAAAATTATATTAGATCGAATTTGTCATAATCATTTCAACAAATAGAATGCTACTTGAAAAATCAGAATTTGAAGAAAATCTAAACTCAGTGGTCCTCCTAATGAACCGAAATGCCTCTATCTTAAATCAGATCTATAGAATGCATTTTTCATTACTTAAGTTTAGAAAGAATAGAATAATAATGCTGAATGTTTAAAACACAGATATTACATAATTGCGCAAGCCTAGTATAAAACATCATGTTACATAACTTTCTAATTTTGGGTCAGTTTCATATTTAAGATGGTTGTGATTATAGTGTACCCACAACTTTGTCATTTTTTTCTCTATCACATGCATTGTTTTTTATAACCAGATTTTACTAATAATTTCCCTACAGTTGAATATTTAAATGCATGGAATGATTCTACTACTACAAATATTGTCAAACAGATTCATGCATACAACATTCCCAATATTTTAGATGTTTTACCTAGGAAAGAGTCCCAGAAGCGGGATTCCTAGATCAAATGATTTAAACATTTTTAAATCTCCTGATAAAGCTCAGCTCTTAAAAAAAAAAAGTACTGGGCACTGTCTTTGTTTTGTTGCTATCTTTCAAATCCCTGCAAAAACTCAAACCCTTGCTCAAAGGGGTGCCATCGCTTTTGGAGATTTCCCTAAGCCCAACAACCAGCTCTGAGTCATCCCAGAAGATCTGGGTGTGTCCACCAGGCACTCACCTTCCCCAGCCCCACTGCCCTTCTGCCTGCTGTTGTGTAGTGGAAGCACTTCCAGAGATGCAATTCCAGACTTCTCCAGAATGCTCATTTCCACCGTCAGCCTCCCGACCAGCTGCTGGGGCCGCACGCTGATGGAATGCTCATACTTCCCAAGGCGTCTCTGCAAAAGCTCTTCATAGCTCAAGAGGAAGGCAGCTTTGTCCTTGCTGGGAATCACTAAAGAAGCTTTGAACGTTTCAGTCCCCTTCTCCCTGGAAGGAAGAGAAAAAGGAGCCAGGGTACAACTTACACCACCCACATGTCCCAGCTAGGGAGGAGCCAGGCTCCCTCAAGAACCTGCAGGGCACTGGCCACGTGCGCTCTCTCTCTTTTTCTTTTTTTAATTATCTTTAATTCCATATAGAGCAAATCGTAGTCCAATGACTTTGCATATACTTAATTCAAATTGCAACTGGATCTCGAAATGTTCTTTTATTCTATAAAATATTTTAAATGGTAGACATTTCTATTAAATAAAAGTTCTGCCAAATTTACCTTGAATAGCCAGTAAACTGAGGTTTTGGCTACTATCTGAAGAGATTTTTGTTTATTCATTTGTTTGTTTTTAACTTATTTTCATTCTTCCTATTTGAAAGTTAAGTAAATCACAGTCACAATTACAGAATTACACAAATATGAGGAAGTGAACATACTCAAGGAAAACCACATGAAATACAGAAAACTAATCGCTAGTGCTATAATACCTAGAAAACTGTCTTGGGCTATTAATTGTTTTTTTTTTGTTTTTTTTTTTAATTCAGTTTGAGATATATTCACATATCATGCAGTCATACAAAGCGTACATTCAATTTTTCACAGTACTATTATATAGTTCTGTATTCGTCACCAAAATTAATTTTTGAACATTTTCATTACCACACATATGAAAATAATAAGAGTAAAAATTAAAGTGAAAAAGAACAATTAAAGTAAAAAAGAACACTGGGTGCCTTTTTTTTTTTTTGCCCCTGTTTTTCTACACATCCATCCATACACTGGACAAAGGGGTGTGTGGTCCATATGGCTTTCCCAATCACATTGTCATCCCTCATAAGCTACATTGTTATAAAATCATCTTCAAGATTCATGGGTTCTGGGTTTTAGTTTGATAGTTTCAGGTATTTACTGCTAGCTATTCCAATTCATCAGAACCTAAAAAGGGTTGTCTATATTGTGCATAAGAGAGCCCACCACAGTGACCTCTCAGCTCCTTTTGGAATCTCTCTGCTACTGAAGCTTATTTCATGTCCATTCACAATCCCCCTTTTGGTCAAGAAGATGTTCTCTATCCCACTGTTATCAGACCAAAGCAGTGGACTCTTCTGCCCGATCAGCTCAAATGACCAGTTCCTGAAACACCAGGATTTCAAAGAGAGTTTTATTGCTAGGCTGGAAGCAGGAGAGCAGATGGCCTATCCATCCAAAATCTGTCTCCCTGAACTGCAGTAATTCTGATAGTTTTATAGCATCAAAACATAGGCAGTTTTTAGGATAATGAGTACAATGGCCCCAGATGATGTAATCAGAAGTGTTCTAATTATTGAGCATGTGCAGATTGATTACATGCTTAGTCACAGCATGTATGTAAGAAAATGGAGACCTTAATATGATGATGGGTGTGATTTTTAGTATTATAATGAGATATAGGTGACTTGTAGGCTAAAGTCTAAGCTACCACATGTGTCAGGCGGGCCCATTTTGATTAGATCCAGCTGCGGTTATCAAGATAACTTTGGACTTGGGGTGGGTCCCAAGACCTCTCATTAATAAATGTTAGGGTCTGTCTTTAGTGATCATAGGACTTTGAAGTGGAAAAACTGGATAAATGGGTACAAATGAAGGCTAGTCACAAGGTTTTTACAGTCACAAGGATATAAGATAAAGGCTGTACAATCATTATCAGAGATCAAGGCAGCTAATTACAATTCAGGTTTCAGGTATTTCCCTCTGTCTACTGTAATACACCAGAAAGTAAAAAGGATTATCTATATAATGATTCAGTAATCATAATCAGTCCTTAAATCCTAACTTCTCAGTTACATAACCAGCCCAGCAGTGGGGCCAGTGGGCATGGCGATGTGATTCCTTACAAAGAGGAAGGTAAATGGCAGTTTTGGGAGGAGAGGGAAAGGAAGCTTTGGAAGAATATTCACTGGGAGAGACGTCAAAGACTATTGAACTCTCCTATCCCTCCCTGAGGACAGGCTCCAGGGGGCAATGGGAAACGGGACATTTAACAGGTGGAATGCTAGGTCAGAGGGCTTTGGAATCAAGATGTGAATTACATTCTCCTCTTTACAGAGATGGCCAAATGAATTTTGAAGTTTTACGCATCCTTAAAATAGCTTATACATTACATTTCACACCTTGGTAAAGTTTGGTGGATGCGTTTTGGGGGAAAGGTGAGGAGTAAAGGATTGTGAAGCTTGCAAAGATAGAAACCATTCCGGAAGCTTGCAAAGATAGAAACCATTCCAAAAGCCTTTAGGATGTGGGGAGAGGGCACTCTGATTCAAGATGGCGGACTGAACAGCTTAGTCACAGCATGTATGTAAGAAAAAGGTGGCCTTAATATGATGATGGGTGTGATTTTTAGTATTATAATGAGGTATAGGTGACTTGTAGGGTTTTACAATCATAAGGACACGAGATAAAGGCTATACAATCATTGTCAGAGATCAAGGCAGCTAATTACAATTCAGGGAAGTAAAGGATTGAGTGAAAGGAATAAGAGTAGCAGGGGCAAACAGCAGGGGATAAGACACTTCCAAAAGTTTCTGAAAGACTTGGGGGATTCAGTAGACCAAAAATTCTATAGCTCAGAATATGTAGGAAGGGACTCCAGCAGACTGAGCCAAACAGTCTGGCAGAATGTAAGAGAAAAAGCAAGTTGTGATTCACCAGGACATGTCAAGATGGGAGTGAGAAGGGAGAACAAAGACACAGAGGATAATTCCAAGTGTGTATGTGAATAAGTAAGATTGTAGGCTCCCTACACATACAACATAAATTTACCTCCAGGCAAAATCCAGAGAATTTTCCTGAAGTGAACTGCCTACAGAGAACCAATAGGTGGATACTGGGGCACTGGAAACACCATAATTACATGGAACTTTGAATAGGGAGTGAAATCTGGTAGGTTTGTACACATTAGTGTGAAGCCCCAATACATCCCAGAGTAATCTGGACAGATAATAGAAACGTATTTGCAAAGCCCCCTTGAGGGACTGGGGAACTACTGACATTCTCACAAGCATTGGGGACTACCGATTTGGAAGGCCAAGTCCTCAACCTTGGGGCTTACCCTTACGAAGCTTGTTACTACAAAGGAGAAGCTAAGCCTACTTATAATTATGCCTAAGAGTCTCCCCCAGAGAACCTTTCATTGCTCAGATGTGGCCCCTCTCTCTAAGCCACCTCAGCAGGTAAACTCACTACCCTCCCCTCTACGTGGATCATGACTTGCAGGGATGTAAATCTCCCCCACCCATGGGACATGACTCCTGGGGATGAACCTGGACCCAGCATCGAGGGATTGAGAAAGCCTTCTTGACCAAAAGGGGGAAGAGAAATGAAACAAAATAAAGTTTCATTGGCTGAGAGATTTCAGAATTGAGAAAACATTCTGGAGGTTATTTTTATGCATTACATGGATATCCCTTTTTAGTTTTTAGTGTGTTCGAATAGCTAGAAGGAAATTCCTGAAACTGTTGAACTGCAACCCAGTAGCCTTAATTCTTGAAGATGATTGTATAACTATGTAGCTTACACTGTGTGACTGTGTGATTGTGAAAACCTCATGGCTCCCACTCCCTTTATCCAACATATGGACAGATGAGTACAAAAATGTGGACAAAACATAAATGAATAATGGAGAGGGATGGGGGGATGAGATGATTTGGGTGTTCTTTTTTACTTTAATTTTTATTCTTTTTTTTTGCAGTAATGAAAATGTTCAAAAATTAATTGTGGTGATGAATGCACAACTATATAATGGTACTATGAATAACTGATTGCACACTTTGGATAATTGTGCGCTATGTGAGTATATCTCAATAAAATAGAATTAAAAAAAAAAGAGAACTGCCTACAGAGAATCAATAGGTGGGTGCTGGAGCATTGGAAAGGGGTAGCCTGAAATCCACCCACCCTAGAATGATAAGCTTTCCTATTTATGATAAATTCTATTTTTAAAAAAATTGGCTTAGTAATAGGAAAGTAGAGGAAACCTCTAGCAGCCACATAAAAATATCGATCTAATCACTAAGCAGCACAAACAACAACAACAAAAACAACAAAAACAACTAATCCTTCAAAAAATAATTCAGGAAACAGAAAAAAATTTAAACAATCAAATAAAAATCCAATTATAATTAGCATCCTCATAAAGGATATTATAAAAAATAAGCAATCAGAAAAAAATCTTAATAATCAAACATACAATTGTCCTGTAGAAAATGGGGGTTACAACACTGATTTCCGGGGCTGGGTCACAGAAGGAGCTGTGGCTTTCCCTTGGTTTATGGATTGCTCCCTCTGGGGGAAGCCAGCCTCATGTCACAGGGAGACTCGTGTAGCCCCACAGTAAGGGCGAGGAGCCAACTTTCCAGCACCAGCCTGCTACCATGGAGTCAGCCCCCTTGAGCCACGGCCGAGCCTGCAAACACCTAACAACCTGCATGCCCCAAGCCAGGGCTCCCTGACTAAGCCACTCCTGAGTGCTGATCCTCAGAACCATGAAAGACAATAACCGGATGCTGCTGTTTTAAAACACTAAGTTTTGGTGTGATTCGTTATGCAGCAATGGGTGACAAATAAGACAGGTGTAAGAAATGGAAAAGGAGAGGGAGAGTGACATGTAGGAGAGGGCATGTCACCATTTAAGATAGCACAGGACTCTAAACACTGCTTAAATTGATGGCAAAAGAAGAAATCGAATAATAATATAAAAATCTGGAATGCAGAGGGAAAGTGGAAGTATTGTAAATAGGCTAAATCCTCTTTCTTGCAGCAGAGTCAACAGATAATGTCTTTTTTTTTAATCAAGAAATAAAGAAAAAGCAAGACTATCAGAATATTTAGAGTTAGGGAGGTAACTACAAAGAAAATGAAATACATTAAAATTAGAAGTGGATGCTCCTTGGAAGTGAGAACTGGGAGCTGGAAAAAAGTAAAATGTTCCTCTTCATTCAAACCTTTATTGACTTTATTGCTAACCAGGTATGTTTATTACTTCAACCAAAAATATAAAGGAGATAAATAACTGGCATCAGGGAAGGAACGAGATGGGTAGACTAAAGAATAGAAAATTTGACACTTTCCTAAAGTGGATTTTTAATTCCATAAAGAAATGGTACTTACCCACTATCTTCTCTGGTTTTATTCCTTTCCTCTTTCACTCTATCACCATTTTTCTTTTCTTTCTCTGTAATTTCACCCTGATACACCTTGTCTCCAATAAGACTGAAACACAGGAGATAGCTGTATTACCAGCTCGCATTTCCAAGTCGAATTCAAACACAGATCTCATAACCATGGCAACCCTAGAAAATATTTTTACTTGCCTTTTTTTTCCCCCAGGAAGAAAGCATTCCAGACCGGGGCATTACAACTGATTCATTTGTCTCATTCTAGGGCAATTTCCAACAGGTCCAAATGATAAGACCCTAAAGTACCCTTTGATTCTCCAGGAATAAACAATAAGATCTGTTCAAACTTCCATGACGATTCACAAACTTGAATCTCACCCAAAGTGAAAATTAAATCCAAACACCCACCCTATTTTTGCATATCTTTACCTCTTAGTTCAGAACAAAAGAAGAAATATATTCAACTTAGTATATCCACAGTTTCATGCTCATCATTCACATCTGAATTTAACCATCACCTCCTCTGAGCTACCTGCCTGACTTCTCTACCCAAAGAGGATCCTCAACCTATTTGCTGGTTTGCTGTCTTTACAGCATTTGCTGCTGTCGGAAGTCATCTCATTTACTTATTTGTTACTTGTTCATCGACTTCTCCTCCCTACTGGAATTCCTGGAGCTGAGATACAGTATCACCCATCGTCTTGAAGAGTGAGGAAGGAGGAAAGGAGAGGGGAATGGAAGAGAAGAAGAAAGGAAGGATAGACAAGAGGAAGGAAGGAAGTGAGGAAAGAAGGGAGGGAGGGAGGGAGGAGCGACTCAACCTTCTGTTCCATATACCATCCACTCTGGGAAATAAATTCTCACAAAAGACAGGACCTCATGTGCCCCAGGACCACCCCACCTAGAAATCTTCATCCCAGGCTCTGACCCGCGTGTCACCTACGTAGTGAAGTTGGTGATGAAAGCCGCAACTGGAATCTGCATCTGAAACTCAACTTCCTGGTCCTCAGAAGCTCTATTCATCATTCTGCAGGAAACCGTAGTGAAGGCATAACGAGAAATAATGGTAGACTTCACCGAAAAATCTGACATCAAGGGTTTGGTTTTCTGTTGGAATTAAAGCACACAGCAGCCTCAGTGATGCATTTAGGCATGATTCATATATTTGGGGGTGGGCGTGGGTCTTTTTTTTTCCATAATGGCATATTCTTCAGTCCGACAGGCCATTGCATGTGATTCCTTTCTTCTTTTTTGTCTTCTCCTGATTTTCCCACATTTCACTCCCTCCATTTTACAAAGCAACCTTGGTTGGAGAACCAATTCACAACAAAGCAGCAAATCTCATCACCTCATTTTAACAAATGCACACAGTGAAGTTTTCCAAATTAACCGAGAATACACATTGCTCAGTTTAATAAATTATTGAAATTTTAGGAATAAGGCATGTGAAGTTTGTAATACTTTTCTGTTCTAAACTTTTAGATCACCTTTACAGGATCATGGAATTGATCAAAATACCAGAACATATCTAAAGAAATTCTCATATTTTCAACTTTGCCTCCACGTCCATTCAGAGAAACTATCAGCCAATAAACCAGTGCTATCTCACCTGGACTACCAACATATTATTCTACAGTAGAAATCAATATGGAGCTCAAGAAAGTGTGCACGGAATTAAAATGCAGAAAGGGAAAGCTGAAGTCTGTGCTGAGTCTCTTGCCAAGAGTCCCTGATAAGCACAGTAGCTAGGTGGGGCAAGTTTAAAGCCTGTTAAGAACAAGCCAGGGTTTTTTCTAGCCTTCACAACAGGGTTACATCAATCTATTGACAGCTAGTAGCCAAAGCTGAAGGAGCAAGGAAACACCAGTGAAGAAAAGCCACCACTAACTGAGTTATCATCTCATCCCAGGAACAGGCTAAGCAATTTACCACCATCATCTCATGATAGTCTTGGGACAGATATTTGAAGTAGGTGGTTTTATTCACATTTTACAGATTAAGAAAGTTATGCTTAGGGAGGTTACATAATGGTCCAAGCCAGCTAGGAGTTGAGATGGGACTTGAACCCGATCTGATACGCTCCCATGTCCACACGGTGCTAGGCCGCCTGTCAGCTTGCTATGGACACGTCTTACTCAGCTTTGTGTGCTCAAACCCAAGCATGGTCTTCAGCACATGGCCAGCTCTCCATAAATGTTTGTTGGATGGATCTGGATCACTCTGATCAAATTCTACTCTCCTCTGTTGGGTCTGTGATCTCTGTAGTCAATGTTGATTTCAACCCTCACCTACTTTAGCATTTTATTGACAGCCCTGAGATAGTTTTCAAAATAGACATAAGGCTATGGCTTGCTGCTGTCAGGGTATCTTGCTCCTGTGATATACAAAGGTCATGATTAACCCTGTTCCAAAAGAATAACCACAGAAGGTTAGTCTACTTGAATATTTACTCAAAACATTTGAGTCAAATCATGCTCTGCACAGCCAACCATATAAAGTTTGAGATATTTTATATGACATCTTAGAGACCTGGAGCTGAGATTCTTCAACACAAAACAGATCTGAGAACACATGAGAACATCCACATAAGGGTGAGCTGCAAGGATCAGACCCAAATGTGTGAGCCAGACCAGATATGGGCAGGGGCTAGAGGTGGAAGTCTCAGGACTATGAGTCTTTGTAACAATTTGTGGCTCAACTTTCATTCTTCGTGACTTGGAAAGATAAAGACAAGTGGAATAGACTTTGGGAACATGTGAGACGAATGTGTGCCCTTAGAAAGTTGGAAAGAGATAAACACATGGAGTCCAGTTAAGTAACAACGTAGAAAAAAGATCTGCAAGTATTTGAAAGATTTT
The DNA here is from genome assembly GCF_015220235.1 of Choloepus didactylus. Taxonomy (NCBI): domain Eukaryota; kingdom Metazoa; phylum Chordata; class Mammalia; order Pilosa; family Megalonychidae; genus Choloepus; species Choloepus didactylus. The sequence goes on from NC_051314.1 coordinate 137,105,273, forward strand.
CACCTAAAGGAGCAAAAGAAGCTCTCCAATTTGGTCTGAGAAGAGATTAAGCTAGGTGGCCTTTATCATGTATTTCTTCATCTGGAAATTGAGAGACCTTGAATAAATCACTAAGATTTATTTATGTTCACTTCTTAGAACCACAAATATAAGGCAAAGCCAAAAGTGAGGAATAAAACTTTGGAAAGCATCTTAATTTGGGTTTTAGGAAACTGTTCCTGAATTCAGAAATAATTGGATGGTAGAATATTCTTTCATGAAAAGCTCGTCTACTGGGGCAAAATCTGTCTCTCTCCCTAGAAGTGCTCTGGATTAAAAAGAGATTCCAGATGTGGTTTAACCAAATGTTTCTGTTAAAGGATCTCATTAAAAGCATTTAACGTGTTTCAGTAAAGACAATAGGCATGCGGCTGAGCATGGCATGATAATGAACTTAAAAGCACAACAACCTGTTGGGTTTTTTCCATTAAAATTTAGGTCTCACATATTGATCTAAGATGGCAACTGTGGAACTGGAAACCACCCCAACTCCTAATCCCACACCTACTGAAAACGAGAAAACAGAATCTAATCAGGAGGTTGCTAACCCAGAGCCCTATATTAAACATCCACTACAGAACAGATGGGCGCTTTGGTTTTTTAAAAATGATAAAAGCAAAACTTGGCAAGTAAATCTTCGACTGATCTCTAAGTTTGATACTGTTGAAGACTTTGGGGCTCTGTACAACCATATCCAGTTGTCCAGTAATTTAATGCCTGGCTGTGACTACTCACTTTTTAAGGATGGTATTGAGCCCATGTGGGAAGATGAAAAAAACAAACGAAGAGGACGATGGCTAATTACATTGAACAAACAGCGGAGATGACCTTGATCACTTTTGGCTAGAGAGACCGCTGTGCCTTAATGGAGAATCTTCTGATGACTACAGTGATGATGTATGTGGAGCCGTTGTTAACATTAAAGCTAAAGGTGATAAGATAGTAATACGGACTACTGAATGTGAAAACAGAGAAGCTGTTACACATATAGGGAGGGTATACAAGGGAAGGTTAGGACTTCCTCCAAAGATAGTGATTGGTTCTCAGTCCCATGTAAATACAGCTACTAAGAATGGCTCCACAACTAGAAATAGGTTTTTTGTTTAAAAAGACACCTTCTGAGTATTCTCATAGGAGACTGTGTCAAACAATCGAGATTTGGAAGCTGAACCAAAGCCTCTTCAAAAGCACAGTATTTAAATTTGATTTCCATCTAAATGTTGCTAAGATATAAGAGAAATCTCATTTGCCTTTGTCTTGTACTTCTGTGTTCATATATTATTATTATTTTTTTTAATTTTGGCTAACATATCCACTACCTCAATCAAAGAATTACAGTACACATCATACCCAGAATCCATAAATGTGTTCCTGGCCCACTCTGTAATGGCTTAGTAGAATCACATTACAAACACATTTAGCCATCCACAATATTCAAAAAAGAGCTTGCATTTCTATACCTTAAAGGAAAAAAAATTCTATGTTCCATTGTATGCAGGAGCATATTTTGCTGGTTTGGAAGAATACGATGCATACAGTTTTCTAGCAATTTTCTTTCTTTTTACAGCATTGTCTTTGCTGTACTCTTGCTGACGGCTGCTAGATTTTAATTTATTTGTTTCCCTACTTGATAACATTAGTGATTCTGATTTCAGTTATTCATTTTGTTTAGCTTTTGTTTTTTTCTTCATGTAACATTGGTGATGGAGTGCTTACTCTTATTTATATTGTTCCTGGAGACACGTTTTCATCCTAAATTATCTATGTCTAAACACACCCGTTTATCTCCAAAGCTGAGCTGATGTACATCAGATAGTCCATAGCTGTGTGCTTGTGAAGAATCTAAAACCCCACCGCACACAGCTCAAATATCTTTAGATGTGTTGGAAAATAAACAAGAATCAATGCTAAATAGGTAAATAAATAAATCCTGTGGAACTCAGAAAAGTCTAGCTCTATCATGTTCTGCTTGATTTAAAATTTAATACAGTTTTTCTTAGCTACCAAGTAATATATGCACATGTTAAAAACCTTAAGTTATACAGAATATAAAATGAAAAAAGTCTCCTGCAGTAGATTAAGTTATGTGCCCCCCCCCCCAAAAAAAAACATTTTCTTAATCTCAATCCATTCCTGTGGGTGTGCACCTTTTGAAGATGTTATTTTAGTTAAAATGTGGCCATCTGAATCAAGATGGATCTTAATCCTATTGCTTGAGGCCTTATAGAGAAGGGAGGAGTAGAAGCTGGAAGTCAACAGAACTCAGAAAGGAGAGGACATCACCATACGGAGGACAAGCCAAGGAGCTCCAAGGAGCCCTGGCAGTCAGCCCGAGTGCCAAGTCTTCTAGGACAAAGCATCACCTTGCTGATCCTCAATTTTGGACTTCTAGCCTCAAAACTGTGAGCCAATAAATTCCCATTCAAACCAACCCATGGTATGGTATTATTTTAGCAGCCCAGAAACTAATAAAGACACACAGTTCCATTTCCCAGAGGCAACACTTAACAATGTTTGGTATATCCTTCCCTAAAAATATGCCATACTGATTTGCCTTCATTCCACTTAAAGATATATTTGTTCATCTTTCTTTATCTGCACATGTTCCAGTTATCTAATGCTGCATAACGAATCACTCTAAATACTCAAACAACAACAACCATTGTATTTTTGCTCATGTTTTCTGAGGCTCAGGAATTCTGGAAGGGCTTGGCTGGGAGAGCCAGCTCCTTTGCCATCAGATGGGGGCTGGAGCTGGAATAGTGGGTTGCTGAAGCAGCTCAGGACTGGTTGGGTATCTCATCGTCTCCTCGGGTTCTCAGCACCTCTCCATGCCATCTTTGCTCACAAACAAGTTTGAATTACCTCCCAGCATGTGCTACCTCACACATTAGGCCATCAGACTCCGTGAGAGCTAAAGGTTTCAAGAGTGAAGGTTTCCTGACAGCAAGGTGGAAGCTGTATCACTTTTATGACCTAATCTTGAAAGTCACATAGCTTCACTTCTGCTGTAGTAGATTGGTGCAAACAGTTACAGAAGCATACTCAATTTCAAGGGCAGAGAGCATAGACCCTGTCTCAAATGGAAGAGTGGGATATCAAAGAATGCCACCATCTTTGGAAAAGACAATCTGCCACTGTCCAAAATGACCTGCACAAAGGGGAAACCTCATTCTTTTTAAGTAGCTGCACAATGTTACATTTAATGGACTTATTATATTGACTTCAGTCCCCTAATGTCTATCAACTCTTTCATAATTATTTTATTTTAATTATAAAGCAATGGTTTATTAAATTAATAATTTAAGTAACAGTTTGGTGATTTATTCTACATAGTATCGATTAATGAATTAATAATTACATTAATTACTAATAATGTTATTATTTTTCATTATTATTGAAAATGCCCTTCAGATGCCTGTACTCTCTAATTCAACTACTCCAGGGGTTGGTAAATTACGGCAGGCAGGCCACGTGGTTTTTGTAAATAAAGTTATATTGGAACTCGGCCTCAACCATTTGTTTACAATTTGCTTATAGCCGCTGTTGCGCTATAAAGACATAGCTTTAACAGATACCATATGGTTTGCAAAGCCTAAAATATTTACTCAGTCCTTTAAGAAAAAGTTTGCCGACCTCTGAGCTACACTATTAAAAGAGTAAAAACAAATCTTTATTCATCTACATATCATTACTGATTGGCATGTTTTAGGAAGCGATCTCAAATTACATAGCTTATAGACATTTTCGTTTGACTTGCACAGTTTTAAACTTTTTCAAGTTAAGGTAACAACATTTAAATATTGGGAAATTTCACAGGAAAACCCCGAATTCCCATTTCTCTTCCCACAGCTCTGGTCACACGAACAGTGGCTGTCACTTTAGGTCAGATCCAGACACACAGATTCCCATTTCACCCCAGGCCCTCCCAATCCCAGTCGTCTCACTGGCACTCAGGCTGAATCAGTAGCTATTTTCACTGTGTGTTTCCAGTGGAATTTTTCTTATTCCCAGCCTATTTCACTCACGTACATCCTCTGCTCTAGTAGATTAAAAATGGCCACACATTATTTGTGTCTCCCCCCATTGGGAGGTGGACTTTAATTCACTTCCCCTTGAATCTGGGCCTCAGTGATTTGCTTCTCCTATAGAATGCACTGCAAGTAATTTTCCGGGACTTTGAGGCTAAATAACAAGAAACTTGACAGCTTCTATCCAGGTTTCTTGGAGCACACTCTCTGTAAGCCCTGAAGTCCAACCACCAGGAACCACCACGTAAGAACTCCGTCTCAGCCAAGCTGGAGGGGCCAGGTGCAGGTAGAATGAATCCAGCTCCACCCATCCCTGAGGAGGAGCCCAGCAGGTGAGTGACGCTGTCGTGAGCCCTCCAGACCAGCCCACCTGCCTGCTGAAAACCACCGAGCAATCTCCATCGACATCCTGTGGCAGCCCAAATCCCTGCCCCACAAAATATCACAATACTGTTGTTACTTTAAGCCACTAAGTCTGGGGGAAGATTTTTACATAGACAACCTTGTCCTGCTGCTGTAGACAATTGAACTGGCAACCTTACTTCAGTGTGACTTGCACTTGAGTGAGATCTGGGTATTTTATTGGTTATTTCCAACTTGATGCTATTTCTGGTCTCTACACATTTTGTTGTTTTGTTTCGTAAACTAGATTTCTGCATGTTAGAAAGTATATGCAGACCAAATTATAAAGATCAAATATAAAAAAAGGAAGCGTTCAAAGTCCAACCCCCTCACTTTACCAGTGGAGGCCGAGTACTTCCCCAGAGCAAACAGCAGGAAGGAATAAATCCAGGATGGGAGCCTCTGGTCTCTGACTTCCAATCCTGCCTCTTTCAGAAAAGGATTCCAGGGGCAGCCTGGCTGTCCAAGGCCTTCTGTAGTGATAATCGTTAGATAAGCAATAAAATACGCAACTCCAAAAGCATGCTAAACATAATTCACTCTTTGTTTCTGATTCAAGTTACTTGTGAACCTCAGTTACCATCCATTAAATCATAAACATTCAACACAGAACATTAAGCTGAATCCATTCTGCAATGTCATCATTTTGCAGCAATTCTTCCTATCACTGTATTGTGTAATGCTTTTACATAAAAGTCGAGTACCAGTGGAATCAACTTATTAAGTTTAGACCTTAGATAAATGGAAGCGACAGCTCTAGCTGCGTAACATTCCAAATAAAATGTTAGCTCCTTCAATAGACAGTCCTTGCTACAAAAATGGACAGCATTTAAAAAAAAAAAAAAAACCTCTTCATTTGGGACACTTGAGACTACTTTTTAATGTCATGCTGATTGGTTCTTATTTCTGAATTATCTCATTGAATTTACCGTGTGAAAACTGAAAGACACCCGACAAAACACTAAGGTTAACTATTACAGTACCCTTTTTCTCCCTTAAATTAAGATTATAGATGCAGTAGAGTTTTTCCACAATATTACATCAAGAATATGATGGGCCCAAGAGACAGGCTGAGAAAAGTTTCAAGAAACTATTTTAGTTTTACAGCTTCATCCCCATTACTATTTCCCCACAGGAGCCCCTGCTGTTACTTACACGCCTAGCCTTTGCTTCCCTGTTATAGCATTCTATATTAGAATCGATTATGCACAAATCTCTCCCCCTCCCCGCTACCCATGCCTCACCCCTTCTCCTACTAGTTGTAAGCACGTGGAAGACTGGCGCCATGACTTATGACATAGTCTTTTCTTTTATTTTTCCACTCAGAGGTCTCAGCATAGCGTTGAAGACCAAAAAAAACAAAAAACAAAACAGAACAAAAAAAGTATTTATGGAATTGAATCAAATTTTCTAAATCTTCAACAATTAAGGAAAAATCTATTTGCCCAGAAAAGGACATGGTTATCAATAAGTATTTGTTAAACACTGACATAGACTAAACTCTAAGTAGGATGGCAGCATATATTATAAATAGTTCCTTCTCTTTCGGCACTATTCCGGTTTGCTAATGCTGCCCTTTTGCAAAATACCAGAGATGGATTGGCTTTTATAAAGGGGGTTTACTGAGTTCCAAGTTACAGTCTTAAGTCCATAAAGTGTCCAAGCTAAGGCATCAGCAAAGGTACCTTCACTGGAGGAAGTGTTGCTCTTGGGGCGTTTTGTCCTCTTAGCTGCAGCTGCTCTTCAAAATGTCACTCACAGCTGCTCTGAGATCCTTCTGTCTGTGTGCTCCTTTATACAACTCCAGTGATCCAATTAACACCCACCCTGAATGGGCGGGATAACACCTCCATGGAAATTATCCAATCAAATGTTTCACTCACAGTTGATTGAGTCACATCTCCATGGAAACACTCAAAGGATTCCAATCTAATCAACATTAATACATCTGCCCCTACAAGACTGCATCAAAGAATATGGCTTTTGGCAGGACATAATATATCCAAACTAGCACAAGCACATATAATCAGTTTGGGAAGAAAATACAAAATATAGGAAGCAGTGAAGGAAAACAATAGGGTACCATGTATACTTATTTACTTATTGACTATAAGAGCCTTCAGACTGCAGAAGAAAGAGAATTTAGCGAGGTCTGCAAAAGTAAGGAACAATTCTGAAACAGATGTAGAATGTGTATGTTGTAAAAAAGAACAATAAGAACATTCTAATAGCATAAAAGACAAAATAGGAACAAGCAGAGCACATTCTTGGAACAATGAATAGGCCAAGTTAACTAGAGAGAAGGGTACATTTTGAGAAGGATATTGGACAAGTAGGTAAAATAGGAAATGGACAATACTAAGAGCTGAGCACCGAACTCTGATGGGAGAGGCTCTTGAAAATTTGCCGTGGAAAGGATATAAAATGGTTGCCTCAATCTTTCCCAGTGCACAGTTCTTGAGACTCTGACATGCTTTCCATATTCGTATTTAATTAATTATTTCATTTTGGAACCTCAACTGGAAAACGGGTCAAAACACCAAATTTTCCCGTGAAAATGTTATGTGACACAACCTAATTTCTTCATGATTTTTCCTACAAAGGCTAAACAGATGGAAAAGCAGTTTGAGGCAGGGAGTGTCTTAATTAGGCGCTCCAGGGACTAGGGCTGATGCGTGACTCATGTGAATCACATCACATCAGGCCACCGTGAGGACGTCCTGAAATATCCGAGACGCCGTCCAGAAAAGTCGCTGAGGAATGTTTGGGGCTGCATTTGCCAGAGCATGGGGCTCAGTGCCTCTTCCCAGAAGATTAACCTTTTGTGGTGTTATTCTGGTTGGACAATACTTTCATGGCCATTAGAAGAAACAATCTGGAGGTGGCAGACAACCTCAGAAATCATCCAACTAGCCTCCTTCACTTTTACAGAAATGGCTAGAGCTTGGCAGTGGGTGTCTCTGGGTCAAAGCTTTTTATGAAACCTAAATGCCTCTCATTTTGAGGGAAAACAACACAGCCCATTTTGTTACTACACAAAGCAGAAGACTTCAGGACATGTCCTATTTACCACCTCAGGGAAATCATTTTACCTGTCTGTAGAGGGAGGATGGCATTAGCTTCAGATCTCCTAGTTGAGGTAACACATTCTACTTTGTGGTATTTCATTACGCTTAGAGGAGAAGAAACATAAAATACAGCCATCACCTTTATATATATTTTTTTTTAATTCAGTTTTATTGAAATATATTCACATACCATACAGTCATCCATGGTATACAATCAACTGTTCACAGTATGATCATATAGTTATGCGTTCATCACCACAACCTATTTCTGAACATTCTCCTTACATCAGAAAGAATCAGAATACCACCCTATTTGTCATTTTGTTTTTATCCCCATTTTTCTACTCATCCATCCACACACTAGATAAGGAGAGTGTGATCCACAAGGTTTTCACAATCACACTGTCACCCCTTATAATCTATATTATTATATAATCGTCTTCAGGAGTCCAGACTACTGAGTTGGAGTTTGATAGTTTCAGGTATTTATTTCTAGCTATTCTAATACATTAAAACCTAAGAGGTGTTATCTATATAGTCCATAAGAATGTCCACCAGAGTGACCTCTCGACTCCATTTGTACATATATATTTTTAAAACCCTACTCTCTATACCTCCGAAAAACGAGATGAACCAAGATGGTTAGAGTGGGGAGTAGAGAGAGTCACCTCTCCTTGGTGAAGGAAACTCCAAGATTCCCACAGCCCTCAGAAGGTTGAGCAAAGACAGTGAATTGTTTTAGGAAAACCAGGCCAGTATCTGTTAAGCACCAGGGAAACTCAGACCCAAAGATATTCCTGCTTTTCAATATGTAAACATTTTTCTTGTTGTGATGCCAGCGAGCCACATAAAAAGAGTATCTAAATTCAGAATAATTTCAAGCAAATCCCTGCAGCCCACAAGCTGGTAGAGTAGGAGAAAACCAAGGGCTACCATCCAACTTCTACCCAGAGTACAGAACATTAAGAGAACTTCAATTAGTGTGACACAGCCAATGCATAAAAGGAAGAAAAGATTTTCCACAAAACCTTTTGGTAGCATTGTTTGTAGGGGCAAAAAAATTGGAAACAAATTGAATGCTCATCAATAGCAGTAAAATACTTAAAAAATTATGTGCCAACAATATGGAGTATTATTCATCCATTTAAAAATGCATGGAGTTATGCCAAGGGAATTACTGTTAAGGGAGAATATAATAAAGACCAGAACAATTCATACAATTGGGAAGCAGTTAGTGTATTAGTTAAGAGCATGGACTCAGAAACCAGATTTTGGGGGGCTCAAATCCTAGTTCTACCATCTCTTGCCAACTGGGTAGTCTTGGGCAAGATGCTTAGTCTCTCTGAACCTCAATTTCCTCATCTGTAAGATGCCTAAAAGAACTGCTATTAAGGGAACTGAGTTAGCACACATAAAGCGCTCAGCACAATACGTGGCAAATAGTAAGGAGTCAGTAAACACTAGCTGTCATAATATGATCCACTGTTTTGAAACAATGATAAAAAATCTCAAATATGCAAACATATATGAGGTGTCTGCATCTTCCTCCATGATGTTAACTTTTCTCAATGACACCATCTTCTTGATTACTAATATACTTGTAATTTACTTATTTACTTTTTATTTTTGTCTACCTCTGGCCCCCTTTAGAATTAAAGCTCTATGAAAGACAGGGGTTTTCATCTGTTTTGTTTATGGTTGTATCCCCAATGCCTAGAACAGTGCTGGGTAGACAGTATAGGTGCTCAAAAAATACTTGTTGAATGAATGAATAAACAGATGAATGAATGAATGAATGAATGAATGTATATATGTAAAGTTGGGAGACTATTTTCCATGAGTTTCTCACACTTTTGCACATCTGGGGAGTAAAGGCACTGACTGTCCCTGGTCTGGACAATCTTTTCAAGGATGTTTATAGTGAACATCCTTGGGAGCAGAGCTGGTGTCTCCATCCAGGTTTGTTTAATGCAGGTTTGTTTAATGTCCAAGTGAAATAAAGATATTGCCTCCCTCTAGGAACAAAGGCCAGGCAGACTTAATGCTCACCCTGAAAGATTAAGCTTGGGGGTCCTCTCCTATAATTGCAACCAACTGCAAATGTGGGCAGCACCTGTCCCTCTTTTCATCACACATGGAAATTGGGACTCAAAGAGTGGCACAAACACACATACTCTGTGTGCTGGTTTAGATGTATTATGTCCCCCAAAACGCCCTGTTCATTGATGCAATCTTGTGGGGGCAGACGTTACTAGTGTTGATTAGGCTGGAATCCCTTGACTGAGTGTTTCCATGGAGATGTGACTCAATCAACCGAATGAAACGTCTGATTGGATAATTTCCATGGAGATACAGACCCCACCCACTGAGGGTGGGTCTTTATTTACTTACTGGAATACTTTAAAAAGAGCCACACAGGCCCAGAAGCTAGTTACAGCTTAGAGAGAGACATTTTGAAGACTGCCGTTGGAAGCTGACACTGACATTTTGGAGAACGCCATTTTGAAATGCAACCTAGGAGCAAGCAGACGCCAGCCACGTGCCTTCCCAGTTAACAAAGGTTTTCTAGGTGCCATTGGTGTTCTTCAGTGAAGGCACCTACTGTTGATGCCTTTGTTTGGACATCTGCATGGCTATAAGGCTGTAACTTTGTAACCAAAAAACCTCCTTTATAAAAACCAATCCATTTCTGGTATTTTGCATAATGGCAGCATTAACAAGCCAGAACACTCTGCTACTGCTATTTCCTCGAGGAATAAATCATCTTTTGTCTCTGGACCCAAGCGTCTCCCATTTTCTGCCAGCATCCAGGAAACGGTCATAGAATAGCTTATTACCTGGGACATCGGGTAAAATCTCAGATCCTTCACAATCACTGATATGTTTACGTACATATATATTTGTCTATGACTATATGCACATGGAGAAAAACATGAAAGAATGAATACTGGGCTAACAAATTTGGAGGATGGATAGAAGGATTGGGAGGATCTAGAGAAGAGAGAACCAAGCAAAAAATGAAAAAAAAAATTAACAGCCCCAGTCCGAACCAAGATGGTAATGATTGTGACATCAGTACTGAAAAGAAATCTGGAATTAATTCAAACACCAGCCAGATGCAGGGAGAGCTTGGATGAAAGCCTCGCCCCTCGGAAATGGCTGGGTAATCCACACCCTGGAGACAGAAGGCATGTCTTCACATTTTGATATTTCACTGGGTACTCAGGAGGAAAGAGGAACTGAGATAGCTTCAAATAAGCTCTTAACATTTCTGAACATTGGCCCAAGTTGCCGTCTGCTAGCGTCCAACAAGTATCGAGAGCCTTGCCCAACTTTCATCTCATGAAGCTTTAATCTACAACTGAATTCACAGGTTGCTTTAGTTATTTACTTCACAACAGAGCCTTTATTTCTTGGTAGGGACGCCATAAAAAAAGCAAAGGTTATATTTAGTTGTTGCTTTTTTTAAAAAAAAAAAAAGAAAGCCTTTGAAACTTTATTTAGCAGAGCCTTTTTAAACATGTTGTACTTATAGCCCTACTGAAATAATCAGTTCTCTTTCCATAAAGAAAAATCCACTTGCAGAAAGCCTCATAAAAGAATTAGCTACACTGTTTCATGTCTGAATTCCTTCATAAGCAATTTTATAAGCTTTGGAGGAGGTGGCAGCATGGTTCAAAAGAAACAGGAAAGTGAAGTAATCAGCTTTTGAGGTGTTCCATGAATATACATACCAGTCTTTGCAACAGCCTGAGTTGCCTTGGGACCCTGTGTCCAACCTATAAAAAGAGAGGAGTCATTAAATTTGATTGTGTGGTCATCAGTAAATGAGTTTAGGAAGGGGTTAAAGTATTCAAATTTGCAAAAAGGACCAGCCATCCTGAAAAGTAGTGTTGACCTTTTATCAGGAAGTCTCCAGGCTGGAGAATTCAATTTCCTGAACTGAATTAAAATTCATCCAGTTCAGACCCGGTGGACTGCTTAGCCCAGGATGTCACACTACCTTGTCACTTAAGCTGTCATAGATCAGTTAGCAGAGTAAGTGTAGATGACAAGAACAAAGAAATAATTAAAATATTTGTATTCTGTTTCACTTTATTTTGGGCCTGAAATTCACCTCTTTCCTATTGTGTCTACTACAATGAGTTCAACCTCAGGCTGACCAGCTCAATCATTCAAGTCAAAATTCCAAGAAACTCATGGAGCAAAATTGAACTTACCTTGAATTTTCTTATTGTGTCTTTTTCTGGATGACTTGTTATTATGCTTTCCCACAATCGAAGAAGGGCATGGGGAGGTGATAAAGTCTTTTTGAAAATTACATTAATAATTAACCAGCCCCTCTGGACTAATTTAAAAGCCTTAGCTGGTTGTTGAATATTACTCAGGGCAAATCACTGTTTAAATAATAGGAATGTAAATTGCTATTCTGTAATAAACCATCTTTTCTAGAAGGCAATTTGACAATAAATATAAAACACTTGAAAAACATGCCTAGACTTTCTGTATATCTTTTTTTAATCATCTTTACAGGGTATGTTTTACATACCATAAAAGTCACCAATTTAAAGGATGCAATTCAATGGTTTTTAGTATATTTCCAGACTTGTGCAACCATCACTGCAATCAAATTTAGACATTTTCATCTTCCCAAAAAGAAAGTCTACACCCCTCAGCCATCACCCCCATACCTCCCATATCCCTTAGCCCCAAGCAGGTACAAATTTACTTTTTATCTCTATAGATTTGCCTTTTCTGGACATTTCCTATAAATGGAATCATATGCTGTTTGGCCTTTTGTGACTGGCTTAATGTCTTAGCATAATGTGTTCAAGGTTCATCCATGGCAGGGCATGTATCAGTACTTCATTCCTTCTAATGGCTAAATAATATTCCATTGTATGGCTATACTACATTTTGTTTATCCATTCACCAGTTGAAAGACAAATGGGTTGTTTCCACTTTCTGGTTATTTTGAATAATGCTCCTTTGAATATTCATGTACAAATTTTTGTGTGGACAAATGCTTTCATTCTCTGAGTATATACCTAGGAATGTAATTCCTGGGTCATATGGTAAATTTAAGTTTAACTTTTTAAGAAACTGCCAAACTGTTTTCCAAAGTGGCTATACCATTATACATTCCCACCAGTAACCATATCTTTTAATTTAGAAGTTTTACCTACAGAAAAGTATTGTAAAGAGGAAAGAAAGTCAGAACAAAAAAATGAATGTACAAGAAAATTCCTTACAACTTTCAAAACAATTGTCAATAATTGTAAATAGCCTAAAATATTCTTTCAAAGAAATTTTTTTAGATATATTATGATGCATCAATCAATTAGAATACAGCTATTGAACATACTGACCCAGATCTATATTTACTAGCATTGATAAATTGTTCATTTTACTGGACTATAACGCTGTTCCACAAATATTTTTCCAGCTCTCTGCCAGAAAGATTGAACTTTCCACCCTTCTGTGGGGAGGTGTACCCATGTGACTAGTTCTGGCCAAGGAGATATGAGTGTAAGTAACATCTGTCACTTCTGGGACATGAATTTAATGACAGATGTGAGGTCCTCCGGAGCCCCCTTTTTTCTCTGGCACAGTGGTCAGCAATGTTTGAGAAGGTGGCTCCTCCACCAGCCCAAGTTCCCGAGTGACCACGATGCCCACAGTTGTCTCCATGTCCACGCATGACGGACATGTTGTAAAGGGAAGAAATAAAACCTAGACGTGTTATTGAAGACATGGAGAGAGAGCGGGACGTTTGGCTTGTGAGCAGGGAGATTTGTGTCATGCACGACGAAAGAGTGAATTCAAAATGGGTGATGCTGAGAAGGGCAAGAAGATTGTTGTTCAGAAGTGTGCCCAGTGCCACACCGTGGAAACGCGAGGCAAGCACAAGACTGGGCCAAATCTGCATGGGCTGTTTGGGTGGAAGACAGGTCAGGCCCCTGAATTCTCTTATACAGATGCCAGCAAGAACAAAGGTATCACTTGGGACAATGAGACACTGATGGAGTATTTTGAGAATCTCAAGAAGTACATCCCTGGAACAAAAATGATCTTTGCTGGCATTAAGAAGAAGACAGAAAGGGAAGACTTGGTATCTTATCTCAAAAAAGCTACTAACGAGTAATAGTTGGCCACTGTGTTATTTATTACAAAACAAATGTCTTGTGACTTTTTTACCTGTACCATATTTAAATTGATTGCACACACCAAAATTCAGATCATGAATGGAATCATTTTTGTTGGACAGTCCTTAGTTAAATACGATTAGCTATAGTTAAATGAATATGATCAAGCTTTTTAAATTTTGATAGTAATTCTGGTTTGGCAAATGCTATCACTGTCCCCCCTTCTAAAGGTTTAATTGGACTTGAGGCTAGGTTAAATTAGTAATGTTCAACTTTTCACAAAGACAGTGAATGTCAACTCACAACCTATAGATGACTGATTTTATGTTTAGATTTATATAACTGATTTTATGAATATATTTAAATACTAAGGAAATTCCTTCACTGTTTCACAGAACAGAGCTAGACTCACTTGGTTTCAGTTGGTATTCATCAGCGTGTTTAAAGGCAGGTGTTGAAAATAAGCCAGCTATGTCCACTTTATCTTTCTGGTCTTAACTGTGTAAATCTAATTAAAATTCCCTGTATCTGAAATGTTGCCTTTTAATTAACAAAAAGCATTTTGATGTGGTTTATGTATAATACCAAATAAAGAATCCTGAACACTTCTCATATTTTATAGATAATCTATAAAGTTGGATGTTTTTAAAAAGTCAGTGTGACAAGATACAGTAGCAGGTTAAATTCTGCTTTTAAATTCTTTACTATTTAAGTCAGACTATGTTGTAATTCAGGGTTGTCTTTAAACTGCTATTCAAAACCACATAAAATTGTAGAACCACTGGAAAAAAAAAGACATGGAGATTTGTAGATTGCTTGTTACTGCAGCATAAGCTAGCCTATCCTGACTGATAAAATCATGGCATATTTTTTAAATGATTAAAGCAAGTAACAAAACAGTCTATGATCCTGGAATGATGCTGTTTTTTGCAAGTATAAGTGTTTGTGTATATACAACGTGCACCAACACTTCCTAGACATCCCCAATGATCGTGAAAGTGATTAAACTAGAGGAAGGGGGAGCAACAGATAAGATGGAATTTAACAAAGGATTATGAACACTGAATCTTTATGTAATTTTCTTTTCCATAGTTGGTAGGGTATTAGAATAGTTAGAAGGAAAAAATTGAAATGGTGGAACTGTAACCCATAACATCCTTTGGAATTTGTTATAAAGTTACTTGTTAAATTGTAATTTGAAAGCCATACCTTTTTGTAAATATGTTAGATTTCACAATAAGGAAATGACTGAAACTATGGTACTACAACCCATAATAACTTTGGAAATTTCTTATGTATCTACTAGTTAAATCATGTTTTGGAAGATTTTGTATATATGTTACATTTCATAATAAGGAAATAACTGAAACTATGGAATTGTAACCTATAATGTTCCTTGAAATTTGCTCTCTAACTACTTGTTAAATTGCACTTGGAAAAAGAGAGAAGACCCATATAAACAAAATAATGAATGAAAAAGGTGACATAACTGCAGATCCTGAAGAAATTAAAAAAATTATAAGAGGATATTATGAACAACTGTATGGCAACAAACTGGATAATGTAGAAGAAATGGACAATTTCCTGGAAACATATGAACAACCTAGACTGACCAGAGAAGAAATAGAAGACCTCAACCAACCCATCACAAGCAAACAGACACAATCAGTCATCAAAAATCTTCCCACAAATAAATGCCCAGGGCCAGATGGCTTCACAGGGGAATTCTACCAAACTTTCCAGAAAGAACTGACACCAATCTTACTCAAACTCTTTCAAAACATTGAAGAAAATGGAACACTACCTAACTCATTTTATGAAGCTAACATCAATCTAATACCAAAACCAGGCAAAGATTCTACAAAAAAGGAAAACTACCGGCCAATCTCCCTAATGAATATAGATGCAAAAATCCTCAACAAAATACTTGCAAATCGAATCCAAAGACACATTAAAAAAATCATACACCATGACCAAGTGGGGTTCATTCCAGGCATGCAAGGATGGTTCAACATAAGAAAATCAATCAATGTATTACAACACATTAACAAGTCAAAAGGGAAAAATCAGTTGATCATCTCAATAGATGCTGAAAAAGCATTTGACAAAATCCAACATCCCTTTTTGATAAAAACACTTCAAAAGGTAGGAATTGAAGGAAACTTCCTCAACATGATAAAGAGCATATATGAAAAACCCACAGCCAGCATAGTACTCAATGGTGAGAGACTGAAAGCCTTCCCTCTAAGATCAGGAACAAGACAAGGATGCCTGCTGTCACCACTGTTATTCAACATTGTGCTGGAAGTGCTAGCCAGGGCAATCCGGCAAGACAAAGAAATAAAAGGCATCCAAATTGGAAAAGAAGAAGTAAAACTGTCATTGTTTGCAGATGATATGATCTTATATCTACAAAACCCTGAGAAATTGACGATACAGCTACTAGAGCTAATAAGCAAATTTAGCAAAGTAGCGGGATACAAGATTAATGCACATAAGTCAGTAATGTTTCTATATGCTAGAAATGAACAAACTGAAGAGACACTCAAGAAAAAGATACCATTTTCAATAGCAACTAAAAAAATCAAGTACCTAGGAATAAACTTAACCAAAGATGTAAAAGACCTATACAAAGAAAACTACATAACTCTACTAAAAGAAATAGAAGGGGACCTTAAAAGATGCAAAAATATTCCATGTTCATGGATAGGAAGACTAAATGTCATTAAGATGTCAATCCTACCCAAACTCATCTACAGATTCAATGCAATCCCAATCAAAATTCCAACAACCTACTTTGCAGACTTGGAAAAGCTAGTTATCAAATTTATTTGGAAAGGGAAGATGCCTCCAATTGCTAAAGACACCCTAAAAAAGAAAAACGAAGTGGGAGGACTTACACTCCCTGACTTTGAAGCTTATTATAAAGCCACAGTTGCCAAAACAGCATGGTACTGGCACAAAGATAGACATATAGATCAATGGAATCGAATTGAGAATTCAGAGATAGACCCTCAGATCTATGGCCGACTGATCTTTGATAAGGCCCCCAAAGTCACTGAACTGAGTCATAATGGTCTTTTCAACAAATGGGGCTGGGAGAGTTGGATATCCATATCCAAAAGAATGAAAGAGGACCCCTACCTCACCCCCTACACAAAAATTAACTCAAAATGGACCAAAGATCTCAATATAAAAGAAAGTACCATAAAACTCCTAGAAGATAATGTAGGAAAACATCTTCAAGACCTTGTATTAGGCGGCCACTTCCTAGACTTTACAACCAAAGCACAAGCAACAAAAGAAAAAATAGATAAATGGGAACTCCTCAAGCTTAGAAGTTTCTGCACCTCAAAGGAATTTCTCAAAAAGGTAAAGAGGCAGCCAACTCAATGGGAAAAAATTTTTGGAAACCATGTATCTGACAAAAGACTGATATCTTGCATATATAAAGAAATCCTACAAGTCAATGACAATAGTACAGACAGCCCAATTATAAAATGGGCAAAAGATATGAAAAGACAGTTCTCTGAAGAGGAAATACAAATGGCCAAGAAACACATGAAAAAATGTTCAGCTTCACTAGCTATTAGAGAGATGCAAATTAAGACCACAATGAGATACCATCTAACACCGATTAGAATGGCTGCCATTAAACAAACAGGAAACTACAAATGCTGGAGGGGATGTGGAGAAATTGGAACTCTTATTCATTGTTGGTGGGACTGTATAATGGTTCAGCCACTCTGGAAGTCAGTCTGGCAGTTCCTTAGAAAACTAGATATAGAGTTACCATTCGATCCAGTGATTGCACTTCTCGGTATATACCGGAAGATCGGAAAGCAGTGACACGAACAGATATCTGCACGCCAATGTTCATAGCAGCATTATTCACAATTGCCAAGAGATGGAAACAACCCAAATGTCCTTCAACAGATGAGTGGATAAATAAAATGTGGTATATACACACGATGGAATACTACGCGGCAGTAAGAAGGAACGATCTCGTGAAACATATGACAACATGGATGAACCTTGAAGACATAATGCTGAGCGAAATAAGCCAGGCACAAAAAGAGAAATATTATATGCTACCACTAATGTGAACTTTGAAAAATGTAAAACAAATGGTTTATAATGTAGAATGTAGGGGAACTAGCAATAGAGAGCAATTAAGGAAGGGGGAACAATAATCCAAGAAGAACAGATAAGCTATTTAACGTTCTGGGGATGCCCAGGAATGACTATGGTCTGTTAATTTCTGATGGATATAGCAGGAACAAGTTCACAGAAATGTTGCTATATTAGGTAACTTTCTTGGGGTAAAGTAGGAACATGTTGGAAGTTAAGCAGTTATCTTAGGTTAGTTGTCTTTTTCTTACTCCCTTGTTATGGTCTCTTTGAAATGTTCTTTTATTGTATGTTTGTTTTCTTTTTTACTTTTTTTTCATATAGTTGATTTAAAAAAGAAGGGAAAGTTAAAAAAAAAAAAAAAGAAAAACAAGGAAAAAAATATGTAGTGCCCCCTTGAGGAGCCTGTGGAGAATGCAGGGGTATTGGCCTACCCCACCTCGATGGTTGCTAACATGACCACAGACATAGGGGACTGGTGGTTTGATGGGTTGAGCCCTCTACCATAGGTTTTACCCTTGGAAAGACGGTTGCTGCAAAGGAGAGGCTAGGCCTCCCTATGGTTGTGCCTAAGAGCCTCCTCCCGAATGCCTCTTTGTTGCTCAGATGTGGCCCTGTCTCTCTAGCTAAGCCAACTTGAAAGGTGAAATCACTGCCCTCCCCCCTACGTGGGATCAGACACCCAGGGGAGTGAATCTCCCTGGCAGCGTGGAATATGACTCCCGGGGAGGAATGTAGACCTGGCATCATGGGACGGAGAACATCTTCTTGACCAAAAGGGGGATGTGAAAGGAAATGAAATAAGCTTCAGTGGCAGAGAGATTCCAAAAGGAGCCGAGAGGTCACTCTGGTGGGCACTCTTACGCACACTTTAGACAACCCTTTTTAGGTTCTAAAGAATTGGGTAGCTGGTGGTGGATACCTGAAACTATCAAACTACAACCCAAAACCCATGAATCTCGAAGACAGTTGTATAAAAATGTAGCTTATGAGGGGTGACAATGGGATTGGGAGAGCCATAAGGACCACACTCCACTTTGTCTAGTTTATGGATGGATGAGTAGAAAAATAGGGGAAGGAAACAAACAGACAAAGGTACCCAGTGTTCTTTTTTACTTCAATTGCTCTTTTTCACTCTAATTATTATTCTTGTTATTTTTGTGTGTGAGCTAATGAAGGTGTCAGGGATTGATTTAGGTGATGAATGTACAACTATGTAATGGTACTGTGAACAATCGAAAGTACGATTTGTTTTGTATGACTGCGTGGTATGTGAATATATCTCAATAAAATGAAGATTAAAAAAAATAATAATAAAATAAAATAAAGGCAACATCATCATAATCATCTTCAAAAAAAAATAAATTGCACTTGGAAAGTTATCACTTTTATGTGTATATGTGATATTCTACAATAAAAATATGATTTAAAAAAAAAAGAATGTGCGCCAAAATGCTAATGATTGTTGGAATTCTTCTTTAAACCTTTCTGTATTACCTCAGTTCTTAACAAATTAGCATGTGTTACTCCCATAACAGAGAAAACAATAAAGATATTTCCATTTTTAAAAATTAAAAATATAATAGAAACTGTTTTAACCCTCATGTTCTACCCGATCCCACTCCAGAGAGATATATACTAAAGTAAATCACCATTTTAAGCCATTATAGAGCCTCCTATTCTATAGAACATGGAATAGAAATAAACAGTATAGGGTTTAGGTTGTCATCCACCTGATTCCAATGAGAACCAAAAAATTACTAGGTTTCTAATTCATAAAATATGGTGTGATGTGTGAGGAACTGTCAAAAGGAAACCTGTCATAAGCATCTTGTAAAGGTCTTTACCAATTCTGCAACTTTATCTCAAGCCCTTCCCTGCCTAGAATTGTGGAAAATCTGGGGACCGCATAAAATAATTATGATCAGAAGGAAAGCCCAGCCCCTCTCAGGTATTATGTTCTCTGACTGATTTAAAGTATTTTCTTTGAAGTTTTCTCCTTCATAAAAAAAAAAAAAAAAAAAGATTTTCCAAGAAAATAAACAAGTAAGGAGAACAAGAGAGGTCGGTTTTTCTTTTTTTGAGATGTTTATCTGATGTCTCAGGGGATCGCTATGGCTGCTCTTCAGTCCACAGCTAAACTCAGATTGAACCAGCATCAAAACTTCCTGGTGCCAGCTAAGATTGGAAGTGGAAATGACACCAATGCCATCATCATTGTTTTTAGTCATGAATTCCTCATCCTTTTAATGATGTGTTTTCCCATTGCCTTGTAAGAAACCGAAGATGTGCGTTTGGGAAAAGATAAATAACTGCCTTCCAGCCTAATGGTAAGGGCTCCCTACCATAAAGAGTCATCTTAGAGTGTCCACTCACTTCCTTGGGGCACCAAATCATAGACTTAAGAGAGGTCTCCATAGGCTTCTTTAGCACTACTGGACGGAGCTTATATCTCCAACATCAGATATTTATTGACAAATATGAGCCACAATCTCTGTCAATTCCTTATCATCTAACTTAAAGAAACATGCTCATGAAAACATAGCAGACAAGGCAATGTTTATCAACTACAAAGGAAATGGGAAAAAGTTCACTAAGTTCCCAAGTGACCATTAAAAAAAGCTTTTGGTGGAGGTATGGCTAGAAATAGTTGTGTACGATGTTTCTGGGCCTAGGGTGAAAGGGAAGGACAAATTTAGAGGGAACCAGGTTTGATACGGAAACTACGCTGATGAAATAATCAGCTTCACAGATCTACCCCTGCCTTTTTAACTCATATGGACCAAGCATCCCTCAGGACTAGAGGCAGAAGGGTGGGTAACTGTTTCCTCTGCACAAAGAATGTAGCAATAATACTATCAGGGCTGTGGAGCTGAGACTCTCCCATCTACCCAATTGTCAATTAGTCCAATTAAAGGTTAAAAAATAAAAACAGCAAGTGCTGCTTAAGTGTTTGTAATTCGAGTATTAGGGATTCTGGTTTGTTTGTTTTTTTCCCCAGGATCTATTACAATGTTAGATCACCACTGAGAGACAAAAGAAATATCCTTAATGCATTCCAAAAGTCCACCAGAGGAAAGAGTGTGGGAAGGGAGGACAGAGCAAAACCTAACAGTACTCACGGTGAAAGAGACTTGGAATATACAGATATATCACTCCCTTTTGGTATGGAGGCTTTAATGACCCAGGATGACCCAAAGAGAGATGTAAAGCCAGGATCCAAAACCTCTGCTCTGCCTTTTAAGCTCATCACTGGGTATGTGACTCTGGATCCCACAACAGATCCAAGAGACACCACCCAGACTCGCCTCAGCCAAACTCCTTCATCTGACTGGAACTGTGAGCTCCTGGAAGGGTATGCACCAGGAATTTAGCTACTACTACTTGGCCCCCAGGAATCTCAGGGAGGTCTGAAATCTGAAACCAAGATCCTGAAAATTGGGAGTCAGTTATCTCATGGATCCGCTCTAGGTCCTGAAACAATCAAAGGCTAGAGGTTAGAAAGCACTGGAGATACTGTTTATCATTTATCATTTGGGCGAAGGACCGTTAATCTGGGAAAATTCCAATTCAGAACATCAGCTGCACATTTTTCTTCCTTTGGGTAACGTGGCTGCAGGTTATTCAGCTATTAACTATTAGCAATTTTGGGTGCCCAAAACTTCAGTAATAGAAGAAAAGAGTACAAATTTGGGTTAAAATTTCAAACAACTTCCAGGGAGATTAAAAAAAAAAAGAAAAGCAACCGGCCTTGGGCAAGTCAACATGTCTCTTTTTTTCACCTGTGAAAACTGAGGAAGACAGACTTTGCTTGTGGGAAAATAACGAGGTGGTTTGGGATCCAGAGGAAAGCTCAGATCTCCATCTCATTGTCCCACCTTCCTAAATATGCCCTGCTGTTCCTTGAATACAGAAACCTTGCTGGGATTCCCATCAGGAACGCTGACCGCACATTAAGCAAGATTTATTTAAGTTCGAGCATCCCAGGCTCTGGGGGAAGAGCTAGTTAGAAACATGAAATCACGTTGCACTCATCATCCCCTTCTAGGGATCCCCTCCCCCCCACCCCTCCTTTTCCCCAAGAAAAAAGAGGTAGCTGGTTTGGGAGTGAGCAAATCTCTGGAATCTCTCCCAAAATGTACTCCTCCCCCATTCGGCATCACAAGTCCATTTCAACAATCACATCCACGAACATAAGGCAGACATCCTTGAGTGGCCTGGAGCTCACACAATTAAAAGATTGTTTCTTAAAGAGTTAAAAACAGTTGTCTTGATCTTTGTGTCTGGTGGTGTTTTCAAATGCAAAGACTAGGTTCTGGGTGAGAGATTATAAGAAACTAAAAATTCAGCAATTCTCAATTCAGAGAATCAATTCGTAATTCAGGGAATTAGAAATGCATCACCACAAGAGATGTCTGAATTACAACAAACACGTATTGAGCACTTCTTGGTGCCAGGAGCTGTACTGTAAATAAAAACCACACTTGGACAAATTAAATTGAATGGTAAATATGAAAGTGACTTGCTAAGAGTCGTTTAACCACAGCTTTGGCCATCGGCACACCTGGGTTCAAATCTGGCATCTACACATCAAGCTGGAGCATGCCTTTGACCTGGGGGGGCCTGCCACCGTTCTCGCGGGTAAAATGAAGTCAGTACACCAATACTAACCTTGCAGTGGTAGTCAGAGCTTTAAACAGGCTGTACACAAATAATAAAAATAGTTAACCTTACCTTAGTGTTTACTACGTACAAGTGCTTTGCCTGAATGAACTCACTGACTCCTCCCAACCATAAGATCAGTCACAGCCTGACCTTGAAGCTAATACTGACCTTGAAGCTAGTAAGACATAAGCTTCAGGATTCTTCTCTTATACAGGTCCCTGATGATGTGTGATATTTGTGGAGTTGGTCAGCTTGTTAACATTTGTAATCTGTTGTGATTTAGTTATCATTCCAAATAAATATCCACTTTAGCACCTAATTTTGTATTCATAATTTTACATTCTTTTTCTTAAAGAGAGCCCTCCAAATTGTATAAGCATCTCTCTCCTCCAAAAACCTAGGTCCAACCCTGCTTACAAGGTAGGGACCATTAACAATTTTGTTTTGCAGATGGTGAATCTGAGACCCAGAGAGGTTAAGTTACTGGCCCGAGTACACCCAGCTAGGAAATGGCAGGGCTCACATTTGAACCCAGGCAGGCTGGCTCCACTTGAAGTGCTCTTAAACATCTTGCCTCTTCCTATCTTTAAGTAAAACTCCTATATTATAGATGCTCAATAATTGTGGCTATTATTTTGTAAATTAAAAACTTCTTTTGTAACAACAAGAATATAACACTATCATTGTTTAAGAAAATCATATGATTTGAAACCTGTAAAAAAAAAAAAAATCTGTAGCAGATTAATTTCCCAAGAGTCTCTTTAAAGTAGTCTTATTCACAGTGTGGTCCACAGATTGCCTGCATCAGAATCCTCTACACACCCTCCCCCATCCAAAAAAAAAAAAAACAAAAAAAAAAAAACCTAATGGATCTAAATCACTGGGAGCAGGATTCTGCAATCCGAATGTCCAATAAGCTCCCCATGTGACTTTTAGCACAGCAAAGTTTGAAAACCACTCCTTTCAGTCATCCCTCTACTATGGGTAAAATTTGTTTATAAATGGGGTGGAGGGTGGGGGAGGGGGAAGAAAGGAACTTGAATCTAAGATGTTAAAAGTACTTCCAATTAAGAGTGAGTAATGAGATATCTCTGGAATGGCAATGCAAGTTAATAGTCATACATAAAAGCAAAGTTTACATATTATTTTGAAGATCACAATGATTGAGAATAGAGCACTAGCTGCATTGCCAGACTTTGTTCCAAACTTGAAGTATATTAATACTTTCAATCTTCATTATCCTTTTGATTAAGTAATCTCATCTTCCCCATTCTAGAGATGGGGAAATGAGGCTCACAGTTACTTGCCAGTCAGAGCAAAGCCAGAATTTGAGCCCGGGGAGTCTGGTTCAAGCTCATACTCTTAAATACTACCTCACCCAAAACCTGAAGGAGGAGAAAGAGGTGGAACGGGAGGGATGAGGGACGGAGGGAGGGAAAGAAGACAGAGAGGGCTATAAAGTGAAATTGCAAATTTTCAAAGAACTTCAGTCTTGGAGGGTTTTTTTTTTTTTCTGATTTAGTCATTTTCAAAATGAATAAATATTGCCATGGGTTGAAATCAGCATGAAATCCCCAAAATGGGCCAAACCCGTGTAATTCTATGCGGGAAAACTTAAATGGACTGGACTTGCCGATGTTACAGCTTTAATCTGTCTCCTTGGTTTATAAACAGAATCTTTGTTTCAGTTCTTCCCACACTCTCCTCTCTCTCTGCAACCCTGCCCTCCCCCACCAAGTTTCAAGATCTTTCCCCTAAATTCCTTCCCTCAGCACTTTAGCTGCAGGAGGCTATAGTAATGGCTAACATTAAGTGCCCACACTGTGCTAAGCACTTTAGGTGTGTTAACTCATTCAATCCTCACAATCCTGTTATGTTCCGTATTTTACAGAGGAGGAAATTCAGGCACTGAGTAAATTGCCGAGAATCATGAGGCTGGTAAGTGACAGAATCAGGAATCAAATCGAGGCAGCCTGGCACCAAGTCCATGCCTTTAACCGCTTACTAAAACACCTACCATTTATTTAGTGCCCACTGTATACCAGGTCTTTTACACATACTAGATGGACTTACAGTTATGCTAAAAAGGAGATGCACTGCAAGCCGTTACCAACAAGAAAAGGAGGGCTCAAAGAGACTAAAGTGATGCCTGAAGACCCAGCCTTTCTCTCCGGATCCAGAGCCTGCACTTTTTCACTCCACCATCCCAAAGCCTTCTGGAATTTTTATTGCCTATTCCTCCCGAAAGCCCTGCAAGAGAATGATCGTTACTTCTATTTTACAGAAAAGCACACTCATAAGGCAGAATCAGTACAAGATGATTTGGTAGATTCTGCCTTCCAAATCTACTCTTGAAAACAAGGTGCCAGAAAAGGAGAGAAAATGTATGCCTACTCCCATCTTCCTCCCATCCTGTGAAAGCCTGTTTTAAGCTAAACAATTTAAATATAATTTAAATGTAAGGACATAGCCCCAGGAGTTGTGGATATCCACGATCTAACTGTGGCTGCATAAAATGTTACATGTATATTTGCAGAAACCTGCTGTATAATTTTCAAAAACCTTTCTTATTCATGAGAGGTTTTGTATTGACATTTCATATTTGCAGGCTTTATTCACCTCGAAGGTTGAGCCATTTAAAACACAAACCCCGGCAAATGTGCTGAATACTAACAAGAAGGACTGGGGCCATTTGGTTCCGCGTCCTGGTCGGACCGTCGGTTCAGAATTACCAACCTCATGGAAAAGCTGTGTTCTCCCGGTTTGCAGATGGAAAAAGCGGGGGTTTACAGGAGTTTGGAACTTTTCCCAGCCCGTCCACTTTCTCTGGATCAACTGGGAACAGCTACCCCACATGTGCGGTGTAAAGATAAAATCTTAAATTAACTTGGGGCCCGATGTGAGAAATTGATACCCCCCCAAAACAAACAAACAAACAAACAAACAAAACTGGCAGAGATCATTGCCGATAACGGGAGCCAAGAAGAAAGCTCGGTTCTGCCGGACTTTTAAGCCCCGCACACAGTTCTGCAGGGAACACGCAGAGGGCAAGCACTGAGGTCAGCCCGGACTCCCCAACAACCCAGACCAATCGATGGAGAACTCCAGCGAGCAGAAGCGTGGGGGAGAAAACGGAGAAAGACGAGGGGATGTAAGAGGAGATGGGGTGATTGCTCCCTTACTCGCGTCCAGGACCGGTCAACAGCCAGGCGGCCCCCGGAGGCGGTGGGCAGGCACCTGCAGCCGGTGCCCGGAGACCCCTCCCCGGCTCCCTGCAGTTCTTCACTTACTTGCTCCAACGAGTCATCCCCGCTCCGCGCCTCTTGCAGCTCGGGGGCCGGCGCCAGGCGCTCCTGCCACCCTGTGCAGAGGGGCAGCCCCAGGCACAGCCCCAGCAGCAGGAGCAGGAGCATGGCGAGGGCGGGCGCCGCCGGCGCTGGACACGGCGACACGCGCAGAGCGCAGCGCCGCGGCCCCGGGACTTAGGACGCGCAGGGCGCCGCCTCCCCGCGGCCCCGCCCCAAGGTTCCCCATTAACCCGCCCCATGCTCCCCCATTAACCCGCCCCTCCCCGCCCCGCCCCCCGCCTCGCGCCCCCCCCCCCCGCCCCGCCCATTGTCGGACCCGAGCCCCCTCGGAGCCCTGCCCGCTGCGCGCCCCTCGCTCCCCGCCGTGGGCTTCCCATCCCAGGGGCAGAGGGCTCCTAACGTGTCCGCGCGGACCCCATCGCTCGCCTTCCCCGCTGCCTTCTCGATCTTGCTCCCTGTGGGGGTTTGTTAGGGACCGGGACCTGACTCTACTGTCGCAGCCTTCCACTTGGTACCCACCTGCCAAACCCCCATCTTCCCCCCGCTCTTTTTCTTCTCCAGCCAGCAGCTAAATGCTTCTCCAACAATTCCTAATTCCTGTCGCCGGAGGACACAGCAGAGGACAGGGCAGCCCGTTCCTCAGCATACAGTCTCCCTCCCTCCAGTCACCTGCTAGCCCTAAAGCCAACCGAAAGCCAGGGAGGGGGGACCCCTCTTTCCACAGGACAGCGGATTCCCCTCCCATGCTTAAAGCCGATATTTAGGGGTGTTTACTAGTAGTCTTATGAAGCGAAGTTCCAGCAATGTCGTCCCCTGTTGCGCCATCTAGGCACATGGGGAGGAAAAAAACGAGGGCTTCCGGTTTTTTGGTTATTAATCCCGAAAATGAATGGCATTGTGTTTACTTTGGTTACAAACTGTTGGGAATATTTCTGTCCTGTGGTATGAAGAATTGTTATCTACCATCATCCACACGTGGATACATAATATAGCAGAAGCCCCTTCTTCATTTAATGTTCCAAAAGATAATCATCTCAAAGACATTTTTTGTATCTCTGTAGTAACAGTTCCATTCAAATTGATATGCTGCAAATAGTGAGAGGCTGGCAGCAACCTCCAGAGCAAGGCAATGACTGAATCCAGTCATGGGACATCCATCCCTTGGAATAATGTGCAGCCATTAAATAAAAACCACCAAGTCTATAGACTCATGAAAAATGTTTATAATATAATCTAAAGGGAAAAAAAATCAGAATTGCAAACTGTACCAGCAGTATGATTGTATCCAGGTAAAATACATACAAATGAGCATAAGAATTAGAAGAAAAACACAGAAAATGAAAGCAATGGATAGTAGTGGATACTGCTGGTATCTCAAAATAATTTATTTACTCTTGTTGAAGTACTGTTTGTCCAACAAAAAGGAATCAGGGGAGGAAAAAACAAACCAAATGTGTTGCTTCTGTGAAATAAATGAAAAGAAAATTATTATCATTAACATATAATCATTTAATAGACTAACCACTGACTAATTATAAAGCATGCAACCAACAAGAATTAACAGTAGCTGATCCAGCAAGGCTTCTAGAACACAAACGCTGTAAAAGACAGCTTTGCAGGAATTGAGTGGATTTTTCTTTTTAGTCCCTTCATGTAATCCAACCATAATTTACACATTTTGTCCCATGCCCCAGGCAGACTCAGAAACCTTGCAGCATGCAAATTATGTGCACACCCCATCATCATTTTTAACTGAGGATACTACCAACGCTTCTGGAATCAGCGTTTGCCTATATTTCCTCCTGAGAGAAAAATAACTACTTCTGGACTAAAAGTTGAATTGGACAAAGCCAGATTATTTGAAGAAGGCAGCAAAAGCAACTACTATTTCAATCCTCCAACAGAACGGGGACTGTATCTTGATCCCTTTTTATTGTCCGCCTCTTTCCCAGCGCTGGGATGGCCCATCTTCCTCTCTATTTCTGGCCTTCTATCTGTTCTTTTTCCAAATTTGCACTTACTGGTTTGTGCACAAGTCCAACATTAAGAAAAGCAAGTTTTGTTTTCTGGGCAGCAGTGATAGTGCATTGCCACATTTGTTTAAAGCAAATGTTTCCAATTGAATCAGAAGTTCCCTGGGGGCAGGCATCTTCCACATGTGCTAGCACTGTGCTAAATTTATAGGTGGCACTTAATGAACATTTGATGAATTGAATTAGGAGACAGGAGGCATGTGGGTATGGAGCATGGGATGGCTGTGTTCAGATCCAAACTTGGTCACTAGCCAGCTACATGGCCTGGGTGAGATTTTTAACTCCCCAGTGTTTTCAAACTGGAATAGTCTATGATTCTACATGACATCTGAGCATTTATGTGGGTAACAGGGATAGTCTTTAAAAACTAGGTAAGTGTACTAAAAATAAGACCCAGCAAAAGTTTCCCCAAAGTGTTTACAAGCATAGGCAATGATTTTTATTGGCCTTATAAATAAGGATGAAAAAAATTAGCTGCCCCTCCCAAAAAAAAAAGTGGGCATGTTTAAATAAAGGGTAAGGCATCCCATACATTTGACCTTTGATCCCAAATTTCTTATTTTACCTGCAGCAGGAGCTGATTTTCCAGTTTAAGACTAATGAACTCATAGAATCTCAAAACTAGAAAAGCACTAAAGGACATCTAATCCAATACTTATTTTTCCAAATGGCTTATGTAGGACCATGCACCAGTTAGTGACAAACCTCAGGCAAGGAACCAGGCCTCAGCAGCCAGAGTATTTGGGTTCCAGGATGACCACAAGCTACTCTGTCCCAGCAGCTTCTAAGAAATGGCTCCCCTTAGCAACTGAGTGATGGGCCAACAAGGGCTTCCAAAATTTTAGGATCAGACCCTTTAGTTATCAGCTTTATCCTGGTCTTCCACTTGAGACTGCCAATTGATGGGCTCAATGCCATGGCCAAACCAGCCAAGTCTGATGATTAAAGAGTAAGAAAGCAGGTTGTATATTTTTCTTTTCCTCTCCCTTGAATCCACGCCCTGACATGCCCCTAGTTCCTATATCCTGCCTCTCTGAGCTTTAAGCCATAGCCCAATTCCTTTGGGCTCACCTCGTCAGCCCCCCATCCCAAGCCTATTTTGGAGTATCTGTAAAGCCATTCATTGCTCTCCTTTGGGCAGAGAATCCTCTCCCTTCTTGGTCTGCACCTCTTTCATCTACTCATGTGATAAAACTCACTGTGTTTTTCTTGGGCTCCTAACAACTTTGCATCATCACTACAGTTTCTTAAAACCTTGGCTTTATTTTTTCTTTCTTTTGATTGAAGGGACTGAGGAAGAAATGGGTTCCTTTTGGCTATGGCTCCACCATTTCTCAGTAGCCCATCATATCTCAGGAGCCAAGTTATAACTGCTTTTCCTCTATTTTACCAACTACTGAGTTTCCCTCAGAGAGATTTGCAAAAAAAAAAAAAAAAAAAAGAGATAAAGAATGCTGTTTTCTAAGTTCTTATGATTGATGATTTGCTGAATTAATCAACTAATCACAAAGGGTGACCCTTATCCTATTTCATTTTAATTAACTGCTTACAGATTCATGACCCAAATTCAACTCTGATTTCTTCATGGGCTGGGATTGTATCTTGCTCATTTTTGTATCTTTAGTTTCTGGTACATGGCATGGACTCCAGTAGGCATGAAGTATGTTTGCTGGATGAATGAAAGAATGCCTGTCTGCCATTACACCCATCCTGTGCTAGTTGGGTGCCATATAACAGAAATTTGAGACATGATCCATGACCTGGGAGAATTTACCATTTAGATCTGAAAGTGAAACTAACAAAATGAAAATCATTTGTGCTCAAGCGTGAGATGCTGAATGGAAAGAACGGTAAGATTGTGATTGTGATGAGAATAATTGGAGAAGGCTTCTTGAAGGAGGTGGAAATTAATCTTTGCTTGA
Source organism: Choloepus didactylus (assembly GCF_015220235.1). Taxonomy (NCBI): domain Eukaryota; kingdom Metazoa; phylum Chordata; class Mammalia; order Pilosa; family Megalonychidae; genus Choloepus; species Choloepus didactylus. The sequence continues at coordinate 137,135,018 of NC_051314.1, forward strand.
ATGCAATTTTGAAAGCCAGATGGAGACGAGAGAGCATGTTTCAGTTTGTAGAGCTACTGTTATGCAAGATACCAGAAATGGATTGGCTTTTATAAAGGGGATTGATTTGGGTACAAATTTAAAGTTCTAAGGCCATAAAAGTGTCCAAACTAAGGCATCAACAAGAGGATACCTTTACTGAAGAAAGGCCGATGGCGTCCGGAACATCTGTCAGCTGGGAAGGCACGTGGCTGGCATCTGCTTGTCCTTCGTTCCCGGTTTCTGGTTTCAAGATGGCTTTCTCCAGAATGTCTCTGGGTCTCTCTTAGATTCTCCAGGGCAAATTCTTGGCTAGCATCTCCAAAGCATTAGCAAGCATCTCTTCAAAAGTCTCTCTCAACTGCTTTGTGTGTGAGTTCCCTTTAAAGGACTGCAGTAAACTAATCAAGACCTACCCTGAATGGGTGGGGTCAAATCTCCATGGAAACATTCCATGAAGAGGTCACATCCTAATCAGAAAGATTAATAACTCTGCCCCCACAAGATCAGATTAACACATGGCTTTGAGGGGGGACAAAATATATCCAAACCAGCACAGAGCATAAAATGGATAAGGGAAAGAGAGGAAACAAGGTTGGAAAAGACTCTGGGATTGGAGGAAATAGAAGACAAGGTATTGACGAAAAGGTTCAAGTTTGGGGAGTTATCTGTAGAACGTTCCTTAACTAGAAGGTGGAAAGTATAGCACAGATATGCAAATGCAATTCTGCCAATCAGTGCAACTCATGACACTATTTTTTCTGGCTCCCTGCAAAAGGAGGAAAACAAAAGCATGATGTTTTTTTACTTTAAAGAACTGCCTTTGAGTCTGAGGTTTTTGTCACTCTCATCAATGTGTCTAAATTTCCACACTCTCCCTTGAGGTTGGGGAGTGAAGAGTATGTCCCCAGAGGAGGTCCCCAGGGGGAGCAGGAAGGGGAGGTTGGTAAACCAGAATCATAGGGAGAGATGAAGAGAAACATATGTGGTTTGAAAAACCTCCCAGCTGGTTCTGAAATCCTGCCCACACACCCCACAAACATTGCACCACACACAAAGTTTTTAATATTATTTCAGCTACCCATGTAGGCTCCCATCATCAAGACTACAAAGTGAGTTAGTAAACAAAAGTCCTTTATTCACTCTCCATCCAGTATCTATCTAGGCTAAGCAACTGTGAGACCAGACTAGAGTTATATGTAGAAAGTTCCATAGATTTGCATGATCTGCCTAATAATTAAAAGCCAACTGAAGTCAAGTCTCCGGCAGCAATGTCTGTCAAATCTGCATGTGCATCTACTCTTTGACTGTCAAACTCACTTTGTGGAATTTATCACACAAATAAACCTGCTCATGTACAAAAAGGATGTAGGTACAAGGTTATTCATTATGATATTGTCTGTAATGCCCAAATATTAGAAACAACCCAAAAGTTTATTAATAGAAGTCTGGTGAAGTAGCCTGTGATATTATGAAGCTGTGGGGAAGAAGGAGAAAGCTTTCTATATATTGATATAGAAAGATATCCAACATATCATGTAATTAAGAGCAAAATGTAGTTCATATTGCATGCTGCCTTTAGTGTAAGGAAGGGAGAAAGTAAGAATATATAAGAGTACATTTCATTTGCATAAAGAAACTCCAGGAAAGATAAACAACTAAGCAAAGTGGTTAACTATGGGTGAGGGGATACAGTGGGGAGAGGATGGGAACAGGGCAGATTAGAGCAGAAGAAGGGAGGGATTTCTTTTTTATTTGTATACATTTAATATTTGTGTTTTAGTTTTACAAACTACTAAATCAAATACCGTGCAATGGGGTTGCTTAAATAATGGGAATTTATTGGCTCACAGTTTTGAGGCTGGTTGAAGAACAAAATCAAGGCATCAGCCAGGCAATGCTTTCTCCCAGAAGACTGCGACGTTCTGGAGCTGGCTGCTAGTGATCCTTGGTTCTTGGGTTTTCTGTCACATGACAATGCACATAGAGGCTCTCCTGCCTTCTCTCTTCTCTTCCAGGTCCTATTGACTCTCAGCTTCTTCTCAGGGCTTTCTCCTCTACGTGTCTAAATTTCATTCTGCTTATAATGGACTCCAGTCACAGGATCAAGAGCCATCTTGATTAAGAGACATTCTCGGCCACTTCTTATATGAAATAAACTCATCAAAAGATCCTATCTAACAACGGTTCTCACCTACAGGAATGGATTAAGTTTGAGAACAAGTTTTTCTGGGGGACATAGCTCCAAACCATCACAATTAGACTCTTGAGCCCTGTGAATGTATTTTCTACTCAGTATTGATAAGTTAATTTAAAACTGCAGCCACAATAGCAAAAACAATAATAATAATGGAAAAGCTGCCTCCTCTCATCTGACTCATCTCAGCTGGTCTTGTTCAGTAAGTCCTAACCTCAATAGCATGCAACAGGAAGGAAAAGCTTTCTGCGTCACCTGCTGACGATCCCCTGCCACACAAACACATAGAGTCCAGCACGTTCAACTAATTCTGGTCTCCTGAACACTCTTGTTCTTTCTTGCCCTTCTTTGCATGGACTTGTCTCTTTTCTGGAATGCCTCCTTCTGACTCCATGCCCAACCCTGCCCATGTGGCTTCCTCCAGATGTCTCTTGAACTCATCAGGCTGGGAAGTGCTCTTCATGCCTCTGATAGAGCACACATTATTTGTTAACATGTCTGTCTTTCCTACTAAACCAAGACCCAGTGGAGGGCAGGCTCTGTGTTCTATTCACCTTTGGGTGTTTTGCCCACATCTGGCATGTACTCCAAGCTGGAGAACAATGTGGAGTGTTCTAGACCTCAAATGTTGATCATTGAGGACTAGAACAAGATTTGAGAAGGACTAAAATGGTCTGGTTTTCATGTTGTGCATTTCATTTGACCTTTTTATAAAACCAATATGCAGGTGGATTTTATGGTGTGATAATAAAATTCCCTTAAAAATTCACTGAAAAAAAAAAAAAAGAAAAGACAAATGGCTACAAAAAAGCATTCCTATCACACTAAATCACTAAGATGATTGATGGGATGACACTGTTTCTTGTGTGAGACCTAGAAAACAAGATCTTCCAGAGCCGGTCAGTCAGAGAGGGGACAGTTACAGCATTCATGCTAGTAACCCCCAAACTACAACATTCAAGTTAACTGAAAAATTACTCCAATTCTAATTGATCTCATTCAATCAAACCTCAAATTATTAAATCCTCAAACTAATAAAAGGATCGTTAAAAACAACTACTATTAAAATTTAAATTGAATGATTAGATTTGGAGTCAAGAAACTATTTTCCAGCTGAAATAGATGCAGCCTTAAGAATGTCCAACAGAAATCTTATATTATTATCTTCATTTGTTCAAGGCGATGAGGACTCTACAATTTTTATTTCAGTATATGTGTCTCATCAACATTGACATTTGTGTATGCAAACTAGAAATCCTAGAATTCCATCAAAAGAAGGGAAACTCATTAACATCTTTTCTGTGCCGGGCACCACGTTAATCGCCCTTATATGTTTTCTTGTTTAAACCTTGCAATAACTCTGTAAGGTAGGCAGTATTAGCTCTGTTTTGCAGATGAGAGTAATTATGTAACTTGCCTAAGTTCAGTCAGCTAGTAAATGCCAAAGCAGGGGTTAGTACTCAGTTCTGTCTGATTTTGAACCCATGCTGCCTCCTTCAACATAATCTTAAATTATACAAACTCTTCCTCCAAATACTTCTGTACTAGATAGTTCTGCTTCAAGCATCTTCATTAATTGTAGCTACACCTATTTTTTTATATACTTTACAAAGTTAGAACCAATAGAGCCATAAGAATCTAATAACTAATTGTGTGCTAAAGAAGAAATATGAGATTAAACTACATATGTAATATCTTCTAGGCAGCCTCTTGATTCTAAGTCATTAATTATTCTAATATGTTGTTTGAGATTTTCTTTTGCATGTTTATACTACCTGTCAAGTAGCAGAATCACAAAATAAATAATGTGGTATGAAAATAAAAACCAATATGTACAACCACTGTCTGGAAGTAAAATCTTAGACACTTTCCAAGAACAGTATAGTATGAGCTCTTAAATTGCCAGAAGTAGTCCGGTACATAATTATCCCTCGTTATTTATTCATTTTTGTGAGAGTAATATATTTATAAAAACTGGTGGAAAACAACTGAATTTTAGACCCTCCATATAATACTGTATCTGTTGCTGAATCTTCTCTTACAATTTTTGATTCTGATACCTGAATTTTAGATGGTGTTTTAGTTTGCTAATGCTGAACCAGAATGCAAAACACCAGAAATGGGTTGGCTTTTATAAAAGGGGATTTATTTGGTTTCACAGTTACAGTCTTAAGGCCATAGAGTGTCCAAGATAATGCATAAACAACTGGGTACCTTCACTGGAGGATGGCCAATGGCATCTGGAAAACCTCTGCTAGCTGGGAAGGCACGTGGCCGATGTCTGCTCCCAGTTCTGGTTTCAAAATGGCTTTCTCCCAGTTCGTTCCTCTCTAGGCTTCAGCTTCTCTCCAAAATGTCACTCTCAGTTGCTCTTGGGGTGTTTGTCCTCTCTTAACTTCTCCGGAACAAAAGTCTGCTTTCAAAGGCCACCTCCAAAATGTCTCTGTAAGCTGAAGCTCCTCTCTTAGTTCCAGTATGTTCTTCAAAGTGTCCCTCTTGACTGTAGCTCCTCTTCAAAATGCCACTCTCAGCTGCACTGAGTTCCTTCTGTTTGTCAACTCATTTATATGGCTCCACTGATCAAGGCCCACCCTGAATGGGTGGGGCCATGCCTCCATGGAAATATCTCATCAGAGTTATCACCTACAGTTGGGTGGGGCACATTTCCATGCAAACAACCTAATCCAAATGTTCCAACTTAATCCCCACTAACATGTCTGCCCCACAAGATTGCATCAAAGAATATGACTTCTTCTGGGGGACATAATACATTCAAACCACCACAGATGGTGAGAGAAGCAATTTCTAATCCATCAGTTTCCCCATCCCCACCTCTATTTTCCTATCCCAAACTCTTGTCCCCTCAGGAATCTCTCCTCAAAAGTCCACTGTCAAAAACCACCACACCCCTACACACCAATCTTAATCCTTTTCTCCAAACACACACACCGAAAGCATTTGTCTCCCTTGAAAAGATTTAAGGTTTACAATATGTAGTAATACATTGTTTATATTCATGGGGTCATCAGAAAATACAATTAATGTTAATTCCATCTTGTTTCCTAAAGGTGCACCAAAAAAAACCAAAGCCAAAGAGTGCCTCGCTCTTCAGCGTTAGCAGAAAATGGCAGTCTTTTACTCTTACAAATAACTGTTTGTCAGGTGAGCAGTGGTTTGTCCCTACACTCATTAAACACTGAAAAATTCCAATCCAAACTTAAGAATTATTTTTATTTTCTTTTGGAAAGATGCCTAGAGAAACTAGGGTGTCCTACTTTTCTGGGCCTCTAATTAGGGAGCACAGAGGATTTGGAATATCACAGGTGATTTGTAAATATGGTGGAGAATCAGTTCAACCCGTCCTCGGTGCCACCCCCACACTTCTACTTTCTTTGACTCCAAGGCACAAGGATAAGAAGCCAGCAAAAGCTGAAGTTGAGTCACAGGGTGTGTTTTCTCCCTGAAGAACTTGCCAGAACTTTCCAGATATTGGAAGATCACCAGAGCACTTTAGCTGAAAGCCACAGGTGTGTCCTGGGAAGGGTTTTGGCTAAAGCAAGGCAGGGTTGGTTTTGTGGTTGATGCAGATAGATTGGTCATACTCCGTGAAAGCAAGACCTGACAACAAACTGTCATCAGATCCTGTAGCCAGTGCTGATGAGCTTGTTGCCTGCCTGGCAAGGGAGGAAAGTCTCTTCTATGCAATATGTGTTGCAGGATTGAGTCTTATAGGTACAGGCTTGCCGAAAAAAAGTATGTACTACTTTTTTTTTTTCCTACCTCCTAAATTTATCTCCATACTGAGCTTCTGATCTCCCCTGTAGAATGAACTTTGCTCTTGGTGATTCAGGGAAAACAGTCGATATGGGTGTTTTTAAATCAAATTACTGTTTTCTTAGTCAATTTATGATTCTCCATCTTCCCACCTGTGGTAGATTGAATCATGTACACCAACCAAAGATATATTCTTAATCTTAATCTGCATTCCCATGGGTGTGAACCCATTTGGACCTTTTGATAATGTTATTTTTAGTTAAGGTATGGTTAGGTTGAATCAGGATGGGTCTTAATCCATAAAACTTGAGGTCTTACAAAGAGAGGAAATTCACATGCAATGAATAGAAACCAGAAATTGGAGGAAGCCTGACAATGTACAAGCTAGAACTTGGAGAAAGCCACAGGAGGAAGCCAAGGATGTCACCATGTGATATAGGCAGAGTTGCAAGTCAAGGAACCTCAAGGATTGTGGCGAACCAGCCCCAGAACACTACAGACTCCAGGGAGAAAGCATGGCTATACCAATGCCTTCATTTGAGACTTTTGGCCTCCAAAAAAGTGAGGCGATAAATTCTTGTTGTTTAATCCAAACAGTGTGTGGTATTTGTCATAGCAGCCCTGGAAAACTAAGACACCACCTATGACTTGGATTGGACCTAAGTTCCACCAAGTCATAGGGTCCAGGGTGGGGTATGATGGAACCACCCCTGGTCCTCAGCCATCTGTCCACGCTGACAGGTGGGCCATCCCATCTGATGTAGGACCCTATGCCTGCCTCCACTCAGGGGCTCGAGTGCTCATCTGACCTCCAGTTACAAGTTCATCCCAGTCCACCCCTGTGTCCTCTCATCCCACCTGCAAGTCCCTTCCAGGTTGGTTGACTTTTGGTATACATAGCATCCTCAGTCACCTCAGCAAACCTTTGGCTCTTCCCCGTCTTCATCGGGACCTAAGGTTTGTCTCAGTTTGCCAGTCTGCTAGGACAAATACCACACACTGGTTGCCTTAAACAACAAGCATTTGTTGCCTTGCAGTTTTGAAGACTAGAAGTCTGACACCATGGTCTCAACAGGCCATGCTTTCTCCCTGGGGTCTGTAGTGCTCTGGTCCTGGCTTGCCACAATCTTTGGGTTTCCTTGGCTTGCTTCTCTGCCTACATCACATGGTGATCTGTCTCTCTTTAGGTCTGCTCTTCTTATTTCCACTGACTTCTGGCTTCGACTTCTGACTTCTACCAGTTTTTTTGGCTTCTGCTGACTGATTGCATATGAATTTCCTCTCTTTATAAGGCCTCCAGTCATGCAGATTAAAACCCACACTGATGCAATTTGGCCACACCTTAACTAATAATAACATCTTCAAAAGGTCCTATTTACAAATGAGTTCACACCCATGGGTACATGGATTAAGAACATGTCTGTGTTGGGTTACATGATTCAATCTACCACAGGCTTGTTGAAGAGCTCTTAAACATGACACCAGAAGCATAATCCATAAAAGAAGAAATCAATAAATTGGACTTTATTAAAATTTAAAACTTTCATTCTATGAAAGACCTTGTGAAGAGGATGAAAAGATAAGCTTCAGACCGAGGGAAAATATTGGCAAATCATATATCTGGCAAAGGGCTCATATCTAGAATATATAAAGAACTCTGCAAACTCAACTGTAAACAAACAATATGATCAGAAAATGGGCAAAAGACTTGAACAGACATTTCATGGAAGAGGATCTACAGAGGGCAAATAAACATACGAAAAGATTTCAATATCATTAGCCATTAGGGAAATGCAAAGTGCAACCACAGCAGAATATCACTACACACCTATTAGAACTGCTAAAAGTAAAAAACAATGATAATCCCAAATGCTGACAAGGATGCAAAGAAACTGATCTTCAGATGTTGCTGGTGGAAATATAAAATGTGCAGCCACTGTGGAAAATAGTTTGACAATTTCTTAAAAAAAAAACACACAAAAAACTAAATATGCAATTACCATATGATTTAGCAATCTCACTTCTAGGCATTTATCCCAGAGAAATCAAAACTTATGTCTACACAAAAATCTGCCCATGAATACCCATTGCTTTGTTTGTAATAGTAAAAATTGCAAGCAACCTAAATGTCCTTCAATGAGAAAATGATTAAACAAACTATGGTGTTTCCGACCCATGGTTTGACACACACGACACTGTTAGTACACGGAGCTTGGATGGATCATAAAGGCTTTATGCTGAGTGAAAAAAGCCAATCCAAAATGGCGACCTACTGCATGATCCCAATTGTATAACATTCTAAAAATAACAAAATGATACAAATGGAGAAGAGATCAGTGTTCATCCGGGTTTAGGGATGGGGCAGGGACAAGGGAGTGGATGTGGCTGTAATGGGGTAATACGGGGGAGACATTTGTGGTGATGGAACAGTTCTGTATTCTGTCTGTGGTGGTGGTTAGGTGAATATGCACGTGATAAAGTTAAATATAGCTACACACACACACACAAATGAGTGCGTATAAAACTGGTGAAATCTAGATAAGGTCTGTGGTTTGTGCCAATGTCCATTTCCTGGGTTTGATATTGTACTGCAGGTATGTAAACTGTTATCAGTGGAAAAATGGGTGTGGAGGGTACATGAGACCTCTACATACTATTTTTGCAACTTCCTGTGAATCTGTAATCATTTAAACATAAAATTAAAAACCAAAGTTTATTATATACCATGTGTCCTTATGGAAAATAGGACACTAGGTATCGGTGGGAGCCTGGACGGGAGGGAAAGGTCCTTTCCTGCTATAGTTGATATTTTCCAGCAACTGTGTACAAGTGTGAGTGTGTGAGTGTGTGTGTGTGAGTGTGTGGGCCATTTTTCCCTTCTCTCTACCATAATTAGCTCCTTTATGTTTGATCTGCCTTATCAAAAAAAGAGAAACAAAGAAAGTCATTATATCTGGTTTACTCTATCAATCAGGCATGACATACATAATACCCAATATTGAAGACTTTGGCCAAAGAAATCCTACTATATGGGGCCATTTCTCAGCCCTGCCATTGATATGCAATCTAGCCTTGTAATGGAGTAACTTTTCTTTCACTGCCTTGGTTTTACCACCTTTAAATGGACCTACCAATATATGTTCCACTTCCATTAAGACTCTTGCTAAAGAAAACTTCATACCCTTGTAACCACCTTATAATCACAAAAGTAAAATATCATTTTCTATTATATATATATTATACATAAATGATATATTTATCAGTGGCAGATGCCTAAGAGACCACCTGTATTAACCTCCTATGGCTGCTGTAACAAATTACCACAAACTTAAAACAACACAAATTTATTAGCTTTTTTTTTTTTTTCAGTATAGATGGTTTTTATTGGCAGGTGTTAAAGGTGCAAAATAATCATAGATCCAGAGGGATGGGAAAGGAGATGGGGTATGGTGTCCTTCCCCTCAAGTGAGGGCCCTGTAACCAGGCCAGTGGGGAGAAAGCACTAGGACTGGACTGTGGCCACTTTGGGCCCAGCCCTCTCTGAAGCACAAGCTCCCAGGCTAGAGGGCTCCTTGCCACTCAGGGGAAGGAGCAACATGCTGGAAGGGACACAGGCCATGCCCTGCCCCAGACTGCCTGGCTCCTGTCCCCCATACATGGAGACCCTTCCAAAGGAAAGCTTCACAGCTCGGAGTAATGGTGTTATAGGACTGGGCTAATCCTACCCTCCTCAAACCCAGTTATCTGCCTCATGCCTCAGTTTCCCTTCTCCCAGTGATTAGCCAGGTTGGACCACCAGGCCATGTGACTGGCCCAGCCAACCCAAAGTGACTAGAGTCCCCACAAACTTTTGGCCACATGTGTGGGCTGCTGGGGTCTCTGTGGGCTGACACTGGCCAAAAAGGCCTTTGTTAGGCCATAGAAATCAACCCAAGATGCAGGGCATTGCAGTTTCCACCCCAAACTGAAGGGCTGAAGTCTGAAAGGGATTGGCTGGGCTGAGTTCCTCCTGGGTGCTCTTGGTGAGAATTGCTTCCTTGCCTTTTCCAGCTCCTGGGTGCTGCCTTCATCCCTTGGCTCATGGCCCCACATCACTCAACCTCTGTTTCATCGTCACATCCCCTCTCTGATCCTGAAGCTCCTGTCCCCCTTTCCTAGAGGGACTCTTTTGGTAACAGGACAATTTCCTCATCTCGGGACCCTTAAACTAATCGCACCTGCAAAATCCCTTTTGACAGGTAAGAACGTCTTCCCAGGTTCCCAGGAAGGACATTGTTAGGGGATGTTATTCAGTCCATGACACCATTGGGTGTCCTGCCCAAGAGCCTGCACTGTCCACTCTGAAAAGAGAGGAAACAGAAGTATCTTCTACAGAGACTCTTTCTGCTGATACCCAAAGTTGAAGGGCAAGACAATGCATACCATGTTCCAAAATGAGGTGCCACACTCTCTCCCCAGGCACGTCCTGGAAAGATGTGTTCCAGGACAGTTTCATGTCCCTTCACCCATCACCAGTCTCAAGGGAATTGCAGGGTTAATGCTGGAAAGACTGAGGTAAGGGATCCCCCTGGAGAAGGTTGTTGGTGTGCCCTGGTGTATCCCTTCTCCAGGAGGCTGGCTGATGCTGTCCATCCATCCTTCCATCCGTCTATCCATCCATCTGTCCAGGTGGGGAGAAAGCCATCTGGGGATCGAGTTGCACAGAGTCCAGGATGCGCAACTATATTCTGGGGAGTCAAAGAGAGTCTTGTGGAGGGTGCTGGCAGGGGGTCCCCCTGTTTTCACCCAAGATGATGCATGCAGGACCTCAAAAGGACCCCAATAGGGGGGGCAGAAGGCAGGAAGCCAGGGGCAAGGGAAGGCGCTCCAAGCCGCTGGAGTAGAGACATCGCTGACGTCAGGGGAATTGTAGTTGGATCCTCACCCCCCGGAGAAAGCATCCTTAAATCCTGTTCAGGAAAGGAAACAGCAGCCCCACATGCAAGGCTCCTGGGCTGGGTCACATCTGTCTGTCCTGGCCCTCACTGTGTGTACCCTGAGGACATCCCTGGGGGAAGGGAGGACTCAGAGTAGAATGGGAAAAGAGAGAAGAAACCCACCCAGATCCTCTACCCCACTGGGGACTTCCCAGCCTAGTACAAGCATATAACCCAGGGACCGTGGGAACGCCCAACACTAACTTCTGAATTCTGCATCAAACTTCCCCATACTCCTGAAGCTGGAATACAGTGAGCTGATGCTTAAGGTAATTTGCAATTAGGATAAGCAAATTCATAGAGTCAGAAACTAGAATCCAGTTTACCAGGGGCCAGGTGGGAGTAGGGAATGGGGAGTTAATGCTTGAATTTCAGAGTTTCTACCTGGGGTGATGGAAGTGTTTTGGATGATGATCACGGTAGCACAACATCATGGGCTTAACAGCACTGAATTGTATATTTGACTGTGGTAAAAGGGGAAATTTTAGATTTTATATATGTTACTAGACTAAAATTTAAAAAAAAATGAATGTAAGACTGTACATCAGTTGGCCCTGTCTCTCTGGCTAAGCCAACTTGAAAGGTGAAATCACTGCCCTCCCCCCTACGTGGGATCAGACACCCAGGGGAGGGAATCTCCCTGGCAACGTGGAATATGACTCCCGGGGAGGAATGTAGACCCGGCATCATGGGACGGAGAACATCTTCTTGACCAAAAGGGGGATGTGAAAGGAAATGAAATAAGCTTCAGTGGCAGAGAGATTCCAAAACGAGCCGAGAGGTCACTCTGGTGGGCACTCTTACGCACACTTTAGACAACCCTTTTTAGGTTCTAAAGAATTGGGGTAGCTGGTGGTGGATACCTGAAACTATCAAACTACAATCCAGAACCCATGAATCTCGAAGACAGTTGTATAAAAATGTAGCTTATGAGGGGTGACAGTGGGATTGGGAAAGCCATAAGGACCAAACTCCACTTTGTCTAGTTTATGGATGGATGAGTAGAAAAATAGGGGAAGGAAACAAACAGACAAACAGACAAAGGTACCCAGTGTTCTTTTTTTACTTCAATTGCTCTTTTTCACTGTAATTATTATTCTTGTTATTTTTGTGTGTGTGCTAATGAAGGTGTCAGGGATTGATTTAGGTGATGAATGTACAACTATGTAATGATACTGTGAACAATCGAATGTACGATTTGTTATGTATGTGAATATATCTTAATAAAATGAAGATTAAAAAAAAAAAAAAGACTGTACATCACAAACAGGGAACCCTAATGTAAACCACGGGCTATAGTTAATAGTGCAATTATAATAATATTCTTTCATCAATTGTAACAAATGTATCACACTCATGCAAAGTCTAAATAATGGGGGTGGGCAGAGAGGTATATGGGAACTCTATTTTCTGCATGATTTTTTTGTAAACCCACAACTTCTCTAATTAAAAAAAAAAGTGTGCCACAAGTATGCTGGAGTGAAGATTTAAAGAAAATAAATACTGGAAGTGTTTATTTTCTGAGAAATTTTCATGGTTGATTCCCACATTTATAACCCATATATTAGGAGATCGCGGTGGCCAGTAGAATGAAATCCTCAAATATATAGGTTCAAGGTATTTTCATTGATTTGAGACATTTGCAAAAAACAAAACAAAACAAAAACTTCAGGTGCAAATATAACATCTCTTAATTGCCTTGTTGATCAAGTTAATTCCTAAGCTTTAGAGAAACCATAAGAAAGGCGTCTGTAGCTTCATCTAGAACTTTAATCGAAGTTAAATGTGTGCACCGGTTAAATGTACAAAGCAAAATCAAGGCAGCGTGAGTTTACACACTAATAGTAGCAATCCCATATGTTGTGCTGACATGTGCCAAATGCTTTACCTATATTAACTCATTTAATCCACACAGCAATTCAACCAGGTAATGCTGTGATGATCCTGCTTCACCGAGAAGCAGAGGCAAAGAGAGGTTAAGCAACTTGCCCAAACTTGCGTGGCTAACAGGCAGTAGCCTAAGGTAGACAATCCATTTTCTTTCTTCCCAAAGACTACTTGAGCCCTAGAAATTTAAAACACACACACACACACACACACACATATACACACACGTGTGTGGTGTCAGCTTACAATATTTGTGAACTTTTTCAATGTACCTGTATCCTTAACAATGTGTGTGCCTGTCAATTATGTATAAATCAAGTCAGATGCTTAAAATCCTACTGAAACCTATTAAATTTTCCTGCCATCACCCCATTCCATTTTATGATTACTATCTTCTGGAATGGGATCAGGCCCCCGGACTGTAAACCTCCGGCCAACTTTCAAAGCTTCCCTCTTAAGACTCCCCTCAACCTCTGCCCCATCCAACCATGACCTGTGGCTTTCTTTCCCACCCATCTCCTGTTCCTTCCTCTGCCAAAGTAGAAATTCAAGCTTTCAGCATCAACTTTTGCTATAAACTCCTACCTAGTCTTTCTTCTGATTTTCTCCTCTTCAATCGACTTTTAACAATATCACCAGAATTCTCTTCTTACTCTTAAAAACAAAACAAAACAAAAACATTTTGAATGAGGTGTTAGGTAATCTTAAGGAGGAAATGTTAATTATATAAGGTGTGAGAGTAGTGTTGTGGTTACATAAAAACTGTCCTTCCCAGTTGGAGATGCACCCTGAGGTATTTATAGGTGACTTCACCTGTTATCTGGGATTTGCTTTGAAATACTCAAGAAAATACTCCCAAAAATAGTTCAGAAAAAAAAAAAAAAAACAAGGGAGATAGATGAAAGACTTGAAAAATGTTGATGACCATTGAAGGCATCCATGGGGACTCATTATACTTATCTTTTGCCTTTTATTTGTTTTGAAATTTCCTATAATAATTTTCTGAAAAGAAAATTTTTATTCTACCCAATAGGATGCATTCAGCTTCATTTAACAGAATACTCAATGAACAGTGGATGACTTTGTGATAGTATGTATTTTTCACTTAGCAACTGTGCTGGTTTGAAGCTGTTAGGTACCCCAGAAAATGCCACGTTTTTATACTCCATCCCTATGGGTGCAGACCTATTGTGGGTGGGACCTTTTGATTAGGTTCCTTCAATTGAGATGTGACCCATCACATTCAAGGTGGGTCTTAATCCTTTACCGGAGTCTCTTACAAGAGGACAAAGGACATGGAAAAAGCCCAGAGAACTCAGAAACACCCAGAGAAGTTTGGAGAGAGCTGAGAGAGAAAAGCCCCAGAGAAGCTAAGAGAGGAGTTCACTGGAACCAAAAACTGAAAGCAACGAAACCCAGGAGTGAAGGATCAGCAGACGCCAGCCGTGTGCATTGCTATCTGACAGGGGAACTCCGGATGCCAGCGGCCTTTCGTCAGAGAAGTTAACATCCTTTTGATGCCTTAATTTGGACATTTTCATGGGCTTAGAATTGCAACTTTTAAGCTTAATAAATCCCCATTATTAAAAGCCAGTCCATTTCTGGGATATTGCATTTCAGCAGCTTTAGCAAACCGAAACAGCAACTTAAGTGAAGGTTGCCACCACTGATTCTACTCTCACTTCTAGTACCCACATTCTGTTGTCTTCTTGCTTTGTGTTGGCCTCTTCCTTGTCATGTGATGATCTCAAGAAGATTGCCATAGCTTCAGACACTACACCCAGACAGGAAAAGAGAAAAGAGAGAATCTCCAGCTTGTCTGTCCTTTCTATCAGGAAAGCAAGAACCTTCTCAGAAGCCACCCAACAGACTTCCCCTTGTGCCTGATTGGCCAAAACTGGTTCTCAAGGCCACTCCCAGGCGCAGAGAAGGATGGGAAGTTCAATATATGGCAAAGGGGAATCAAATCATCATGACAGGTGCTATGGGTTGAATTATGTTCGCCCAAAAAAGATATGTTGAAGTACTGACCCCAAGTACCTCAGAATATGAGCTTCTTTGGTAATAAGGTCTTTGCAAATGGCTTCAGTTAAATTAAGATGAGGTCATACTGGAATAGGGCAGCCTTCTAATCCAATGGCTGGTGTCCTTCCAGGAAGAGGGAAAGTTGGTCACAGGGTCAGACAGAAGACGGGAGGATGCCCTGTGACAATGGAAGAAGATGCAAGCCAAGGGAGGCCCAGGATGGCCAGCCACCAGGAGAAGTTAGCAAGTGGCAAGGAAGGATTCTCCCCTATAGGTTTCACAGGAAGCGTGGTCCTGCCGACACCTCAATTTCAGACGCCTAGCCTCCAGACTGTGGGACAACAAATTTCTGTTGTTTTCTGCCTCCCAGTTTGTGATACATTGTTATGGCAGCCCTAGGAAACGAAGACAATAGGTATTGAGCACTCATGAGTCATCTCCTGGAACTGGGTACATGGCCTCCTTGAACAAAACTGGAGGCAATGAAAGGGAAATGGCTGTTACGTAAGGAATTAACTGCATCTGCCAGACTCCTCATTGCCTCCTGAATAAACCAACAGGGTATCCAAGGACCTGCATAATTCATTTTGGTCCTCACTCTCTTCCCAGACACATTACCACTGCACACCTCCATGCTCCATTCAGTCCAACCTTCTCCAGATCCCACAAACATGGCCACTGCTTCTGGGTCTTTGTTCATGCTGTTCCTTCCACCGATGATGCTTTTCCCACTCTCCCATCCATTGACCCCCTTCCCATTTTTTGAAGATGTGCTCAAATGTTTTCTCATCCTTTCCAAATTATCACAGTCATCAGCATCACCAGACTCACACTTCGTTTCTTTGTGTTTTAGTTAATTGCATCATCTTACCTCTCCCAAGAAGTTCCTAGATTCTGTATGGCAGAAACCACGCCATACCCAAACTCATCGTCCTTTGATTTGCCCAGAGTGACCAGCACAGATTCTAGACCATTCACATAATAGTACTTCATACATTCTCATTCCATTAAACCCTACAGTGAGTTTCTTTGTAAAGTGAGGAAGTAGGTTATAATAATGATGTTGATGACTAACACTTGCATGGCACTTAGTATCTTCCAGGCAATATATGAAGTGCTTTACAAACATTAACTCCTTACCCTAACCCTGTGAGTTAGACATTATTATCCCCACATGACAGATGAGGAAACCGAGGCACAGAGAGTTTAAGAAACTCACCCAAGATCATAGCTAATAAGGTTGGAAACTCAAGAGTACAAATTCAGGTTGCCTGGCCCCAGAGATCATGCTCTGAATCCTTGTGCTATACTTCATCATGTGCTGTGTGAAGTCCAGTGATGCACCTTGCTCATAGAAAATATTTCATAAGCATTGATTGATGAATGGACTTTTTGATTTACTGTAAATGATTATCTACATCTTCTGTTTTGTAAGGGCAGTTTCTGAATAATACTTTTTAAAGAGAATCACCCTCATATATCCATTACATATGTGTATTTTGTGTCAGAATCAATAAATAGTAGTAGTTTTAATACATGACTACTTAAACATGTTGTCGGAGAGAAAAGTGCTCCAGTGGCATTAGGTGTAATAAAGCTCATTATTATATTATTATTCTAGGATGGAATAGTCTTTCATATGCACCAGCTGCATGGTCCTACAATCAATCCCCAGTGAGAGGCCATATTTTAACTTTCAAGGTCTTGATCCCAAAATGGGTGAGCACCTTACGCCATCTAGTGGGAACACATTTTGAAAACCATTTCATGTTGCATATTTTTGCCATCCAAATGCCACAGATAGACTTAGGAGTAAAAATAAAAACAGAAACTCTGAATAAAATTGGAATCTTCCCCGCCAATAAGTAGCTGCTCTGACATTATTCTTCCAGCTCGTTACATCCCTGTGTCTGATTCGCCACAGCAACGTCCTATTGAAAATACCCTCATCAAGTATCTAGAAGGGACCCTTCTCCTGATTAACTGACCCAAAGATTTATTTTCTTTACAACATGACCAAGGTGCTCAGGGAGAGCCAGAGTTGCTGGGCACCTGAGGGAGAGACAGTGTAGGTTACGATGGAAATTGTGAATTTGTGATTTGTAGTGAACCCTCATCAGCTAAAGCCTGATCATGTTAGCTGTCTATGTAAATATTATTTGAATGGGCTAACCCATGCATGGCAGGAAGTCAGGACACTCCCCAAGAGTTCTGCAAGTTCTGGGGCTCATTCTCATGGTCCCAACTACTTTCCTTCCTGTTGACTCTCTGTCTCAGTTAGAGCTTTACTCTGGTGGTGGATATTACTACTCTACACCAAAATCCAGTTTCCTTCAAATTTCAGGTGTAGGGAAATATTGCACTTCTCTGCTCCCTTGATGTTAAGCACGGCCATGTGCCTCGCTCCAGCACATGGATAGAAATGGCAAGCACACTTCCCAGGTAGAAACATCAAACCAATGTGCTTCCAGGTTTTTATTCCCTCTACTATGGGCCTCTGAGTGATGGCAACAAAGCTCCACCTCCAGTGGAGAAGCAGTGTGTCCAAGAAACAATCTTTTGTTGTTTTAAGTTACTGAGATTTGGGGATTGTTTGTTACCCGGACATAGCCTCACTATACTGACTAGCACACCAAAGTGATTCCCTCTCTCTCTCTCTCTACTTTTTTGCCTCTACTGATCTAGATAGGGAATATGGCTCCATCTATTTCTAATTCTCCAAAACACCACTCAATATAATAATTTAATTTTTAAAAAACTAAATATTACACAGTCTTGTTATTAAATGTTCTTTGGCCACCATTCCCATGGCCACCATCCCACTAGAATAACGCTTTCACACTCCTTTTGCCTCAATTCCTGCTCCCCAGAATATTTTAGCCATTCCACTTCCTTGTTGCCTCCTTCTAAACCAATTTTTCTTAACTCTGTCTGATGTAGCATCCTGCTTTTTATAATACATATTTTGGCATCCCCTTTACTATGCTGAGATGAAATTAATAGACAATATAGCTTACCTACACGTGTGATTTTAAAAATTCAATATAAATCCCCAACTGGAATATAAAGGAGAAACAAAAAGAAAACAATCTATAATAAAATATGATTTTCAATAGGCACATTTCCAAGCATAACCACACTGGAAAACATCCAAAGGAGTTGGATGTTAACACTCAAGTACAGGCCACTGTGACTGTGGCACTACAAATACAGAAGATATGGGTAAGCTGTATTTGTGGCTCAGATTCCATAAGTAGCATTCCCATCAGTGGCAGCATTTTCTAAAATGGTGAAACCTTCCCTATGTAGGTACAATTATATCTCAATTTGCACAGTAGTTGCAGACCTGCAAAATTTAATGCATATTTAAATATTTCAAAAGACTATTTTGTGAAGCAGAATTAGATTATAGGCTCAAATGATTTTAAACACACTTTTCACTGACACGAATGTCTGGCAGGACATTCGAATGACTTGCGGTACTCAAGACAGTTCTTTAATTTCAGGCACTGTCCTGCCCAAAAAAGGACACATTTCGTATTGCTGACCCTAACCACCAAATGCTAGTAACACCTTCAATCATAAAGATAACACAAAAATGCCCCCATGAATTTTCCAAATGACCCCTAGTGGAGGTGCACTTCATTAATTCACAGTTCCCAACAATTCCTAAAGGGATCTCATCAAAGCAAGATATTTTATCTATAGAGACAATATATATTTATATTCATGGACACACACACACACACACACAAAGGAAGTTCTCACTTTCACAGTAGGGCAAGACCATAAAATTGTGCAAGCTGATGCTATGCAAAGCGATGGGAAAAATTACAATTGTTTTGTGATCTCTAAATTTTTTTGCCAAACATCAAAAACTCTTACAGTCAGTTATAAATGAATAAAGAAATAAAAATCATAAAATTGATATTTAGTACACTGTAAGTTAAACAATATTGAGAATTAAGGTGCTTTCTTTCTTTGTCAAAAACTTATCAAGAGTAGCTGAACAATGCTTTCCTTCTTGTGGTATAACTTTGATAATAAGTAGGCATCGTTTCTATGCCTTGGCAAACTGTCATGCTCTTTTTTAAGTTTGGATGGCTTCCAAATTTTTTCATTTGTGCTTTCAATCTTGTGAAATACTTCCAAGAATTCCTTTAATGCGAAATTTTTGCTAGTGTCACTTATTCTGCGTATCTTCATCCTTTTTTATTACAACTACTTTTCCTCATTTCTGTGGTAAGTTCAGGTTCACAAATTTCCTCTAGCTAAATGTCTAGAATCAACAATCCTGTCATCAACTCTTTCTTTCAAAACACCATTAAAGTATAATTCAAATCTTGCTATCACTTTCCGTTTCTTTGCTGCACTTTCATCTTTGTTGGCCTCTTTCAATTACCAATTTTTGTAGAATGTTACACAGGTTTACCAGTCGGAGACAAGGGGACAACACGACTTCCTCCCGGCTTTGCAGTTTGTGTATGAACTGAGTGACATGCGCAGTGACCAATCAGAGGCAGACTTGAAAGAAGGGCCGTGATTGGTATTTGGTCATAATGAGTGTCTGTTGTTTACATAGTGACTTGTGGAGTAAACAGCTAGCAGGAAAGCACATGCTTTATCCAGTTGCTCATGTTAATACACCATGATAACTGAAGTTTGAACCACGTTCCCCGGGGGACTGGTATTATTTAACCAAACCATAGTAACTGAAATTCATGCATATCAGAACTGTGCAAAGCAAGGACTGCCTGTTATATAAATTGGTATATATACATAATTACATTTTCTGGAGAGAACGCCTACCACTTCTTTAGAGAGAGAAGCGGCTTCAATCAGTTGTGATTTTAAATTTCATTTCTTTTCCTCTGCTTATATATGTGCATAGGAATAGTCAAGGAGTAAGAGCTGGCTGAATTAGAAGAATGAATTGACAACCCAGTCCCTATTTAGAAGAAATAAAACAGTAGTAAACTTGTTATGTAGGTTAGGTCCTATAAAAAAGTAAGACCATAGCATAAATTCATGTTTTAAAAGGCTATATGTATATATATACACTTTTATTTTAACAATATTATAGAACCACATTGACCCAAAATCCTTTTCTTTTTGGTCAGTATTTTTTTTTATGTGGGTTCTTTCGGTAACTGGACTCAAATTAGCTCTCCTCTAGATAAGAGAGAAAAAAAGCTGCACTGTTGAAGGTGAGATTTCTTTACTTCCCCAGAAGGGAGAAGGGTGGGTGCTCTGAGACAAGTGAGAATTGGGAGAAAGACTTTTTCTAGATTTCTGTTTAATTATGGAATCTTCATAGTCCTTTAAGGTTCATCTTTCAACAATTTACCCTCCCCAATGCGGGAAACCCTTCTATTCTCTTCCTAACGTGTCTTGCTGCCTTTGTTGAGAGTTTAGACACTTAATTATAGACATAGTATTAATAATATTATTATTATTAATAGGAGCTACAATTTAATGAGACTTGACTATGTGCCAGTTATTATAAAGATCTCAGCATGCATCATTTCAATTAATCCTCATTATACCCTCCATTAGGCAGTCATTTCCATTTTTGAGTCAGACGCTGGAGCTCTGAAACTCCATTCCCTTATACCATTTCCCATTCCCCATTATTCCTTGTAATGGATTAAACATGGTCTGAAATTCTTTGCCACTCCTCCAATCAGAGGAGGAATGTATTTCCCCTCCCCTTAAGTCTGGGTTGGCCCTGTGACTTGATTTCACCAATAGAACGGGTGTTATGACTGTCAACATTTTTTGTGTGCTGCCTTGGCTTCCATCTCACTTTGGCTGAGCCACTGGCCTCATTGCTGACCTTTGGCCTCAGTAATAAGCAGCTGTCCAGCCCTGGGGTGTAAACTCCCCCAGAGCGCAAACTGCATCCGCGGCCACCACCCACGCCACACACACTCGCCACCCAAAACCCACAGTTGGTCCCAAATGATAAGCTCACCCTCCCCCCCACTGTCAGACCCCTGGTCCCTTTCCTTTTTCATGCACATTTGCCTTAAACTTACCAATCCTTGGCTCCCATGGGAAATCTACTGGACCCCTTAGTCCACATAAGTGCACAAGCCCACAGGTCCGTCTTGCTCTGCTTGTGTGCTCCCCACCTGCTGGCTGAACCCCGAAGCTGATCAAGCTTCCCTTCAACCCCTCATCGTGTGCCTCTCACTCAAGGACCCATGAGTAACAAACTATCTTTTCTCATGCATTATGGCCTTTGTTTCCCATTGGGTGGCATCTGATCTCCACCCAGACCCAAATTTGAAATCCAGCTTAACTAATGTGAGACAATGGGACAGAAGTGTCACTGTGTTACTTCCAAGGATGGGCCTTATGAGATCTGCAGCTCCCATTTTCACACACTTGGAAAGCTCCTTTTTGGACCCCAGCTGCCATATGGTGAGAAACATAAGTCATGTGTGGAGGCCACATAGAGGAGGACCCAGGTACCCCGGTCAACAGCCTTGGCTGAACCCCCAGACAACAGTCAGCACCAACTGTAGGCCAGGTAAGTGCGCCATTTTGGAATGCAAAACCCAGTTGTGTCTCTGGCTGGCTGCAGCCCCAGCCAACACCACATGGAGCAGAAGAACTACCCATCTGAGCCCAGTCAACCCACAGACTCAGGAGAGACACTAAGTTTTGGGGCGGTTTGTTACACAGTATTAGATAACTGCAACATTCCAGGCACTGCCCTTCTAGAAATATGGTGATTAAGCCCATCCCTACAGGACAGTTTGACATAATTTACCACAATGAGAACCCTGTCTTGGCTCTGTAAATCCTCAAAGAAATGTGCCAGCAGGCTCTCAGTGTTCATGGGGTTAGTTGCAAAAAGTCTCAGTTTCATCCAGTTGAGCCTCCATTTGTTCTTAGCCTTCCTGTTACAGTATTGACATTCTTCCCCCACATAGACTGGCTACCTGCCTAGCTTCTTCAAGCTTTTGATTTCTTTTCCTGAATTCTGACTTTGTTCCTCCACTTTAGCATGAAGTCTCTTTGGAATAATAACCCCATAATGACCCCCCTCTTTGGCAGACTGAGGCCTCATACTTGGATAGTTGACATATTCATTCCATCTTCTCATTTTTGAACAGCTTCATTCTTGAACTCTGTATTAATGCTCTGTCCTCATATGACACAGCTTTCAAATCTCTAACTCTCCTGACACCTTCTAATGGTTTACCTCTAATTTATTAAAGTCCTTCATAAAGTTTAATTAAAAATGGAGTGCCAATTCCAGATTTAGTCTACATTGAAGAATGCAGAGACCTTACTGTACTGCTTCTAGATTTTACTTTTGCTTATCAGGATCTCTTTTAATTCCCAATCTCTCCTTCAAAATATTAGCCATCTGTCTCAATTACCTGTCATCTGAAATTTTGATAAACTTACTTTCCTTTTCATCATTCAAGTTTGTTTCAAGCACAGTTTATTTGAACAGGTTTAGTGAATTCTAGGACCCTGTTTCTGACCACTGAATTCATTCCTTCAACTTAACATCAATCTATTAACCAAAGCTTTTCTGTTTACATTCATTCAAACAACTGATTCTATAATTAACCACATGGAAATTCACTCCACTTTCATTTTTCACTTCATCTATGATAAGCACATTAAAATCTATTTACGCTTATGACAAATCTGGGTCTTCCCAATTTAGAAATATCCTGGTAGGGAGAAATAATATCAGCTCAACATCATGTTCAATCAAGCACTGTACAATCCCCGATTTTTAGACAGTAAATGGCCCTTTGCCATTGACAAGCTCAAAAGTCAAGTGGAAGAATTTAGAAATGGCATATGGGCAGTGTTTACGGGTTGCATGTTAGCAGCGCCTGGGTCTGCTGACAAAGTAGTTTGCCTCTCAGTGCCTGACTGGGATTGGGACCCCGTCCAAGCCCCACATGAACAGCCACCTGGACGTGGCCTTGAGTTCTCCTGCTCCCGGACTCAGAAGAATAGCTTTACAGTTCTCTCAGCTCCACATGGCTTTCTGACTCCTCTTTGGGTTTTTTTTTGCAAACACTCCTGGGTCTTCAGCCCCCATGCTGTCTTCCTCTTCCCTCCTTGGTTTGTCTGATCTGCAATGTCACCTTGATTCGTCAGGACCCACTGAGTCTCCCACTTCATTCTGATCCCTCCTCAAGAGCATGATGAACCCTGAGGCGAAACTCGGCAGGTGAGCACACTGCCCTCCCCCCTAGGTGGGACCTGACTCCCAGGGGTGTAAATCTCCCTGGCAACGCAGGATATGACTCCCAGGGATGAATCTGGACCCGACATCGTGGGATTGAGAACATCTTTTTGACCAAAAGGGGGATGCAAAATGAGACAAAATGGAGCTTCAATGGCTGAGAGATTTCAAATGGAGTCAAGAGGTCACTCTGGTGGACATTCTTATGTACTATATAGATAACACCTCTTAGGTTTTAATGTATTGGAATAGCTAGAAGTAAATACCTGAAACTACCAAACTCCAATCCAGTAGCCTTAACTCTTGAAGATGATTGTATAACAATGTAGATTACAAGGGGTGACAGTGTGATTGTGAAAACCTTGTGGATCACACTCCCTTTATCCAGTGTATGGATGGATGAGTAGAAGAATGGGGACAAAAACTGAATGAAAAATGGGGTGGGATGGGGGGATGATTTGGGTGTTCTTTTTTAATTTTATTTTTTATTCTGATTCTGATTTCTTTCTGATGTAAGGAAAATGTTCAAAAAATAGATCAGGGTGACAAATGCACAAATATATGATGGTACTGTGAACAACTAATTGTACACCATGGATGATTGTATGGTATATGAATATATCTCAATAAAACTGAATTTAAAAAAAAAATAAAAATAAACCCTGAGGCGAGGTTCTTGGTTAGCCCAGGGTAGCATCTAGTAAACCTCAGTGTCAATCCCATACAACCCTGTAGAATTGCTTCCTTTTCAAAAGGGTTCTCAAGGCATTTTTTAATAGTCTCATATATATATGAATGTGTGTGTATATATATGTATATATACACACACATATGCATATGTGTGTATATACACACATATATGTCACAAAATAAAATTAGTTGACTTCAAGCTCCCCAACTATTAATGTATAGATATAAATTTCCTTCTTTTTGCAAACTGAGGTAAACAAATGGTAGTAATTTACAAACCCTTTCAATCCAGAAGTTCTTTCAAGACCCTGGGGAGTGATAAGTCTGGTCCAGAAAGCATTTGTTTAAATTACCTTGGTACAGTCTTATTATCTCCATATTTCTCTTGGGCTTTATTTTCCTCTTATCTGTTGTTTATGCTGCTCTTTCCAGTTGAATGCTCACACACCAAGGAAAACCACACAAAATAAGCTACCAATTAACATTGCCCCATCTTTCCCTGGCCTATTTTTTTTCTTAACTTTTTCTCCCATGTTCCAAATATAGTTTTCAAAATATATTTTGTGGAACTCGGGGAGATATTTGTTTACTCATGTTCATAGCAAAAAGTTGGAAGCAACCTAAATGCCCATCAGGAGATGAACAGATAAACAAAATGTGGTATATCAGTACAATGAAATATCACTCAGTCTTAAAAAGGAATGACATTCTGATACACGCCACTACACGGATGAACCTTGAAGACATCATGTTGAGTGAAACAGTGAAATAACTCTGACACAAGGGGGCAGTTATCATACGATTCCACTTACATGAAAAAGCTTTAACATGCAAATTCATAGATTCAGAAAGTAAAGTACAAGTTACCAGGGGAGGGGAGGAGGAAAGGGGGGTCAATGTATAATGGGTGCACAGTAATGGGAAAGTTCTGGTAATGGGTCATGGTGAAGGTGGCACAACATTTAAAACGTTATGCTTGAGAGCGGTTGAGATGGTAAAGTTTAGTTGTTACATATATGTGTATGTGTGTGTGTGTACAGTATTTCCACTATTTGAAAAAAAGAAAGAGAAACTAAAGAGATAATGACAATTAAATGCAATATAGGATCCTGGACTGGATTGAATCACGGAGGAGAGAAAGTTCAAAAAGACCTTACTGAGTCATATGAAAAATTAGAATATTGATGGTAAGCTTTACATAAATGTTAAATTTCTTGAAATTGATAACTTTAAATAAGATGGTTACATAAGTGAATATCCTTCTTAGGAAATGTACATGGAAGTATTATGTGTTCAAGGAGCATGATGTATACAACCAATACTCAAATTTTCAGAAAATGGATGGATGGGTGGATGGATGGATGAATGAATGATTAGATAGATAGATGATAGATAAATAGATAGATGATAGAATGATATAACAAATATGGCAAAAATTGTTGGATTTGAGGGAGGTATGTTAGAGTTCTCTGTATGGGTTTTGTATTGTTTTTGTAACTGTTCTGTAAATTTGAAATTACTTCAAAATAAAAAGTTTAAAGAAAAAAAGTGCATTTCATGTTAGTTCCTCTCACAAGCCTTGAGTGTTCTGCTCCTCGTGGTTACAATTTCCTCATCCCGCCGCTCAATGCTCATCTCAGGAGAAAGGAGGGACCCGAGTCTGTTACATGCCCTGGCACTGAAACATAAGGGGTTAATTGGGGGTGGCAGTGAGTGATGGTAAATCTAGGCTGCCCCTGATAAAAAGGTCATGAAGATAGCCTTTCTGCTTGGCTTTGTTCATTCTATTTGAAATGCTCTTAAGACATGCTGAGGAGACAAGAGAATTAACACAAAGTGCAAGAAGTACACAGTACCTACCTGGTGGTCAGAATTCCTTAGATTGCATTTGCTTTTGTGCTGCCATTAATAAATATCTATCACTTGCTGCATGTGTCACATGTTCTAGGCACTGTTCTATGCCCTTTATATGTGCTCATGAAGTGAGTGCTGTTTAGTGGCCCCATTTTTTAGATAAGGATATTGAGGTGTTCAGAGATTTGCTCAAAGTCATGAATCCATGACTGGTGAGCTGGAGAAGCAGGCTAAGATGTGGTTCAGAGTGGAGCTCTGGAACATCCGCCCAGTGTCAGACCCCTGCCTCTAACCCTGTGCCCTGGCCACAGCCCTGGATCACTTCTCAATCCACTGCTTCATCCAACAGCTCTGGCCAAATCCCTTACCTTCTCCAAACCTCCATTCATCAACTTTTAAATTAAGGAGTCAGGGTAGAAGAGCTCTAACGTGCGTCATGACTCCCAAATCCCAACATACTCCTTGCCCTACTTCCCCTCAGAGAAGGTCAGATAACACATATGAATGTGGTTCTCAGCCCGGCCCATGAGACACCAACACCAGAGCTAGTGATATGGTGAAAGTAGTGTTCAGGTGGGTCCTCTTCCCTGAGAGAAACACCCAGATCAACGTTGGAAGCTGCCCATTGGAATGAACCTATAATGGCTGATCGCCTGGCACCCTGAGCTCAACTGACCCTACTCTGGCAATGGGTGTAAATGTGAACTAAGATAGAGAACGCAAGACAGAACTGAAGCAACTCAACAGCACACCAAGCTTCCGTGGTGTTCCGGTTTGCCAATGCTGCCGGGATGCACAACACCAGAAATGGATCAGCTTTTATAAAGGGGGTTTATTTGGTTACACAGTTACAGTCTTAAGGCCATAAAGTGTCCAAAGTAACACATCAACAATCGGGTACCTTCACTGGAGGTGGCCAGTGGCATCTGGAAAACCTCTGCTGGTTGGGAAGGCACGTGGCTGGCATCTACTCCCGAGTTCTGGTTTCAAAATGGCTTTCTCCCAGGATGTTCCTCTCTAGGCTGCAGCTCCTCAAAAATGTCACTCTTAGTTGCTCTTGGGGCATTTGTCCTCTTTTAGCTTCTCTGGAGCAAGAATCTGCTTTCAAAGGCTGTTTCCAAAATGTCTCTGTAAGCTGATGCTCCTTTCTCAGCTCCTGTGTGTTCTTCAAAGTGTCCCTCTTGGCTGTAGCAAGCTCATTCCTTCTGTCTGAGCTTATATAGTGCTCTAGTAAACTAATCAAGGCCCAGGCTGAATGGGCAGGGCCACACTTCCATGGAAATTATCTAATCAGAGTTATCATCTACAGTTGGGTGGATTGCATCTCCATGGAAACACTCAAAGAATTATACTCTAATTAACACTAATACATCTGACCACACAAGATTGCACCAAAGATAATGGCGTTTTGGAGGACATAATACATTCTAACTGGCACACGTGGCTCAATCACTGAGGAAGAAGTTAGCCCCATACTCTCTTATTTCATATTTTTGGCTCACAGTACCTCTATTCAAGTTCTAACATTTTTCCTTCGTAAACTTCTTTAGATTCTGCCCCCAAATTACGCTACTCCACACCTATGCCCAAGAAAGAGGAGGGGAAATGGGGCAGTGTAATAGAAGATCATCTTGAGATATTAAAAACAAGTAATCCTAGCAGAACCAATAACAAAATAGGTTAACTTCACTATGAGGAGGAAGACATGAGAGTTCAGATATCTGGATGAAAAAGATCTTGTCCAAGTTATGCTTCATCTGAACTAAATAAGTATCAGATATAGTGAGTGGTTTGCAAGTTAGTTCAGGGTTGGCTTTGAACTTTTAAAATATACTCTTTCACAATAACAGAACCAGAACTGAATCCTATAAATGTGTGACTGCTATCATCATACTGTCAGCTAAGACATTCAGATTTCTATCCACACTCACAAATTTCGAGTTGATTGCTATTTTTCAGAACTCTCAATGGGTACTAAATGAGTTATTACTGTGTTCAAAACACGTTGGAACATAGTGAATACTTTTCTCAAGATTTCCACTGATTTTCACACATTTGAAAGTCAATGTTCTTGTGGCATTTCCACATTAGTGATTCCACCCTATAATAAGAGGGTTTAAGCCACAGTGAATACTGTCAATTCATCACGTTGCAGCTGCTGGGCTTGGGGGTGGGCGGCAGAGCCCCATTTTAGACCCCAATGACCTGAAAACACATACCACCCTCACAGGCAGCCACGGTGCTTCTGAACATAAAGAGAGATCAAACTGGTTGCTTTTCCAAGACCTTTGGATAAGGACACAGGCTACTCAAAAGGAGACAGATGACATTGCTTGTCCTTTATACTGGTTTGTTCTGAGGTAATTCTGAATATCAGATTAAAATCACCAAATATGAAATGGTCCCCAGAAAGGGACATAATTTTGAAAATCATAATTATTTTTGAAGAAAATAAAGCCATAGGGTCTTCATTGCCCAAGGCATTATCTCGGTGGAGAATACTGAAGCGGTGACAGAATTGTACCCACAAGGGCTGGGCTGAGGCTCACTCAGCTTGGAGCTCGCCCAGCCCATCCTGGAGGAAGGTGAGGAGCACCTTTTCCTCTCGTACATTATTCCAGAAGATTCATTTTCCCAGAAGATATATTGCCATGCAATTTCAATAGCTGAAGGGAAAACTTAGGCAGAAATATTGGGACAACTCTCAGTCATGTACCATGTGAATTTGACTTTACTCTCCGTACTGATTTTCTTTTGCTGTTTGGAACAATGGTGGCAGCAATACGGGTACAAGAGCAGACGTTCGCCTTGTGTCAGGTTCTGTACGCTTCACCTCATTCCCCATTTACCCTTTCTCCCAACAGCCCTATGGGGTAGACATTTGTTATGGGTTGGATTGCATTCCCTCCAAAGATATGTTCAAGTCCTAACCCAATCACCTGGCTGTGATCCCATTCGGAAATAGGGTCTTTGAACATGTGATTTGCTAAGCTGATACAATCTGCCTGGCATCCTTCTAAGAAAGGGAGAATTGGATCCAGATGGGTATGAGAAGACAGCCACATCACAGTGGCAGAGACTGAGTTATGCCGCAAGCCACTGCCAGAACCCTGAGTCCTCAGAGGGAGCACAGCTGGGAGTACAACTACAGATTTTGGATTTCCAGTCTCCAGATTTGTAAGACAATAAATTTCAGTCTGTGATACTTTGTTACAGCAGCCCCAGCAAACTAAGATGATTTTATATCCTCATTTTGAAGAAGAGGAAACCAAATTTTAAAGAGATAAAATACCTTGCTAAGACTATGCATCTGGCAGATTCTAGATTTTCAATACAGTAGTATGTCCCAGGATTGGGAAATAAAAAGCATAATGGTAAAATGTGAAAATTATTGAAAAGTAAAACATATGAGAGCAAAGATTTGTTGCCCTTATGCCCAAGTCATGTCCTTCCAATAGTGATTTGAGTCAGAGCCTACTGTGTTAAAATGCCTCATTGTGAGAGATCTAAGATGGTGGCATAGAGAGAAGTGGAAGCTAGTTAGTCCTCCTGGAACAACTAATAAACAACCAGGAAAAACTAGTAAATAATCTGGAATAACTGTGGGGGGACAAATGTGACCGTCCACTCATCATACACCAACCTGAATTGGGAGGAATGCCTGAGAACACAGCATAAAATCTGTAAGTAAAACTGCGGATCCAAGCCAGGAGACCCCTCCCCCCACAGCCTGAGCTGCAGAGCCTTGTGGTGCTAGAGAGCAGCACTCTCCAAGAAAGCAAATATAGCTCAGCTGAGCTCCAACTGGGGTTTTAATTAACAAACGTGGACTGCTTGATACAAGTTATGAATCCCCAACAAGCAGACAGAGGTTTTGGGTGACGACTGACCTTGAAGAGCCAGGGGGTGGCCATGGACTGGCCCTGAAGGGGGCTTTCTGTCCCTGTTTTGGCTCAGTGGAGAAAGCCTCAGCCATTTTCAGTTCCCAATGCTCTGACCCAGACAAGGGTGGAGATAGCACAGGCAGAGAGTCTATTCAAATTCTAATGACCTCTCCCTAGGGGGTTATCTTCCTTAAAAGGAAGGATGTGGGACCCAGCTCTACTACCTGCCTTCCATTCAGAACCAAACCCCAGAGCCTGGGGGAAAACAGCCATGGGCCACACCTCCTTACACCAGTCTGGTGTTACAGGCTGACAGGCAGCATCTGCTGGGCAGAAAAGCACAGTGACCTGAGGCCTCACAGGGTGTACCAATTTTCTAAGACACACCCTCAGGGAAACCGGATACTGAATATTTCTTTCTTCTGGAACCTGAGCCTGTTTTGGTCTGGGAGAACCTGATTGGGGTAACCAAGGAAACCAAATGCGTAGACAATAGAAAACTACAACCTTCACTAAGAAAAATGAAGCTATGACCCAGTCAAAGGCATAAACTTACACTTCAACTGAGATACAGGAATTTAAACAACTAATACTAAATCAATTCAAAAAGTTTAGGGAAGATATAGCAAAAGAGATGAACTGTATAATGAGAACACTGGACATACATAAGGTAGAAATTGAAAGTTCAAAAAACCACCTGGCAGAATCTATGGAAATGAAAGGCACGACACAAGAGATGAAAGACACAATGGAAACATACAACAGCAAATCTCAAGGGGCAGAAGAAAACCCTCAGGAACTGGAGAACAGGACACCTGAACTCCTACACACAAAAGAACAGATAGAGAAAAGAATGGAAAAATACAAGCAATGTCCCCAGGAACTTAAGGACAAAATGAGAAGCAGGAATGTGTGGGTCATTGGTGTCCCAGAAGGAGAAGAGAAGGGAAAAGAGGCAGAAACAATAATAGAGGAAATAATCAATGAAAATTTCCCATCTCTTATGAAAGACATAAAATTACAGATCCAAGAAGTGCAGTGTACCCCAAACAGAATAGATCTGAATAGGCCTCTGCCAAGACACTTAATAATCAGATTATCAAATGCCAAAGATAAAGAGAGAATCCTGAAAGCAGCAAGAGAAAAGCAATCCATCGCATACAAAGGAAGCTTGATAAGACTATGTGCGGATTTCTCAATAGAAACCAAGGAGGCAAGAAGGAAGTAGGGTGATATATTTAAGATACTGAAAGAGAAAAACCACCAACCAAGAATCCTATATCAGGCAGAACTGTCCTTCAAATATGAGGGCGAGCTTCAAATATTCTCTGGCAAACAGAACAATGACAGAGTTTGTGAACAAGATACCTGCTCTATAGGAAACACTAAAGGAAGCACTGCAGACAGAAAGGAAAAGACAGGAGTGAGAGGTTTGGAACACAGTCTTGGGTGATGGTAGCACAGCAATGTAAGTACACTGAACAAAGATGACTGTGAGTATGGTTGAAAGAGGAAGGTTAGGACCATGTGGGACACCAGAACAACAGATGAAAGATAAAGACTGGAACTGAATAACTCAGGAAAACCTAGGGTGCTAAATGATTGTAATAAAAGGTACAAATATGTTTTTACATGAGGAAGAACAAATGAATGTCAACATTGCAAGGCGTTAAAAATAGGGTGAGACTGGGGGGAAAGTACAATCAATGCAAACTAGAGACTATAATTAACAGAAATATTGTGTTATGCTTCCTTTAATTTAACAAAGGCAATGTACCAAAGCTAAATACATATTGTTGGTGGTGGGGGAGGGGATAGGAGAAGGGTTTGGGACTCCTGGCATTAGTGATATTGTCTGACTCTTTATTCTACTTTGGGTTAATGCTATCTTTCCTTTTGTTGCTTTCTAGATGTCATGTTTTGTTTTGTTTTCTCTCTCTTTTTACTTTTTATTTTGTCTCTCTGCCTTCTTTGACTCTTCCTCCTTCTTTGTGGAAGAAATGGAGATATCCTTATATAGATAGTGGTGATGATGCTGAATACATACATATGTGACTATACAGGGAACCAACGATTGTTTACTCAGGACTGAATGTATGGTGTGTGAACAAAACTGTCTTTAAAAAAACGGGTTGATGAAGAAACCTTGAGGGCACTATATTGAGTGAAATAAGAAAGACACATAAAGTCAAATATTGCAGAGTCTCAATGATATGAACTAATTATAATATATAAACTCATAGTCATGAAATATAAGTTACCAGGATATAGAATGAGGCTAAAGAATGGGGAGCGGTTGCTTATTATGAACATAATATTCAACTAGGGTGAACTTAAATGTTCAGAAATGGACAGAGGTGATGGTAACATGTTGTGAGAATAACTAACAGTGCTGAATAGTGTGTGAAGGTGGTGGAAAGGGTAAGCTCAGAGTCACGTATGTCACCGGAAAGAAAGTTGGAGGTTAAAAGATGGGAATGTGTAAAACAATGAATCTTGTGGTGGACAATGTCCGTGATTAACTGTACAAATATTAGAAATCTCTCTCACAAACTAGAACAAATGTATGACACTGTAACTAGAAGTTAATAATAGAGAGGCATATGGAAACCAACACATACCTATTGCAAACTATATACTATAGTTTGTAGTATTTTAACATTCTTTCATCAACAGTAACAAATGTACTATACCAAAACTATGAATCAATAATTGATTAGGGGTATGTGATTAGGGGTATGGGAGGATTTGAGTGTCCCTTTTTTTGTCTTTATTTCTTTTCTGGAGTAATGAAAATGTTCTAAATATTGAAAAAAAATTATTGTGGTGATGGATGCACAGCTGTATGATGGTACCATGGGCAATTTATTGTACACTTTGGATCTTTGGATAGTTGTATGGTATGTGAACAATCTCAATAAAAAAATATTTTAAAAAAAGCCTCATGGTGACAAGTGTGTGCAGTGCCATCACATAATAGGCTGTCCATAAATGAATACATGGTCTCTGCACTTGAGAAAATCTAAAATTTAAAAGACAAGTGTCCCAAGTGTCCACCAACCCATGAATGGTTAGACAAAATATGGTATATCCATACAATGGAATATTATTCAGCCATAAAAGAATGAAATTCTGATACCACTACAACATGGACAAATCTTGAAGAGATCATGTTGAGTGATACAAGTCTGACACAAAAGGACAAATATTGTATGGTTCCACTTACATGAAATATCTAGAATAAGCAAATTCATAGAGAACAAAAAGTGTGTTAGAGGTACCAGAGGTTGGGGGAGGGAAGGTTGGGGAGTTATTGTTCAATGGATGCAGAGTTTCTCTTTGGGGTCATGATAAATTTTGGAAGCAACATCTTCTCTGTGAAATGTGTCCCCACTTCTCAATATGAGTTGATCACACCTTCCTTTGCCCAACCTTTGCCCAGTAAACAACTCGCACGTTTATCATTTGCTGTAGGATATCATTCACCCTTCATGCCTCCCTCTCCACTAACATGATGAGCCACTTGAGAGTCAGAACTCGCTGTGAGTTATTTTCATGTCTCTAGCACCCACTACACAAGTCTCTGTCAATGTTTATGGTATATGAACTAATTTATTAATTAACTCAACTACTTTCTTAGCCATTTCTCCATCATCTGCCATTTTGCTTATCCATTTTTCACTGGTGGTTGAAACTTTTTGCTATATTTTTCCTTTTGCATTATTTCCTGGGAATTTGTTCCCCCAAGTATAAATAGTGTAGCAATGATTTTATAGTTCAAAGTTTATATTTAACATATTACTCAACAGAAAACCTGAACCACTCTGTACCACCAGCAATGTGTGATTATCTGTTCTCCATAACCTCCCAATGCAGTTTAAAAATTCCTAATTACATTTCTAGTGTGGCACATATTTGCTAGTAAATTAAAGGTGCCTTCATTTTCATTTATTTCATATGCGTCCATGAGCATTTTTACCTATGAAAAAATATTATCTGCATTTTCTTATATATAAACTGTCTGCTCATTTACTTTCCCCAGTATGGGTATGTCTTAGTTTCCTAGCTGCTAAAACAAATACCATACAGTGGGTTGGCTTAGCAACAAGAACTTATCGGCACACAGTTTCAGAGGCTAAAAGGCTTGCTTCTTCCCAGGGTCAGTATCTTCCTACTGACTGTCAACCTCTGGGGCTCCTTGACTTTTCTGTCACATGGCAATTCACATGGCAGCATCTTCTCCTTTCTTTTCTGGGTTCCATTGACTTCTGGCTTCTGGCTTCTGGCTGCTGCCTGTGGCTTCTCTCTCTGTCTGCCTTTCATTCTGCTTGTAAAGGACTCCAGTAATCCAGATCAAAACCCACCCTGATTTGGCTGAGCCACACTTTAACAGAAGAAACAACTTGAAGAGATCTTATTCACAATGGGTCCACACCCATCAGAATGCAGACCAAAACCGAGAACATGTCCAAACTGGGCTACACAGATCAATCCACCACATCATCCTACATTTTAATCTGTAAGTTTATCTTTTGGGTATTATTCTTGGCTTTCTCTTTTCACTTGCATCATTTTTTAAATAAGCTTTAAACTACTCCCCTTTAAACAAACTCAGAAGACCATCAGACAACCAATCTATTTGTCCTGTGTTCAATTTAATCCTCGGAGTGACTGTATGAGGCACAAGGAAGCCTGCTGAGTCTGATTAGAATAGGATCTGGTGTGAACAATCATAAATCATCCTGTTTCAGAGGTCATAGCAGACTTTTGCCTGTTTCATATTGGTTTTATTTACCCCATGTGAGTGGACTTTTAGAGAGTAGTGGTTTCCAAGAGTGGGTCCATGACCAAGTCCTAGATCAGGGACACAGAACAGAGGAGAGTCAAGATAACAAGAAACCACAGGTTCCATCCTGGGGAAAGAACCAAGCAGAAAGGACATGGCATCCAGGTGCTTGACTGGCTACACTGGGGTTCAGAGCATGGCCCTGTTCAATCAGATGTCTAGAGTAGATATTGGGAAAACAAGGCTCAAGAAAAATGCTAGTCCAACAGACTTGCCACCCAGCTTGGGGGTTACAGGTATGTTCTAGTCTGAATTCGCACGTAGAATACCAGATCCCAGAGATGACATGGCCAATTGCTTCTCTTAGATGTAATAATGAAGAGCAAAGACTTTGGATTCAGGCAGATTTTGGTCTAAGTCTCCATCCCACCCCATGTAATAGCCATGAGATGTGGGGTAAATTTCTTAATCTTAATAAACTCTAATTTCCTCAACTGTGAATGAGGGTGCTGACAGTACACACTCCATTTGTGACTTACAAAGTTTAAAGAGGATACATGATCCAAGTCCAAGTGTCCAACTCAACGAAAGGCTCAATAAGTCTTACTCAACAGTATTATTATATCTAGACCATAAGTGGGAAAGAATAATATAAGATGCTGCCAGGCTGGTCTTCAGTGATTCTGGGACTGGGGAGAATTGTTGACCGCTGACCAGAGCAAGGCTGACCAAGGGTGGCAGGTACAGGTGTAGTTAGCTTAATGAAAGACATTAACGACGCATCCTTACTGACAACCATGACTTTGAATCCTTCACTTCACCTTACATGGTTCCTTCCGTGCAACAGGTAGTTGATTATCAAAGAGACAGGGAAAACCATTAACAGTGGAAAAAGAAAACCTAGTTCTTTGCTCAAAAACACATTGTCTTTCTCCTCACACTGTTTCTCAATTTCCTCTGTTTTCATTGATGTCAATGGATTTTGTATATAGAAACTTTTCGGATTACCCTTTTGCTCTCTGACTCCATTTCTTGGTTCAGTTCCTCATCGGTCCTTTAAAGAGGCTGACAATAATATGTAGGTGTTTCTGATTTTAAGATCAACAAAAATCAGCCAAAGAAAAAAATAAGCACATCCCACCAAAGTTGATTTATTCTCATAGCCCAGTTACTGCCACTGCCTCTGCTGTTTGAATAACCTCCCAGTGTCCGACCCACCCCTACAGTTCAAATTTGAGTTCCAAAACAAATATTTGTCCACTTGTGAACAAAGTTTGGGCACTTTCTTCTTCTTTTCCTTCTTTTACAAAACAGGCTGTCCTCCTCTGGATGCCTTTGAACTTGGTTCAGTGGGAAGGAGTGGAATTCTCCCCACACCATCTGCTCTTGGTGTGGAGCTTGGCAAGACTGTCCGGCAAAATGAAACGACTCACGTGCCTTCTCATCTGGTTATTTCTCTCTGAAGCACAGGGCTTGGAAATCCCTACAAACGGACTTCCTGAAGTAAGTACTTCCAGAAGACTCCTTGCTGTGGGCCTGTACGTATGCTCAGTAAACAACCTCTTTATTCAGTGACTGTATTCTGTGTGGAATGAAAATTTATGATAAAATTCATCTGAATTGAAGTGTTTGTTGTTATAATTACTGGAATTGTATGTATCTTTTAAAGCATTAACAGGTTTTGAATGAGAACTAAGTCAAGGTCAATGAGCTGGTACCACAGTTTAGCACCTCACTCCTTGTCTAAAGAATGGGAATAATAATAGACCCCAAAGGGTTGTTAAGAGAATTGAATGATATGTGTAAACTACCTAGCATCGTGCCTGACATTAGTAGCAGTTAATAATTATTAGTTATTAGTAGTACCATTAAGAAACAGTATCACTCTTTTACAAAAAGCATAAGAAGTCATTATTAAAGTACTACTGCTTTTTGTACCTAAGTGAACAATGATTTCCATAGTAAGGGCACTTCAAATATTCCTTTTAAGCAGGAAAATGTCAAGTGGGCTGTCAGAATGCAGGAACAATTCTCAGGAAGCTCAAGGACCCAGCTTTGGTCCCTTGGCTCTTCCCAATAGATGTCTTTTCAGAAGGAAGGTCTTGAATGGAGTAATTTTGAAAGAAATACAAGAGCTATGTGTACGTCAGAAAAGCAAAGTGTGTTATGGAAATATCCTACAAGGCAGTCACTTGTAATACTTGCAGAATAGAATAGATTACCTCCAAAAATGCCAAAGGATGTGCTGGCATATTTGCAGGGAAAAAAAAAAAAATCACTCTGCTGCTTAGAAACTTTCATGTTTTCCAACACTTTATAAACCACCAGAGTGTGTTGTAAATCTCATAGATAGAGCCAAGAATTGAAGCCCAAATGTGTTGGTGCTTTTTCAGTCACTTCTTATTGGTATTCTTTTTAGATCTACATTTTTAATTTAGACACTCATGAGTACATCTATCCACTGAAACACTGTTAAAGCCCCAAAATCTACCTAATACTTCCCCAGACACCTATCTAATAACTTGGGCACTTAGATCTCTACTGTCTCATCAATCTTCTGGCAAACTCAGAAATGAATTCCTGCAGCCAAAAAACAAAAAAATTAAAATGTTTACTTCCATTTACTCACCTCTGGAACATAATTAGCAAACATCAATATATTGAATAAATCATTGAATAAATATGAAATTGTCCAGAGTTATAGGAAAGGGATATAAAATAATATAAAGAATACCCTTCTACCTGCCACCAGCTGTGTCAAATCTTAACATTTTGCCTCTTTTGCTCTTGACCTTTTTTAAAAAAGAATAGAAATAAACATCCTAAATTCTTTTTTAAGTTTGCAGAATATGGAGATCTTGTGGAAGTGGCTCCAGGAAAATTTCAACTTGTGCCAGAGAACCGGAGATATCAGGTACAGAAAGTTTCCGTTCCAAAAGTGCAAGAGATCATGAATGAAGAAAAAAGGGAAGCAGTAAGATGCCTTTTGCTAGATTTTCTCAAGAGCTCATTTTTTACTGGAGAAGAGTTTGATGGCTTTGTACTTTGGTGGAAGCATTGTCAAGGTGAAATAAATAGAAGACCTCCATATAGCTGTCCATTAGCCTCCAAAACATAATGGTCACCTTTGTTCTTTAAAGAATATATATATAGCTGTGTTTTCTCCAAACTTAAGGATTATGGATAATTTTACTGTCTTGTAAGGAAGAATTTCCTGTTGGGAGGAAGTTTCCTATCCCAGCGGTGACAGCCACTTCCGATTGCACCTTGGACACCCTCCTTCCTCTAAGCCCTGCTGCCTCACTGGGGGGCTGCAGCCTTGAGGTCACCAGAAGCAACAGAGATGAGGTCTCTAACTAAATGGAGTGGGTTCTCCCACCTAGACCCCACATGCTGAGAAAGGAGGTATTTATGGAAGCAAAGCAAAATTAACACATGGCCTATTTTGCATGGGTATGAATTTTTGACTTTCAAAAAGTCCAGGTTTTTATAGACCAATATTGGAACCCAATAGGCAAGTCAGCCACACATCAGGGTCTTCCTGTAGCCACAAGAGAGAAATCTTAGTCATTGGGAAGCACATTCATAAAGTCTAAAAGAAGAAGGCAGCCATTGGCTTCACTGTAGTGCATAGCATCCACTAAAATCTCATTTCTCCCAAATCAGGCAAGCTGAGCTTTTATCCAACACCTGAGATTATTTTGAGGTCCATCAGACATTAACTGTTCACCCCTAACTCTTGAGCCATTCAGCTTTCAAAAGCAAGGAGACTACCTCTGCCTGTGACCACAGGACATGTTAGATAATTCTCTATTATGGTGGTTAAGAGCACAGAATTTTCCAGGGGCCAGTCACCATGCCGGGCTCTGGGGCTCCACCAAGGAAGAAACACATCCAAGTGTCCGTTCTCATGGAACTTAGTCCAAAGGAGAAGATGGATGATAACCAAATAATCCCTCAAACAGAATGAATAACTACAGAGCAAGGTGAATGCTTTGAAGGAAAGAAATATGCTGCTAGGAAAACACTTAGTAGAGGAAGCTGACCTGGACTGGGAAACTCAGAGAGAGCTTCCCTGAAGAACTTCTGCCCAAGCTGAGAGCTGAAAGATGAGTAGGAATTAGCTCTGTGGGGGAGGAGGGTGCAGAGGGTGGCTGGAAGGAGGGGAATTGCATACAGTGAGAATGCCCAGAGCCCTGGGGTAGGGTAGGGTATTGAAATAACCATTCAACTGGATTAAAAAAATCAAATAAATAGGGTAAAGGTGGTACGTGCTACTTAGCGTGAATTTGGTTGAATAACTTCATTTAAAAATATTTGCTTCAGCATCACATAAAAAAAAAATGATATGCATGCAATGTAGTAGAGAAATTTGTCCAAAGAAACTCACTACTGGGAAAATAGTATTCAAGCATATTTGTTATTCATGTCTCAGCTTCAATGAATGAATGAATTGCAGCTCAGAATTGAAGAAATATTTTTTGTCGGAGAGAAAACAAGTTTTGCCCTCGAGGTAATAAGTAACATATAGTTGAAAAATGATTATCTACCTTCCTTTCACAGAGAAGTGTTTCTGGAGAATCTGGAGAAATATTGGTAAGTTTACTTTGATTTTGTTAAACATTGATGTCTGAGTGATTTTTCTGTTAACTATTATCTGGAAAGCAGTCCAGTTGTTTCTCTTGTCTTCATCCCTGAGAGTATCTACCTGACTTTCGAAATACCCCATTGCCCAACTCTGTTTGGAAGTGTTTCTAAAATTCAGCATTAAAAAGTGCAGTATATTTGCAGATGCGAGAGATTCCACCAAGAGCCGAAAATGTCTTTTCTGTTTCCTCAAGTTTTGCCAACAACACAGGTTTCATCCAAGCATATGTATTTATCCCAACTTAACTGTAAGTTTCGATCAAATATGACACCTAACAGCTTTGGAGAGTAAAAGAGTGTCTCTGGGAAAGGAACTTTTGAACATGAAATGGCTCAATTCCTTGAAATGTTCAAAGTAGACCTTGCTGTGGCAAGCAAACAGGGAAAGGAAGAGGTTCGTGTTGTGCTGTCTACTCTGAACAGAGACTGTGAGAAGTACACTCTTAAGGGATAGAAAGGACAAATAAAGAGCCTGGATTTCATTCCAGTTTGAAGAGAGCTAAATGTTATTCACTTGAAAGATTTACCCAAAGCCAGACCCAAAGACAAAAGATACCTAGTATTGAAATAAGCAAATCCTTTTAGAGAAAAAAGCAAAATCAAAAGGGTTGTGCAATTGCCACAGTCCTGAAGAAGATTGCAGTTCTCAGGGACCTCCTAAAAGACATGTATTTTTATCATCTTGCCTCTGAGCATACTGACACACCGTCATTTTTTACCCCAGAACTGCCTTAAGTCAATAGAGAAGGGTTGGAAAATTTGCTTCCACCCCCAGCCCTGCCCACTCTGAAAACACAGCCAGTCTCCCCTCCCAACTCTGCAATTCTGTATTCTTTCCTTAGTTACAGGTTTGTCTTTGAAGTTACTTTCTGGACTTTCTCACATCCAATCATGCTGCCCACCACAATATTCTACTTGTATTCTAATAAAAAATACCACTATCGATAGACTCATGGAGCTAAAAGGCATCCTGAGATATCTCAAAACAAAGGTAGACTCCTGCTGTGGTATAACCCAACAAACTGGGGAAATTCCTAATAATACCTAAGATAGCCTCTTAACCATGTTTACAAATCTAGGGAAATGTACTTAGGAAATAAAATGTACTGCGATTAACAACAGATATGTAGGGAAATGCTGTGTGATTTCTCTATGAGTACAGTTATTACCCTTTCTTTCCAATCCCAGGAAGAGGATGACCAAATAACTCTTTATAGCTATAAAGTGAAGTCCACTATTACTTCTCGCTCGGCCAACACCATCATCCAAAGCAAAGTGGTCAACAACTCCCCGCAGCCTCAGAATGTGGTATTTGATGTTCAGATTCCCAAAGGAGCCTTCATTTCCAACTTCTCCATGTGAGTAATAACAACATAAGACCAGAAATCATGTACGCTGTACTCACAGTTAGAATGCAACGCAAGTGTTGTCAGTTCTAGTGATTCCGTCTATCAGAGCTGTGGACTCACAGAGTGTCAGGAGTCATTGGTGGGGGGGGAGCCCCAATAATTCATTTCTGTTTAAACTATTAGGATTTGTGAAAGATTTGCTTTTTGTCTGGAATAAACCAAAGCAAACTTTAAGGTTATCTCTATGGTAACAGCCTCACATTCATTTGCATTTTAATATGCTCTCTTAGATGGAAGAAAAATATATGGCATTGCCCTTGGCGTACAGAAAACCATATATCAGGATGTATGGAGCATGTTGGTTTTATCTATCTTAAGTTTCTCTATGGGGGAAAAAAAGGTTGAAAAACTGATTAAACACAAGCACCTATCCAGGCAAGTGGGTTATCCAAGCTTGACTTGAATCTCTCCTTAACGATAAACTCACTACTTCCCAAGACAATCCATTCAATAGTTGACAGCTTTGTTAGAATTATTTCTTATACTTAATTTAAATCTTTTTAAGTTTTCTACCCAATGACTTTCGTTCTACTCACATAGGACAAAAATGGTCTCTATAAAATGCATACTGAAGTATTCATGGTTGAAATGTTTTGCTTTCTGGGTTGACTTCAAAATAATCAAGTTGGAAAGAGTGGAGGCATAAAGGAAATTAAGACTGGCCAATCGCTGAGAGATTTCAAATGGAGTTGAGAGGTCACTCTGGTGGACATTCTTATGCACTATATAGATAACACCTCTTAGGTTTTAATGTATTGGAATAGCTAGAAGTAAATACCTGGAACTACCAAACTCCAACCTAGTAGTCTGGACTCTTGCAGACAATTGTATAACAATGTAGATTACAAGGGGTGACAGTGTGATTGTGAAAGCCTTGTGGATTGCACTCCCTTTATCCAGTGTATGGATGGATGAATAGAAGAATGGGGACAAAAACTAAATGAAAAATAGGGTGGGATGGGGGGGATGATTTGGATGTTCTTTTTTACTTTTATTTTTTATCTTATTCTGATTCTTTCTGATGTAAGGAAAATGTTCAAAAATAGATTGGGGTGATAAATGCATAACTATATGATGGTACTGTAAACAGTTGATTGTGCACCATGGATGATTGTATGGTATGTGAATATATTTCCATAAAACTGAATTAAAAAAGAAAAGATTGGCCAAGTGTTAACAGTGGTATAGCTGAGTGATGGTTACATGGTTTTTTTATTTATATATTACTCTATTTTTGGTATGTTTGGAATTTTCTAAAATAAAAAGAAGTTTTTTAACTTGCTCTGATACCTTTCAAGTAGTTAAGGCCAGTTATTTTGTCCCACATGGAGCCTTCAGTAATCAAGGCTAAACATTCCCTTTTCTTCCAAGTGATTGGAATGGTTTTCTACTGCCTGGCCATCCAGGTACCCTCCCCAGAATGTGCTCCAATTTGTCAGTGTCCCCCTTAAGTCACCTAAAAAAAGAGCACAAGAGTCTGCATACAGTCTGGCTTTAAAAAAATTTTTTTTGTTTGAGATACCTCTCACCTGCTTTTGTCTTTTGTACACAAGGTAACCAATGATAAGTGTTGATAAAGTAAACAATTCAATTACCATGCACTTTGGCTTCTCAAAACTGCAGAGCCATGATGATTGTATTTTCTAAATAAAGTAGACTCAAAAAAGCATGTATGCAGCTAAAAAAAGAAAATTAAATCTAGTATTCTTTGAAGTGGCTTAAAACTTCATGATTTTTTCTTTGGTCAGCCTTTTCTAAAAGGCAAAGGGAGAAGGTAAAGTTTTTATGTAGTGCTATTATAAGACATCATGTCTAAAAATTATATTTTAAACTATTTTAATAAATTCTTATTTTTAAACCACATAACCAGAACGTATCCTAGGTGTGTCCTCTTTTCTTTTTCCTTCATGCTTTCCTTTCTTGCCCATGTCATTCCATAGAAGATATGAAGTGAGAAGTTTCACGGAATTGTGAAATATTCATTTATTTTGATCTCCCTCTACTCAGGCTGAATTTATAAGACCAGACAGGAAAACTACCTATATTGCCACAATTTAAGATCAGCTGTGCAGACCTCCATGTCTGGCCAAAAGATTTCTTCTGCCTTTTTATCAAGGTT
Organism: Choloepus didactylus; assembly: GCF_015220235.1. NCBI lineage: Eukaryota > Metazoa > Chordata > Mammalia > Pilosa > Megalonychidae > Choloepus > Choloepus didactylus. Next base: position 137,177,508 of record NC_051314.1, read on the forward strand.
CCAAATAGTCTACCCTTTTGTCTTGAAGACTTTTTTTTTAGTCTTTGAACTTTGGTGTGATCTCATGGAAGAGTCCTGACCTGGACACATGGGTTCCGGTTCTAGCTATTTCTGTGACCAGCTATGTGACTTTGAGCAAGTCACTTGACCCCTTGGGTCTGATTTCCCTCGTTTAAAGGGGTAAGCCTAGAAGTTTCCCTTGACAAGGGTGCTATTGGCATTCGGAGTAGGAAAACTCTCTGCTAGAATTTTCCCTCACATCACAGAGTGTCTAGAAGGCATCAGAACAACCCAAAACCTTACACTTTTCCAAATCCCCCCTCTGGAGGGAGACACCGCCCACTTGAGTATCATAAGGCCCCTTTACTTCTAAAGTTCTCTAATCCTACCGCCCTGAGCAACCACCGTTCGGCAAGGGTTAGGTGGTAGTCAGGTTGAGTAAGGTGGGTAGAGGTGGAGATGAAAAGAGAAGAAAGAGGTGACCAAAAGAAAAGTTATAGGGATCTAAACAGACTCTAAAAAGGATTCACCAGCACCCTCCTGCACCTTCCGTTATGCTTTTCCATCCTTGTAAGAGGACATAATATCCGAGTTTATGCCAGATCTTTAACTCCTAAGAAACCAGATGCAAGTCAGATAACTAGTAAGTTTATCAGTCACCTCTCCTGGGCACATTTGCAATTCAAAAGTGAGACCCAAAGACAATACGTCTCCACCTGAAGGATAAAGTTTGGAAATGAAGAAAAATTTTAAACACAAACAAAAGCACATGACAGAATATTTTTAGGACCGGAGCTTACCTTAGTCCTTGTCAAATCACACTGTCAGATAAAGGGAGCTGAGCTATGAAATAATCAAATGACATTATGCTGATTGAATCTAGAGAGTAAGAAGTAGAAGCTACTTTAGACTTATTAAGACATTTGCATGTCAAAGGGTGGGAAATACAGCCAAAAAAACTCAGATGCCTTCCGCCTCTGTGATAGTCCAAGGCCTCCTTTGGTGTGGAGCATGTTGATACATTCCTTCTAGGGTGAAGGATAGGGCAGTGAAGGCACATTGAAACTACAAGTTTCTCTTCTAGTTTCCTACAGATGCAAAACGATGACTAAATCAGCCTTGCTGCGTTGCTTGCTTGTTGTTTGTTTTGTTAAGACGGATCTTCCAACCAACTGGCTGCCTTCTGTCATTTTCTAGGACTGTGAATGGCACAACCTTTACTAGCTCCATTAAAGAAAGGACAGCAGGGCGAGCCTTCTACGCTCAGGCGAAAGCAAAAGGCAAGACGGCGGGATTGGTGAGGTGAGCCTGGGCAAGGGAGCATGGCTGTGCCGTCTCATCTCCACTGCTGCTCCCTGTGTATCCCACTCCCCAACCGCAACCGAAGAGACTTCCGGGAAGACACCAACCTAAGAAATGGGACAAGCTCCTGTAGTCAGATGGTGGAATTAGGCATCACAATTCCTGTTTCCCTACAGGACACTTATCTATGAATGGGCTTTGGGTGATATTACTTAGATTACCCTTACATATCCTGCTTTGCAGGTAGGTGGATGTTATGTAAGTAAATATAGATTGTTTTTAAAAGGTGCCGAAAGCAACGACAGAAGTATTGGTTATCTTGTTACAAAGCTTACCATATGTCCAGGAAGAAAGGTGTGATTATTTAATTATTTGTTTTAATTATTTATTCTGCCTTATTTTTATGGAGATAGGGCCTTTTAAGCATCAGCAACTTAGCTTAAATTTTGAAGATTTTTTTCCCTTCTAATCCTTAATAAGACTCTGGGAAGGCTGAACTACCTTCAGAAAGCTACCTCTTAGGCAAGCAAGTTCAAAGCAATTTTTAACCTTCACTCCTTCAACTGCATGTCTAATCTAATGCCAAATCCTGCTGTCTTCTTTTCTTCATCTCCTCTCCCTCTAGATCTCCAAACTTAGTGTAGTTCAAGTTCCTTTCATTTCATTCATGCATTTTCTCATTTAACGAAAACGCTCAGAGTCCCAGAAAGGTAACTTTGTCTGAGAGGTCCAGAAATCATTACTGAAGTGGTGAGGTTTGAGGTGAGCCCAAATAAAGGAATAGAATTCAGGCCAGGTGAAGAAAGGAGGGAAGAAATTCCAAGCAGAGTGCACATCTCCATTGTGACTCCAAGTGAATCAATTCTTTTACCTTTACCTATCATTTTTGCCCCATCACCCATTCATTTATTCACATTTTCACGTCACAAATATTTATTTGCAACAGGAACCATTTTGGGCACTAGAGAGACAGCAAAGAACAAAACAGAGTTTTCATTGAGCACACGTTCTAGAGGGTTCCTCAGATAAATATGGGAACTCCCTGCCTGCTCTCCTTCTAAACCTTGCATCAATCATTGTCATCTTTTTCTTTATCTCCCCAATTCCCAAGCTTACTTCCCCATGCCAAATGAGCTGGGTAAGCACGATCTCATTTGTGTTTTAGCCTATTGCTCGAATGACCCTCACAAAATTATCCCGATGTTTTCTCTTTAAAACTGTAAACATCTTGATGGCAATGATCACATTTGACATGTACAGTGATAAAGAAGGACTTATGCTGGAAATACGTATCCATTTTGATGAAATAAAGATGTCTTCATTCCAAAGATCTTCAAAAGTATTAAAGAATGCCTAGAATGATTCTCGACTGCAGAAAAGCGTGCAGTCTTTGGAATCATCCAAACTTGGGTTTGAGACTTGGCTACGACTGACGAGCAGTGTGGTCCTGAGCAGGCTGTATGTTCTCTGAGGCTCATTTGTTTTCATCTGATAAATGATGGTAATGAGAGCCATCTTGCAGAACTGCTATACCGGAGGTGCCTCATCTGTCTTAGAGATCAATAATAGAGATCAACAAGCTGATATCTTTGTGGAGATGACACTTAAAACAGCAAGAAGCTTGGAAAGAAAAAGATCAGCTAGGAGAGGAGACTAAAACTCTGGGTGGAATCAAATTTATCTAGAAGTCAGGTTTATCTGTCTGGGACCTACTCTTCATTTACCTGAACCCTTGAGCAGTTTGATCTGCTTGGGGGAAGTCTGGATGCCCTCTGGCTAGGTCTGGGGTCTGTGGCTCTATCGTGCATGTGATGACTTATCTTGTGGGCTCCCACCTATAGGAGCAGTGCTCTCAATATGGAGAACTTCAAAACCGAAATCAATGTCCTCCCAGGAGCAAAGGTGCAGTTTGAACTTCACTACCAGGAAGTGAAGTGGAGGAAGCTAGGATCCTATGAACACAGGCTTCATCTGCAGCCTGGACGACTGGTCAAACACCTGGAGGTGAGCACGGGCATGTGTGCATGCAGTGGGGAGTGCAGAAGGGACAGCGATACCATCCCTTATCATTCCCATCCTCGATTTACACTTCCTGTTTTTCACCGGTGACTTGTGATGTTTGATGCCTCCTCGATCCTGCAGGACAGTGTGATGTGCTGAAAAGGTGATGACTTTGAAGTCAATCAAGCACTTCCTTACAGATCTCATTGCGAACTTGGCTACTTACCAGCTATCTGATGAGGGACAAGTTATACTGAGCCTCCATTTTCTCTGCTGTAGAAACGATTCTGTGACCTACTTTTCTTAGTTACAAGTGAGACGAACTTGGGAGATGGGTGGCAGATGATAGGAGCTCAGTGATGTTCTGTACTTGTCTTCCCATCCACTCCCACCCCATTCCCCACATCACACCCCAACTATCATCCCCTCAAAGGAGCAATATCTTTGGCATTACACTGGCCACCAACTTGAACTCTTGCCATAATCTTCATCTTGCTGTAATCTTCTTCTCTTGCTTTGAAATCAGAAATGCTCTTTTCTTTGGTTGACTCTTTGTGATATAACATGAACATTTAGTGTGTCCAAATGTATGAGGCAGAACAGAGTTGGAAGAAACATGGGAGGATGCACAATCCAACACACCTTTCCCATTCGACAGGTGGGAAAGTGAAGCAGAGAAGTTGTGAATTGCTCATAGATGTAGGAGAAGAAAGGGAGTGACTTCGTCATGGTGGAATATGAATTCCAATTTGAAAACTTGCATCTTTGGTACAAACACACTTTCTTCTTCATCACCACTGTATGGCATTAGCTCACTACCAGGATATGTGGTGTGGGTTCTTTTCAGGACCACCCTAGCACCTAAAGTGCCTTTGTGCCAGTTGGAAAAAGACGTCCTTCCTCTAGGCAGATGCAGTCGCAGGCGAGGTCTCATGACTTGGCAAATAGGTTATGGGGATGTCAGTCCTCCCTTTCCCCCAGGCCAGATGTCCTGCACAGCTCTCTATGTGATCCTGGTTATTTCTCCAGCAGTGACGATGAACGTGTTCTAGTCACCCACATGCTCTTGCTTCATATATGACCTCAGGGCAAGTAGTATGAAGCAGCAACTAGATGAGACTAGCTTCTAAATTTGCAATTGTTGAACTTGTTAATACTATTCATAATTGAAATACTCTGGCCTAGGTATTTATCCATATGATGTCATATAATCTTTGCCACAATTTGTGACTTAGATATCATTATCTCTAATTCACAGATGTGGAAATTCAGGCTCAGAGTAAAATAACTTGCCTAAGGCCACAGAACTAAAACAAACAAACAAACAGACAAATAAATAAATAAATAAATAAAATTTGAACCTAGGCCTAATTGCAGCTAAAATCACACTCTCTGCCATAAATCCAATAATTCAAGTTTTTGGTAGCATGCAAACAAATTGTTCTTACACTTTGTATGTTTTTAGTGACTCAAATCTCTCATGCTCTCAGGAATTCCTCTTCTTTAAAATGGGAAAGAAAGGGTTTGGTATATCAGGAAGAGTGTCAGGCAAAGAGGCATAGTTGCTGAGTTCTGGTCCAGAGTTGGCATTAACGAGATCTGGGATCTGGGCTTCCCTTTCTGGCCTTAATTGTCTCATCTGTGAAATGATAGACCACTTCTAAGATACCTTCCAATGCTATCATGCTATCATGCTATCATGCTATGAAATGTATTCATGTCCAAAAATGTTAGCTCTTATCCAGAGATAAATTGGGGAGACAGCATGAAAGGATAGATGTCTCCTTGTCTTTATTCCAAAAAAGCTTTCTAATCCCCATCAGAAGGGTCATCAAATTGGAATACATGCTTCTTACAGGAATCAAGGAGAATAAGATCTCTTTTTCTAAAAACCCATCAGCATATCAAACTTTGGGGAAGCTTTTTATTCCAAACTCTTTCATGCCTTATAGAAAGATCAACTAATATGGTGAGTGGCTTGAGGCCCCAGTGGGCTGGTCCTGACCTCCCGGAAGTGAGCAGAACCAGCTCCAGAGTCTAAGGCACACTCTGCCCACCCCACCCCACCCCCAACCCAATGCTCAGCATCCCAGCAAGTCCTGCTAGATTTTTAGTGCCCATATCTGCATCAGATTGAGCACACGTCTGCTAGGAGCTTCTGTGATCCTAGGTGAAAGTCCTCCTTCCTCTTCCTCTTGTGGTAGACAATCTTGTCCCAAGTACTCTACGCTCACTTAGAGATGGAAGCCTGTGGAAGAACAAAAGCAGAGGCCTCAGTTCTCTGCAACTCCCATGGGCTTTTTCTTCCTTTCCTCCAAGAGCCACTCAATTATCTATCAGGGATGGCCAGTCAGACTCTTCCAAGATGGGGCACCTGATTCTGCATAGACTTAGTTTTTGCCAACATGAAGAACTATTTGCTCTCTTGGAGGTTACAGGAATTCTAGAGGCAAATCATGTTCACATGTTATGCTGGAATTTGTAATAACCAACAAAAAAAATACTGGCTCTGTTTAAACGAGTGCCCAAGATTTTAGGAAAGCAGATACCAAAAAGAATGTTGCAGAGAAAGGGTAGGCAGCTTGCAAAGCCAGGGACTCCCAAGGGGAGAGAGCTTGTCTCTGTTGCAAAGGATCCTAATAGGAAGAGGTAGATAAGGAAACCAATGTGTGCACAGGATATTGTCTGATGAGCTAACAATCAAATGGGACTGTGTAAAAGAAGGGGGAAAATCTCATGAAAAAGCTATCAGAACATTATGACTTGGGGCCTGAAGAAAAGGGTGACATTGTTAACCCATGAACTGAAAAAAACTAAGCTGAGGCTGTTGCAAGCCAAGAAACAATATACAAAATATTAGGAATTCAGGTACTGGAGACTGTCAGAGCTGGTTTTTGGAGCCAGATTCTGTTACTTGTTAACCAGATTACTTATCCTCTCTGCTTCTTCATCTGTAAAATAGGAAATAATAATATTAGTGAAGGATAAATGAATTAATACATGTGAAGTGCTTAGCACAATACTTAGAAGAGAGCATTCAAGAAATGGCAGATTTTACTATGGTTTTGCCAAGAATCACCAAAAGTGTTCTTCACCTGTTTAGACAAAGAAGGAAGAAATAGGCTCTGGATTTGGGAGAAATGGTGGATTAACAGATCTATAGAATAAATGCAGAATAATTTAACAATGGCTTTGCTGCTGCTTCTTTTTTTTTTTCCCCCAAACAATGTGAATGCCTTTATAAATAAAAAGAATTGATTATAATGAGGAGGTGGAATTAAATCCTGAAGAAATGAGATAATAGAGAGGGAGTACTATATTGCCAGAAGTGGCTTGAGCCTCCATGGTCTGATGAATCACATCCCAAGGAACTTAAAGAACTTACAGAATGATCATGGAACCATGCTGGGTAATCTTTGAGAAAACTTGAAGATGAGGAAAACATCAGAGGGCCTATTAGTAATTGTACTTCCTGATTAAGAAGCATAAATATATTTTTAATGCCTTAAATAATTTTCTCTCCCATCTCTAGGTAGACGTGTGGATTATTGAACCTCAGGGAATGCGATTTCTTCATGTTCCAGATACATTTGAAGGCCATTTTGATGGTGTTCCAGTCATATCTAAAGGAAACCAGAAGGTGCAATAGCATTGCATGCATGTTGGTAGGAGTCTAAGTGGCTAAGAGCTCGTGGTCTCTGTTCTTCTCTTATATGCTACAGAACAGAAAAGTGGTCGGGTCTTGAGCTAAAGACGTTATTCTGAAGGAACAGCAATCCCTGAATGGAGTCTAGGGTCCTTCACAGGACATACAAAAAAAAGTCCCAGCTGTCCCATTCCATCTTGACCAGTGGCTGTTCCTTTGGAGCCTTTTTTACCCCTGGTCACCCCCCCCCCCATTAGCTAAAAGACAGCTTTCATGTAACATGGTGGATTTTCAAATCACAACAGATATTTGGCTTACTTCTTTCTGCCTTAATAGCCAGGAACAACCAACTATGGAGAGGGTCACACTTTTCTAAGAACCTCTCACAAACTCTTTCTAGAGCTGGAGGCCATTTCTGCATTGGAGGCAGGGGAGTTCTTTGAATGTCTTTTTTAAAAAGCCTGAGCTATGGTTTAGAAAACAGAAAATAGCAAGTGTTGACAAGGATGTGGAGGAATTGAAACAATTGTACATTGCTGGTGGGAATGTAAAATGGTGCAGCTGCTCAACAAAACAGTTGAGCGGTTCCTCAAAACATTAAACATAGAATTACCATGTGTTCTAGTTTGCTAATGCTGGAGAATGCAAAACACCAGAGATGGATAGGCTTTTATAAAACGGGGGTTTATTTCACTACACAGTTACAGTCTTAAGGCCACAAAGCGTCCAAGGTAACACCTCAGCAATCAGGTACCTTCACCGGAGGATGGCCAATGGCATCCGGAAAACCTCTGCTAGCTAGGAAGGCAGCTGGCGTCTGCTCCAAAGCTCCGGCCTCAAAACGGCTTTCTCCCAGGACGTTCCTCTCTAGCAAGCTTGCTCCTCTTCAAAACATCACTCCCAGCTGCACTTGTTTCCTCCCCCCGAGTCAGCTCATTTATGTAGCTCCACCGATCAAGGCCCACCCTGAATGGGTGGGGCCATGACTCCATGGGAACATCTCATCAAAATGATCATTACCCACAGCTGAGTGGGGCACATTCCAAGCAAATCTAACCAGCACCAAAAACGTCTGCCCCACACAAGACCACAAAGATAATGGCATTTGGGGGACACAATACACTCAAACCGGCACATTCCACCCCCTGGACCCCAAAATGACACTATCTTTCCAAATACAAAATACATTCACTTCATCACAATATCACAGAAACTTAAATCATTTCAGTAACAAAAGTACAAGATCCCATCAAAATCAATTATAGGCATGGCCAGTCCTAAGGCATAATTTTTCTTTAGCTGTGGATTTGTGAACTTAGAACAAGTTATGTGCTCCCAATATACAAAGGAGAGACATTCATAGGATAAACATTTCCATTGCCATAAGGAGAAACAGTAAGGAAAACAGTGTTAACAGGAGCAAAACAGTTCCTAAAACCCACAGGACAAACTCCATTAGATTTCAAAGTCTGAGAGTCACTAACAGAACAATGTTGCATCCTTGGGGCTTGAGAGAGCCGGAGCCTAACCCTTCCTAAGGGCCTTTTCAGCAGCCCTTTCTTCTCCAAACGCTTGGGTGAGTGCTCCAACATACCCACACATTGGGGAGACCACCTTCTCGGCCCCACCCTCCTCAAACATCGGGGTAGCTCTCGGATTCCCTTCCATCTCCGGGGCACATGCTCAACCCCTTCAGAACAGTGTGGTGGCAGCCAGGCTCTCCCCAATTCCCTGGGAATGTGCTCCGCCCTCTTTGGGACCTCAGATGGCAAAACTCTTCCAGAGCATCGAGGCGGAAGGCCTGCCCTCGACCTCCAGGGCAAACTCACCCTTTCCATGCATGTGGGCTGCTCCGCTCTCCCAGCCCGAGACCTCCTGACTCCACACCTCAACCTCCATGGCTCTGTCTTTGAAGAGATTTTTCCTTTAATTTTTTCCTTGTCTGTCTCCTCCAGTCCAGACCGGCAATGGCTCTGTCTATAAAGATCTCGCAAAAATTCTGTTGGCTTTCCGTGAAGCACACAGGGGTCAAAGCCATCAGACAATAGGACTTTCCACAAATCCTTTCTACTTAACTCCTTTTCCAATCTTGGCTTGTACTGAAATGGCAGCTGGGTTCCATGTTTGGTTCCATCCTCACGTTGGGCTGTAGCTTCTGGGATTCCACCCCCTGGAAGCTCGTAATTTTCCAAGCCATCAACTTCTGGTTTCTTTGAAACCAAGAGTTCAGTTCTAAGTTTATCTCTCTCTGCTCGCATTTTACTATAAGCTGCAAGAAGAAGCCAGGGTACATCCTCCACACGTAGTCTGGAGATCTCCTCAGCTAAGTATTCCAGGTTGTTGCTTCCAGATTCTTCCTTCCATCTGACACCAGGACTCAATTTTGCCAAATTCTCTGCCACTTTAAAACAAGGATCACCTTTCTTCCAGTTCACAGCAACACATTGATCATCTCTGTTCAAGGCCTCATCTGAAGTATCTTTAGAGTCCATATTTCCACAAACAGTCTCTTTGAAGCAGTTTTGGCCTTTTCTATCAAGCTCCTCACAGTTCTTCCAGAAACTTCCCCTTATCCATTTAAAAAGCCGTTCCAACATGTTTGGTATTTGCAAACTCAGCAGCAAAAGCACCCCACTTCTCTGGTACCAAAATCTGTCTTGGTCTGCTAATGCTGGAGAATGCAAAACACCAGAGATGGATAGGCTTTTATAAAACGGGGGTTTATTTCACTACACAGTTACAGTCTTAAGGCCACAAAGCGTCCAAGGTAACACCTCAGCAGTCAGGTACCTTCACCGGAGGATGGCCAATGGCGTCCGGAAAACCTCTGCTAGCTAGGAAGGCAGCTGGCGTCTGCTCCAAAGCTCCGGCCTCAAAACGGCTTTCTCCCAGGACGTTCCTCTCTAGCAAGCTTGCTCCTCTTCAAAACATCACTCCCAGCTGCACTCGTTTCCTCCCCCCGAGTCAGCTCATTTATGTAGCTCCACTGATCAAGGCCTACCCCGAATGGGTGGGGCCATGCCTCCATGGGAACATCTCATCAAAATGATCATTACCCACAGCTGAGTGGGGCACATTCCAAGCAAATCTAACCAGTACCAAAAACGTCTGCCCCACACAAGACCACAAAGATAATGGCATTTGGGGGACACAATACACTCAAACTGGCACACCATGTGACCCAGCAATTCCACTCCTAGGTATATCCAAAAGAATTGAAAGCAGGGACTTGAACAGATACAGGCATACCTCGTTATATCGCACTTCACTTTATTGCGCTTCACAGATATTGCTGTTTGTAGTAGTTAGGGTTCTCTAGGGAAACAGAACCAACAGAAAGTATCGTAAATACGAGATTTTATAAAAGTGTCTCATGCAACTGTGGGGATGCACGAGTCCAAATTCCATAGGGCAGGCAGCAAGCTGGCAACTCCAGTGAAAGTCTTTGATGAACTCCCCAGGAGAGGCTGGCTGGCTGAAGAAGAAGTGAAAATTCTCTTTCTTCTCCCTTAAAAGTCTTCACCTGATTGGATTAAATCCAGTTGATTGAATTCTCTCATTATGGAAGACACACTCTTCATTGATGAAATCAGCCACAGATGCAGTCAATTGACTGCATCCAGCCTTCTGATTTATTAACCAGCCACAAATGTCCTTGCAATAACAGTTAGACCAGATACCTGGGCACTATCACCTGGCCAAGTTGACACATGAACCTAACCATCACACTGTTTTTACAAATTGAAGATTTGTGGCAACCTTGTATTGGGCAAGTCTATTGGCACCAGTTTTCCAACAGCAAGTGCTCTGTTCGTGTCTCTGTGCTACATTTTGATAATTCTTGCAATATTTCAAATGTTTTTATTGTAATTATTATTATTATATCAGTTATGATGATCTGTGATCAGTGATCTTTGATGTTACTATTGTAATTGTTTGGGGGCATCACGACCCACACATATATAAGATGGCAAACTTAATAAATGTTGTATGTGTTCTGACTTCTGCACTGACCAGCCATTTCCCCATCTTTCTGCCTCTCCTCAAACTTCCTTTTTCCCTGAGACTCAAAAATATTGAAACTAGGCCAATTAATAACCCTACCATGGCCTCTTAAGTGTTCAAGTGAAAGGAAGAGTCACACATCTTTCACTGTAAATCAAAAATTAGAAATGATTAAGCTTAGTGACAAAGACATATTGAAAGTCAAGTTAGACCAAAAGCTAGGGCTCTTGCTCCAAACAGTTGGCCAAGTAGTGAATGCAAAGGAAAATTTCTTGGAGGAAATTATAAGTTCTACTCCAATGAACACACGAATGTGTCAAGAAAGTGAAAACAGCCATGTTGCTGATGGAGAAAGTTTTAGTGTTCTGGATAGAAGATCAAACCAGCCACAATATTCCCTTAAGCCAAAGCTTAATCCAGACCAAGGCCTGACACTCTTCGTTCTATGGAGGCTTAGAGAGGTAAGGAAACTGCAAAAGAGAAGTTTGAGGCTAGCAGAGGTTGGTTTATGAGGTTTAAGAGAAGAAGCTGTCTCCATAACATAAAATGAAGCAGCAATTGCTGATGTGGAAGGTGCAGCAAGTTACCCAGAAGATCTAGCTAAAATCATTGATGGAGGTAGCTACAATAAATAACAGATTTTCACTGTAGATGAAAAAGCCTTCTATTGGAAGAAGATGCCATCTAGGACTTTCATAATTAGAGATGAGAAGTCAAAGCCTGGCTTCAAAGCTTCAAAGGACAGGCTGACTCTCTTGGTAGGAGATAATGCAGCTGGTGAGCTTCAGTTGAAGCCAGTGTTCATTTGCCATTCTGAAAACCCTAGGACCCTTAAGAATTATGCTAAATCGACTCTGCCTGTGCTCTATAAATGGAACAGCAAAGCCTGGATGACAGCACATCTGTTTGCACATGGTTTGCTGAATATTTGAAGCCCACTGTTGAGAAATACTCAGAAAAAAAAAGTTTCCTTTCAAAATATTACTGTTCATTGACAATACACCTGGTCACCCAAGAGCTCTGATGGAGAGATATACGAGATTAAGGTTGTTTTCATGCCTGCTAACACAACATCCATTCTGCAGCCCATGGATCAAGAAGTCATTTCAACTTTTAAGTCTTATTATTTAAGAAATACATTTCACAAGGCTATAGCTGCTGTAGATAATGATTCCTCTGATGGATCTGGCAAAAGTCAATTGAAAACCTTCTTGAAAGGATTCACCATTCGAGACACCATTAAGAACATTTGTGAATCATGGGAGGAGGTGAAAAACTCAACATGAACAGGAGTTTGGAAGAAGTCAGTTCCAACCCTTGTGGATGACTTTGAGAGTTTCAAGACTTCAGCAGAGGAACTGCAGATGTGGTGGAAACAGCAAGAGAACTAGAATTAGAAGTGGAGCCTGAATATGTGACTGAATCACAGCAATTTCATGGTAAAACTTTAACGGATGAGCTTCTTATGGATGAGAAAAGAAAGTGGTTTCTTGAGATGGAATCTACTCCTGGTGAAGATGCTATGCACATTGTTGAAATGACAACAAAGGATTTAGAATAATACATAAACTTAGTTGATACAGCAGCAGCCAGGTTTGAAAGCATTGACCCCAGTTTTGAAAGAGGTTCCACTGTGGGTAAAATGCTATCAAACAGCATCGCATGATACAGAGAAATTTTTCATGAAAGGAAGAGTTAATCAATGCATCAAATGTCATTGTTGTCTTATTTTAAGAAATTGCTGCAGCCCCCCAACCTTCAGCAACCATCATCCTGATCAGTCAGCAGCCATCAACATGGAGGCAAGACCCTCCACCAGCAAAAAGATTATGAGTCACTGAAGGTTCAGATGATGGTTAGCAGCTGGTGACTTTATCATTTTTTAACAATAAAGTATTTTTTAATCTAGGTATATACATTTTTTTAGACATAATGCTATTGCACACTTAATAGACTACAGTATAGTATAAACATAACTTTTATATGCACTGGGAAGCCAAAAAATTTGTATGACTTTGCTTATTGTGATATTCGTTTTCTTGCAGTGGTCTAGAACCGAACCCGCAATATCTCCGGGGCATGCCTGTATTTGTACACTGATTTTTGTAGTGTCATTATTACAATAGACAATGGTTGGGATCAACTCAAGTGTCTGCCTATCACGAGATGAACAGATATACAAAATGTGGTATATCCATACAATGGACTATTATTCATCTGTAAAAAGGAACAAAGTCCTGATACACACTACAACATGGATGAATCTTGAAGACATCATGTTGAGTAAAATAAGCCAGACACAAAGGACATATATGTATTGCATGATTTCACTTCTATGAAGTCCCTAGAATAAGCAAATTCATAGAGAGAGAAAGTAGATTTCAGGTTGCCAGGGGCTAGGGCAAGGGGCTGGGGGAAATGGGGAGTTATTGCTTAATGACTACTGTTTGGGATGATGAAAAAGTTTTGATCTTGGATGGTGGTGAATGTAATTAATGCCACTGAATTGTGCACTTAAAATGGTTATAGTAGCAAATTTTATGTTAAGTACATCTATGTTACCATGATAAAATTTAAATTAAAAAAGGCCTGAGAACCTGAGAAAGCAGCACCGCAGGCTGGCGGATGCACCCAGTGCTTGGGCACCGCCTCTTCCTTTCTGCTCCTGAGGATGGGGGATGCAGAAGGGCCCTGAGGCAGCTTTTCTCCCCCTGTGCAGCCTTGAGGGACAGGAGCAGAGATCAGGTTCTGAAAGCACTGTTCTTTCCAGGCGCATGTCTCCTTCAAGCCCACAGTGGCACAGCAAAGAAAATGCTCCAATTGCTCCGAGACTGCAGTGGAAGGGGAGCTGGTAGTGATGTATGATGTGAACAGAGAAGTGAAAGCTGGGGAGCTCCAGGTGAGTGGAAACAGACTCCAGAACTGGCACTCTGAGGCCAAAGAATTGCTTCTCGTCCAAAAACTCCCTGGCCTTTGGGTGGTTTCTAGCTACCAAGGTAAGTGTCGAGGCTGCAGAGAAGGGACAAAAATCATGTTTTCTAAAGTGTCCCTAAGTGGCATCTTCTTGTATGAAGAAAACCTAAAAAAAAAAAAGGGTCATTGGTCTCATGTCCTTGTCTCAGAAGGGCACCTCTAGTTCTCATAGGAAGAACAGTAGAAGATTCCAAGGTGGGAATGTTGGATAACTTCCCAAGGCCCTTTGCAATTAGACTTTCAAAGAAAGCACAGAGATTTGGGGGCTAGGAGGAAGATACAACCAACGTCTAGAGAAAGATCTGGAGCTAGTGGTAGATTCCAGGGTCAATGTTTGTTGAGAAATTTCTTGAAACTTTTCCTTTCCCTTTTTGTCATGTCTTAGCCTTCTGTCTGTATTTCCATTCTACTAAGATAAAAACCCTTAGAGGGTTTCAACAAGGTCGTGATTCCCTCGAAGGACAGGGAGGTAGAGAAGCGTCTTGGAACCCACTACTCACATCCTGCAGGTGGACATTGTAACCTCCTGGATGAAGCAACCAAAGGGCAGCAGAAAGAGAATTGGATGGGCCAATTATTACAGCCTGCAGTAGGAAGCAAAGAGAGGGATCAGGGTTCTAACTGGGATGGCTTCCCATCAACTTCAAGAAAAATCCAAATTCCCTAAAAGGGTGCATGAAAGTTCTCATGATCTGCCTGCTGGCACCATCCTGCTGAGTCACCTTTAGACCCCAACTGGGCCACATTCTCTCAACCCCGGGTCTGCACTGTATGGAGCGCTCCTTCCCACCCCATTCCCACCCAGGCCCCAGTTCCCACACTAACTCCAAACTCATCCTCAGGTCCCAGCTTAGATGCCTTTACCTTGGGAAAGCCTCTCCAGTCTGAGTTCAAATACCACCTGTGCTCTCTGGGAGCCCTTTGCTTTCCTGATCACAGCACTTACACTGTGCTACAATAGCCTCTTTACTCATCTGTATCTTCCACTGGCCTGGGGGCCTCATAAGGGGAGGAACTCTGCCTGATTCACAGTTGTTCAGCACAGTGCCTGGAACGAGGCTCCCAATAAATACTGAGCGAAGCAAAGAGAAGTGAAATAAAGTGAGGCAGGTGAAGAGAAGTGAAGTGAGCGGGGTGAAATGAAGTAAAGTGAAGTGAGGTGAGGTTAGATATGGTGAAATAAAATGAAGAGAAGTGAAGAGAAGTAAAATGAAGTGAAATGAAGTGAGCTGAGGCAGGTGAAGTGAAATACTTTGGGAGTTTAAACTGCTGAGAAGGCTTGGACCCTCACAGGAAAGGAATGAGGGGAAGCAGGAAGGAAAGAGGAGAGAAGGATGTATGCCAAGCTCCTACCTCTGCTCTCTTCTTTATGCCCATCATGCCTCCTGCTCACCATGGCTCACCTCTCCTCTCTTAGATCCCAGGTACCCATCTCCAGAGCTTCTAAGCATTGGTAATGATTTAACTCACAAATGTGGTCTATTTTGCAGGTATTTAATGGATATTTTGCCCACTTCTTTGCTCCTGAAAACCTGGACCCAATTCCTAAAAACATCCTGTTTGTCATTGATGTTAGTGGCTCCATGTGGGGAATTAAAATGAAACAAGTAAGTACCTCTTGTGTTTGGGACCCCCCCTGCCTTCTTTGACCCACTCCCAACCATGCAGTTGTTCCAACACTTCTCCCTGCTTAGGCTGCACTTAGCAAATGTCTTTTCTGGCTGACTGTGAACTCTTCCTAAAGTATTGAGATTATTGTTAAAAGGGTGCACACCTCAATCTGCCTGTCATTCCTCTCTTCTAAAATTTCCTTCCTTCTCATCTCCCCCTTCCCTCCTTCCCTTTCTCTCTCTTCTTCTTTTCTCTATTCTATATCCATTATTTCCTTGAAAAAAGTAGTTCAAAACTCACATTGTTGAAAAATATTCTTCTCTGTAAACTCCTTTTGTTCTGGACACTCCTCTGCTCCATATTCTTTCTGTTCTTCTGCATAATATTTTACTTTAATATTTTGGAATTGTTCGCAAGTCACGTTTTAATTGTTACATGCCTATCTTTTCTAATTATATTGGAATTCCTCGGGGGTGGTGATCCCGTCTCATGTTTTCCAGTTCTTTGGTCTTCCTCAAAGGTTTCAGTTTAGTTTGGAGTTCCATATAGGCTTGTTCAATGTCAAATGGTACAGATGCAATTTTTTTTTTATTAAATTCAGTTTTATTGAAATACATTCACACACCATACAATCATCCATGGTATACAATCCACTGTCCACAGTATGATAACATAGTTATGCGTTCATCACCACAATCTATCTCTGAACATTTTCCTTACATCAGAAAGAACCAGAACAAGGATAAAAAATAAAAGTGAAGAAAGAACACCCAAGTCACCCCCCATCCCATCCCATTTGTCCTTTAGTTTTTATCCCCATTTCTCTACTCATCCATACACTAGATAAAGGGGGTGTGATCCACAAGGTCTTCACAATCACACTGTCACCCCTTGTAATCTACATTATTATATAATTGTCTTCAGGAGTCCAGACTGCTGGGTTGGAGTTTGGTAGTTTCAGGTATTTACTTCTAGCTATTCCAATACTTTAAAACCTAAGAGGTGTTATCTATATAGTGCATAAGAATGTCCACCAGAGTGACCTCTCGACTCCATTTGAAATCTCTCAGCCACTGAAACTATTTCGTCTCATTTTGCATCCCCCTTTTGGTCAAGAAGATACTCTCAGTTCCATGGTGCCGGGTCCACATTCATCCCCTGGAGTCATTTTCTGCATTGCCAGGGAGATTTACAACCCTGGGAGTTGGGTCCCACGTAGGGGGGAGGGCAGCAAGTTCACCTGTCGAGATGGCTCAGTTAGAAAGAGAGAGGGCCACATACAGATGCAATTTTAAAGAGCAGACAAGGAAATATCTTAATTTGACATTCATCAGTCCATCCATCCAACCAGTGAAACAGCCAACTAACTCATTCAGTCATTTATTCACTCAATCATTTTTGACCACAAAAGTGTTCATTGCCATTCACTATTCTGTAGCAAATCCAAAGAAGTAAAAGATATGGATTGTGCCCATTTGTGTTTATGTGCCAAAACAGGATTTCTCGACAGACATTTTGGGCTGGAAAACTCTTTGTTGGGGGGACTGTGTTATACATTGTAGGATGTTTAGCAGCATGTCTGTCCTTTACCCACCCCCAGGCAAAATTGTCCTCAGACATTGCCAAATGTTACCTGGGGGGCAAAATTGCCCTCAGTTGAGAACCAACTCATTAAGCACTAACTATGTCTCAGGTACCTAGTTCATCAGAACTGTGTTGACTGAGGTAGATTCAAGAGGTTTTCTGGAAGAATTATAGCTTGAGTCAGTACTTCGAGGGTGATTAGGGTGAATTATTGGTCTCCCTAGTTTCCTCGTAGACTTTACAGCATATGTAATGAGACTTTTCTTTTCTCACTTTTGAAATAGACCGTGGAAGCAATGAAAACCATATTAGATGACTTAAGAGCTGACGACAAATTCTCTGTGGTTGATTTCAACCACAATGTTCGAACCTGGAGAAATGATTTGGTTCCAGCCACTAAAACACAGATCACAGATGCCAAGAAGTATATTGAGAAAATCCAGCCTAATGGTGGTGAGAGGGTTTGGCCTAAAGCCCAGTGAGAAACTTTGATAGGGTTCAAATCTTGGTTCACTTAAGAAAGGCGCCTTAAACCCTCCCACAATGCCCCATCTGCAATGGGGTCATAAACCACAAATTTATTATTAGAAGATGAATATTAAGTCTGTGGTGCAAGTACAGCACATAGTCCAGTCCACACAAGTTTTTAACTATTCCAACCTTTCTCAGAAAAGGGTGTCAGTAGATGAAATCCAACCTTCTTTGCTGCTTGAATAGCATAAAATATACCTGCCTTTACAGAAGCGACCAGTATCAGCAAGGATGGTTTAGGAACCTTAATTCTGGTGTTTCACAAAATGGCAGCCTTGGCACTTTAGAAGGGCTAATTCATCTCTAAGGATACGGTTTCTTACAAAGTGAACATTTTACCCAGTTGGGGAAACTTGACCAGCCTGGGGAAAAAATGGAAAGCAATCAAATTATTTTAGTACTGAACAAATTGTATATGAGTATTCACCCAACTGATGAATTTGAACTCAAGATGTGATTGTTTTTGTGAAAAGAAAAAGCATGCAATGGTATTTATTGTTTTAACAGGCACAAATATCAATGAAGCACTTCTACGGGCCGTCTTTATTTTGAATGAAGCCAATAACTTGGGATTGTTGGACCCTAACTCGGTCTCCCTGATCATTTTGGTTTCTGATGGAGATCCAACAGTAGGCACGTATCCCTTCATTTTCTAGTGACAAATATATTTACTGCTGTTTCATGGGAAAGCGATTGGCTTAAAATGGGAAATCTAATGGCATTTGCCTGGATTTCTATAACATTTTAAACCACACTTCCTAAAGGAAGACTTCTTCTGACCCTGAAGATCTTACTGCACCTGCCCCTCTTAACCCAGCCCTCAGCTTCTTTTTGTGGTGCCTGTGAATGCTTCGTCTTAGCCTACACAACATTGGGAAATTTTAATAGTATGTTAGCAGCTTCACTGATCCGCCCTAGAGAGATGCATTTATTTCCTCAACTTATGAATATGTGAAGGTGGTGTGTGGGGATTGTATGATAAGCATTTATCTCAGGTCTCCCAGTGGTAACTCTGGAGTCCACAGAATATGTTCGTCCATTGTTCTCCACATTTCTCTCCATTTTTTCACTGCATAAATGACTTCTCTCTGATGCATCCTTTCAGTTAAGCACAAAATGGCTTCCACATCTTCCTATTGTGATAAGTACTGTTATCTTCATTTGTTTTGTTTCTCGATGCTGGAAAATATAATTTAATAGTGAATACTAAATGGTGTCGAGTCAGTGACATAGACAGGAGCTGGGTCTACATGGTGCCTGATACACAGTTAAATGGAATAAAAATGAGTGAGTCAGTGACAACAGTGGCAACTGGGGTATTAGGAAGACTAAAGGCAAGCATTTTCTTAATAGTGAGGCTAGAATGAGCAGTTGTTATGTAGTTGCTGTAGGTTCAGTGTTTCTTCTTCAAATAAAGTTACTGTTAAAATTAAATTTTAGAATAAAAACATAAGGAATAAAAGGAGAGATAGTGAAAATACAATCTATTTGTCACCCCTGTCCCCCAACCATCCACTTCCCATCCCTGAAGGCAGCAAATGGTTACCAGTGCCATGTACATCTTTCCACAGATGTTCTTTGCATACCTGTATACTATATATACATTTACACACACATGCATACACATATATACAAATGCATCCTGTGTACACCAATCTTCACCTTGTTTTTTTCCTTTACAACTGTATCTTTGAGATCATTATACATAAAGAGTTGCCTTGTTCATTAAATGACTAAACTGTACCATAATTTAACCATTCCCCCTTACTGGTATATGCTTAAGATATTTCCCAAATGTTGCTATTCCCATTAATGTCACCCATACTCCATTTCAAAATGTGTGAGTGTATCTGTAAGAAAAATTCCTAGAATTCAAATTACCAGGTCAAAGGGAAATAAATTTTTACTTTTGACAAATTTTGCTGAACTGCCATACATACATTTTTCAAAAAACTTTATAACTTTGCTTCCTCATTCAGTTCCTTTCCGTTATCACCAACTTTAGGTGAACTGAAATTGTCAAAGATTCAAAAGAATGTAAAGCAGAACATACGAGACAATATCTCCTTGTTCAGTTTGGGAATAGGATTTGATGTGGACTATGATTTTTTGAAGAGACTCTCCAATGAAAACCGTGGAATTGCTCAAAGGATTTACGGAAACCAGGACACTGCTTCCCAGCTCAAGGTAACATTTTTTTCTGGTCTTTTGAAAATTTCCTTCACTCTAAATCATCCAACCAGCCATATTTAGTGCCTAAAAGAAGATGACCAAATTTAACTCAGTCATGTTCTGTTGCAAGAATCAAAAAAAGGATATTAGTTCCTTTCTCACGCAGCCTTACCTGCTTATATTTCAGCTGTAAGATCGTGGCTGTGCACTTCTTCTCCCCCTGAACTAGTCTTCTGACATCGGCAATGTTTCCTGTGGCTCTTGATTTCTGCTAAGCAATTGGCCCTCCTTACCCTCACAGCCACCTGGAAACTTTAAAGTACACTGGCATCTTTGGGATCCAATCTGTGTAATTTGTAAGACAGATCAAACTGCAGACAGAGAAACCTACAGATTTCCTAAAACAGAGAGGATATGGATTACTTGTTTATTTTAACTGAATGGGCCACACACACACAAAAAAAAGCAGACATAGAAGAACATACCTTAGCATGTCCTCTGTCAACACCAAGCACCATATTTAAACTTGGGGGCAGGTAAGAGGTCAGGTTCCAATTGGGTTTTCTTATTTTTGAGTATCCATGAGTTTTTTTAAACTAGTCTTAACAGAAGAACAAAATGCTGGGCTCTTAAGTCAAAGATAATGTTCTAGACAAACTTGTAACTTCTTAGGTCTCGGTTTTTTCACCTGATGATGTTGAGAATTTTTCTTTGTCCCATAGCTTCCCACAGAGATCCTGTGGGAACAAATGAAGAGATATCTACTAAGCATTTGAAGAATCTTGGAGAAAAATGCCTACAAAGCAGTGTGAAAATAATGACTTCTGTTTTTTGTTTTTGTTTTTTAATGAATTGTAGAAATTCTACAACCAGGTCTCTACTCCATTGCTCCAGAATGTTCAATTCAACTATCCCCATTCGTCAGTAATGGATGTCACCCAAAACAGTTTCCATAACTATTTTGGAGGCTCAGAGATTCTGGTGGCAGGAAAATTTGACTCTGACAAATTGGATCAATTACAGAGCATTGTCACCGCGTCTTCGGTACTTCCGCTTATCTGCTTATCCCAAAAATACTAAATGGTCCCCTGGGTATAGTTCACCTTGTATATTAACAGACTAATACCTCCCATTCCAAGAATCGTGTATGTAGAATAAAAGCAATAAGTGAAAGAAAAGGCATGGGAAAATTTATGCCATCCTCCCTAATATTCTATAAATCCTTACCTTTTCCGTCCCAAACCCAACCCCAAGCTCTGGGGGGGGTGGGGGATGGGATATGCTTACTTCCTCAAAAGATGCTATTCTTCTGTTTATTTTGTATTTCCCCTTAATGTGCACAGTGCCCTGATTCACTCACAGTAGGTTCCAAAAAAATGATAGCTGAGTAATGCTAATCATCCTCCACTGGTGTCTTCCAACCAAACCTTTGTCATCTAGGCTAACACGGAGTTAGTCTTGGAAACTCTGGCCCAAATGGACGACTTGGAGGCTTTTCTCTCAAGAGACAAGCATGCAGATCCTGATTTCACCAGGAAACTGTGGGCCTACCTAACAATCAACCAACTTCTAGCTGAGCGGTAAGAAGAGAAGAGTACATAGTATGGGGATTGGGAAAGGGAAATTTTTACCTGAAAATACACAAAGAAATGTTACCTTTGAAAATATACAAAAACATATCAAAAATTAACACCTTTCTGTATGTATGTTATATTTTACAATCATGGAAATAGCTCAAGTTGTGGAATTGTGACTCATGACATTCTCTGACATTTGCTAACTACTTGTTAAATTGTACTTTGAAAGTTATCACTGTAATGTATGTATGTAAAAATTCACAATGAAAAATGCATTAAAAAAAAGAAAATATACAAAGCAATATACAAATTGCTTTGAACCAAAAACAGCAAGTGGCACTGGATTTGGATTATTCATTTCCACTGGTCCCAAGCACTTTTGCTCAAGTTGGGACCTCTTCTCTCTTCTGTTGAGGTATGATGGGCAAACGGTTAAGTGAGTGGACTGCATTAACCTTAGGTGTGCAGTTTACTGAATTTTTATGTATATTATATATATATCACCCATGCAATCAACTCCCAGACCGAGATAGGAAACACTCCTGTCACCCATGGAGGTCCTCTTGTGTGCCTTCCCTTCCAATACTCACCCCTCACCTCACTCTTCTGAAGTCTGTGATCATCAATTAGTTTTGCCTGTTACCAGACTTCATAGAATCATACAGTTTGTTCTCTATCATTTCTGCCCTCTTTTGCTCAATATGATGTCTGTGAGATTTATCCATATGTATCAGTAGTCCATTTTGCATTTACTACTGAAGACAGGTTACTGTCCAAAGAGAAGTTTGGGATTATGATATCACACAAGTAAAGGTCTGCCTGAGGTCACCTAGTTCCCCTCTGGTTTCTCAGCTAAGACGCATTTCAACTGTCCGTAGAACTATTTTGCTAGAGAAATGAATGGTTCTTAGACCACTTGCATCAGAGTTACACGGGCTGTTTGATAAACAATACCCATTCCCAAGCCCCACTCCACCTATTAGATTCTCATGAAGAAAGAACATGGTCCTCTGAACTAGTTAGAAAGATGAACTCACTGATTTCACAGAGAAAATCCACGATGGTGGTATGATTATAAAACACTTGCAGTGCTATATGCTGTAGCTTTGAAGTAAGAGAGAAATATCCCTGGCTCTTTGACAGAAGCACACTGGATGGATTTAAAGTCATATAGCACATCACTGCAGAAGTTAGATATGAATTTATAAAAGACAGTCCCTGGGGACTGCACAGCTGGTTCAAACACTAAGCTGCATGCAGCCTGTTAGTCCTTTTCCTCTCCTACCTCGTGGCCCACCAGGGCTGAATGCTGTGAGCAGTGGGATGGTGGGATTTTAATTCAGCTTCAAACCTAATGATGTTCTACCATGTCTGCATTTCCCGAATACAGAAGTCTGGCTCCTACCGCTGCGGCCAAGAAGAAAATTACAAAGAAGATCGTGCAGTTATCTCTAGATCATCACATCCTGACCCCACTGACTGCGATGGTGATTGAGAACGATGCTGGGGATGAGCGGATGCTGGCAGATTCCCCTCCACAAGATCATTCTTGCTGCTCAGGTCAGTGGGGACCCTGGTGGAGAAACAGCACAAGACGAGCTCTTGCCCCTTATCGAGATCCTCGCACCCCGCTTCTCTCCCGCCTCCAGCCTGCCTTCTGCTCCTGGCTCACTCCGCCCCAGCTCTTCCTGCCACTTTTCTTTGGGGATGGTTCCCTGCTCAGGTCTTGGAACACCTTTGCTCACACATCTCCTAAAAGAGTTTTGCAAAACTATGTGTCCCCCCTCGCACATTTCTAAATCAACCTGTACAATTTTTTCACCCTCTTTAAATGGCTGCAAAGAATGCACATTTTGGCATGTTTAGTAACTACTGACCTTTTAAAACCAAACTGCTACATCACTGCTTTAAATAGATCCAATGAAGTGTAATATGGAATTTGCTACACATCACCATCCATTCAAAAAACTACGTGAACAAACTGGATTTTAATGATTGGAAATCTTATATTGTTCTTTCTTTCTAAATGAACTTGTATTTCCATCCCACTTTCCCCACAGAATGATATCCTGATACAATATGTTTTTATGCTTGGAAGTCTTTTATTTTTCGCCCTATCACTCCTTCGAAAGAAAGATGTTTACACATTTAAATTCAAATTTTTAAAATTTCTTATAAACTTAAGATTCTGACTGTTAAAAAAATTTTATTGGAAATCATCTCTGAATGAGACAAATGTGTCCAAGAGTTTTATCATGTGTTGATAGATCAAATGAGATGGGATTCAGCCTCAACTCTATTACTGTTTTTCATTTTTATGGCCGTAAGCCCTCATAAACCTTATTGACATAGATAAACTAAAAAGGAACGGAGAAAACTTTGTTACCACAATGTCACACAATTGTTTGAACTGTTCTCAAGCTGTATGCCAAAACTATCATTCAAAAATTATTTTTGATTACCTGTCTGCTGATGATTCAGCCCCTACTCCAACTTTGTTGAAAGTGAAGAATTGGAAAACATTGAACTCACAAAATATTCATTACCCAGGCCTCAGAGGCATCCATTTTTCTGGCACAACACTAATATTTCCTATTGACCCTTTGGTTCTGGGGCAATATCTTTTTTGGGGGGGTTGGTAAACAAGGAAAAAGCATGCCTTCCCTTTATAAACTAGAAAAAGGGTGATTGTGAAAGGGCTTTTCTTAGGAAAGAGGATGTGTGGAGGCTGAGAATCTAGAAATTGCCTTAAAATTCTCCCTGCTGTCTGTGTTCTGTGGGAAGTCTCCTGGGAACCCCCAAGGTTCACGTACCCCAGCTTAGAAGAGCTCTGGTTTATTAGTTTCTTTTTCTTCCTGTCTTTCTTAGTGACTAGTCCTATTGAGACATCCACTGAGGGGACCATTTTCTGCACTTTTAATTTAGTTTAATTAAAGCAGATTGCCAAGTGGTCTAGGATCCAGGAACTCGGATTTCTGACCTCCCAGTTCTGAGAGCCTGCAGTCCCCAATAGCTAAATGTATCTGGGGAGAATCCAACCCTGGGAACTGGCATATGTTTCTCAAAGACAGAGACTGACTGGATTTCAGAAGACAAAATGAGTTTTTTTTTAAATGTAAAGTTTCTCTCTCCAGTAGGGGAACCTCACTGGAAAACTAAGTTGTTCAAATTGTTGTTGGATGTGAGCGTGGTGACAGATGCAGAAGATGACTACAGAACCTAGACCTTCTCCAGGGGCTGGGCTGGACCTTCTCTCCCTGACCCTTCCCTGATCTCTGTGAGCCGTTCCTCCTACCCCAGACCCTAGTTAGCTAAGGCCCCAGACTCCAGAGAGAACCGTCGAGCGAGCCATGCCCTGTAGTCTCAGAGGGAGCCAAAAGAGAGACAATTCTGGGATCAAAACAGGGAGAGAAAACCTTAGCTGAGAACCTCCGGGGGCTGCAAAGAACAGATTCTTGACAATGGAACTAATTTCCTTGGGAAATTGAATGTGGTAACCAATGGACGCTGGTTTTCCCACCCAGGTGCGCTCTATTATGGCAGCAAAGTTGCTCCAAATTCTATCCCATCTTGGGTCCATCCTTCACCAACGCCAGCAATTTCACTACATTTAAAGGCAGCTCCAGTGATTGAAACAACTCCTCCTCCACACGTAATAAGAGGTAAGGCACCTGCAGCCACTGCTTGCACTTCCCAAATTGCAGTAGGATCACAATCCTGTGGAGCAGTTATATACATAAAAAAATTCCTGTGTCCTGATAAACGAGGTGACTTTTATAGGCATCATTGCCTGCCGTGAAGGAAGACAGCTCCATTTGCAAACATGCAAGGTGGACCTTCTGGAATGAAAGAGGTGTTCCCCTTGTGTTAGGTAGCCAATGGAGTATCAGTGAAAAGAGTACTCTCTGGAGTTCATACCACCTGTATGGCCTTGAGCCCATTGCTCAATGTTTCTGCACTTCATTTCCTTCATATTGAAAATAAGTCTAATGACACTTACCTAGCAAGGTTCTTGATTAATATGAAACTATCTTTAAAGTGCCGGCACATAGTAGTCACTCAGTAAGGGAATTTATTATTAAAGATTAGGAGCTCTAGGTTTTGCAATTAAAAAATACCTTAATGTTGTTTCCTCTATGCCTACATTTTTCAAATAGAATGAATACAAGTCCTAGTTTTGCTCAGTCTAAGAAACCCTTTCTACGGATGATTTCAGTGGAAGATATGGGCTATAGATGTGATCAACTGAAAGTCAGGAGAGCGTATTTCCACAAGAGCGTCTTGTAGCTGCTTCTTTCCCAGTTGTGGATCCATTTACCTACCCTTTACCAAGCCCTCCAGCATCTTTCCTTGCAGCCAGACACAGGAGCTGCCTGGAGGCAATGGGAGGGAGAGGGTCTCCACTCCCCTTCCCACCTCCCCACTGTTACCCCAAGAAACCAGGGACCGCTGCCTAGCAATCAGCTAGCCTGGTGTAGAAAGCCTGTGCATGCTTCTTTTTTCTTTCTTTTCTGCTTTATTAGAAAGGAAAGAGTTTCCTCATTCAAAGGGAGAGCATGTCCCTCTCCCGATAGGAAAGCTCAAAATAGCAGGTTCGCTTGTTTCCTGGACTGTTTGGAATAGAGATGATTCTACCAATAAATCCCCAGAATTGATTTCTCAAGATGATTGTGTACTGACACCGCTGACCAAACATGGTATTACAACAGAGAAAACTGAGCAAGGAATTCGAAAGGATATTTAAAGTGACTTCAGGTCACTTCTGTGGCTTGTCTCTAAAATGATGATGTGTGGGCCCAAAGAGACTTGTATCTTCACTTTTTTCTTGGTTATAATCATCCATACAGCCACGACCCACCTCCACTGTCTGGTCCCATCACCCCTGGCTATGAAGCATAACAAGAGACTTCGGATTTAACTTTCAGTTAAGAGAGGCAACTTCAAGCTGCACTTACGAGTAGGGAATCGATGTGGGACATCCCCACCCTTGCACAATCGCCACTTTTACTGTCTTTTCCAGTGACAGGCAGCTAAGAAGAGGAGACGACTGCAATGGCCTGAGAGCAAGCCGCTTAAACAGTGACTTTGCAGAATGAAGCTTTTGTAGAAAAATATAGAGATGAAGTTCTTTTCTTTTTAAATATTCTTTCCACGCACTTCCCTAACTTCCCCTCCCACTAAGAAGACAGCGCTTGCTCCGAGTTCCCAGTCTCTGCCTTGGGGGTGCACTAAAAGGACAAGGGCTTGAGAGTCATCAGTTATGGGGTCAAACTCTGCTCACATGACTCTGGACGCGGCACTGAACGGTCCCTGGGTCTCAGTGAGCCCAGCTTTAAAAGGGGATGATAATGCCTCCCCTGCAGAACGGTGAAGAGATAAGTTCCTGGCATCCAGTAGGAGCTCAATACATGCTGATTAGTTGTATGCCCTGAACCTCAGATCCCATGAGTCTATAAAATTAGCCATGGGCTAGGCCTCCCTATGGTTGTGCCTAAGAGCCTCCTCCCGAATGCCTCTTTGTTGCTCAGATGTGGCCCTCTCTCTCTGGCTAAGCCAACTTGAAAGGTGAAATCACTGCCCTCCCCCCTACGTGGGATCAGACACTCAGGGGAGTGAATCTCCCTGGCAACGTGGAATATGACTCCCGGGGAGGAATGTAGACCCGGCATCGTGGGACGGAGACCATCTTCTTGACCAAAAGGGGGATGTGAAAGGAAATGAAATAAGCTTCAGTGGCAGAGAGATTCCAAAAGGAGCCGAGAGATCACTCTGGTGGGCACTCTTACGCACACTTTAGACAACCCTTTTTAGGTTCTAAAGAATTGGGGTAGCTGGTGGTGGATACCTGAAACTATCAAACTACAACCCAGAACCCATGAATCTCGAAGACAGTTGTATAAAAATGTAGCTTATGAGGGGTGACAATGGGATTGGGAAAGCCATAAGGACCACACTGCACTTTGTCTAGTTTATGGATGAGTAGAAAAATAGGGGAAGGAAACAAACAGACAAAGGTACCCAGTGTTCTTTTTTACTTCAATTGCTCTTTTTCACTCTAATTATTATTCTTGTTATTTTTGTGTGTGTGCTAATGAAGGTGTCAGGGATTGATTTGGGTGATGAATGTACCACTATGTAATGGTACTGTAAACAATCAAAAGTACGATTTGTTTTGTATGACTGCGTGGTATGTGAATATATCTCAATAAAATGAAGATTAAAAAAAAAATGTAAAAAAAAAAAAAAATTAGCCATGGGGGTCCTCAAGCTATTTTCAGCCTAACAAAATGTAAAGCTGCACAGGCTAACTGTAACATAATGTTTCATTTATTTTGCCTGGAATTGTATCAATGTACTAGGGTAGCATTGATTAGCTATGGCTTATCAGAAGATCTGGATAGTAGGATTTGGGTTAATTAAAATGGCAAAAACAATCATTATTTTTAATAAAAGCAATTTCCTTCAAACAAAATATTTTTAACTTTGCATTTGTGTAGAGGAAGGAAGAGGATATCATGATAAATGATCTTTTGATTAAAAACAATGGATTGATAACCTCTTTTCTGTTTTAATGATGTAAAACAGTGCCCTGTTCCAACATGAAGTCAATTAATCAAATATTTATCAACTACATAGCATGAGTGTGGTAGTGTGAGGGATGCCCAAAAGTATAGGACTTTGTTCCTGCCCTGAATTAGTTTATCCTTTCTGTCAATTTCCAAAGTACACACTTGAAAATGAAAACAAAAAACAAAAAACAAAAAAAAACAAAAAAAAAAAAAACAGGGCTGCATAGCAGAGTGGTTGGGGCATGAGCTTGCCCTTGACAGCTAGAGTTTGAATCAATTTGGCCACTTATTAACTCTCTGATGTGAACACGGGCAAGTCACTTATCCTTTCTTCAAGGATATTGTGAGAATGTATAATTAATGTTTACAAGGAGATATGCTTAAAATATAGAGAAAACAGTAACCTCTCAATGGATGGTAGCCTACTCTTCCAATTTTATTCCAGAAATCACAACCACCGCAGTTCACTCACTCCAACTCAAATTTTCCACTTCCATCCCTTCAGTTACTGAGGTTAGAAATCTGGCTGCATTAAGTTTTTCCTATCCTCTTAGTTTACCAGATATTGTGGATTCTTTGGAAATGCCTCTTGAGCTTTCCCTCACAAGTCGATCGTAATTCATGATTTTAGTTCTTAAATATCACATTTCTCACCTGGGTTACAGCTTTAGTTGCTAAAAGGATCATCGATGTCTACTTTCCAATACTTTATTTATACTACTGCCAGTAATTTTCCTAAAATGATGGTCAAACCATGTCACATTTATGCTCCAAAACCTTTAATAGCCAACCAACAGAATGAAGGTCCATTCTTTAGCACGGTGTCCAAGGATATTTACGATCTACATTTTTAATCTTATTCTACGTTCTTCAAGAACCTATCCTCTAGCCACATTGACTGACTTTCCTAAACACATCACAAACTTATTTCTATGCCCTTCCTCATCTGTCCTCATCTGTCCACTCAGAATGGAATTCTCTCCCTCCTTTGTCCTCTCTGCCCCTCTTCTCCTTAGTTCAAAAGCCAACTCTTTCACGAGGCCCTGCTCAATTTTCTCAGGTGGAGTTAATCATCCTTTCTTCTCCATTCTCACAGCATTTTGATTGGGCCATTGATGTACCATTTACTTCATTCTGTCTTGCGATAGTGGTTATATCTGCCTCCTTCGCTAAATTATTTCTTTCTTGAAGCTACAGACTATGGCTTATTCATAGCTGCATCAAACATTGTCTGATTTGGTATTTTGCTCATAGCTTTTGTTTTTTCCTCACCAAATATTTGTTGAATGTTTAAGTGAAAGAGGAAAAAAAAAAAAAGACCAGGATGGACCAGCCAGGATAATTGTGTCCAGGGAATAAAGGAGTACTCTCCTAGGAGTGGCTTGATTCTTCATTGCTCTTGGAATTGATTCTTAATCTCTATGCCAACAAACGAAATTGTCTCCTTTAGTTTTCTGTATTTAGTATGACTACTCAAAAATACATATCTATCATCTACCTATATTTTTCTATCTATCTATCTAATGTGTCTCTCATTCCTTGTGTTCTTAACTTTTTTACCTCTAGTGTCTAGCGCAGGAAGTACACAATAAGTACCCACCATATGTATACAATAAGAAAGCTCTGATGGAGGCTCCAGAAGGAAGGGCTGACGGGGTGGGGACCCTGGGTTCCCAATTCCTAGTAACAGTACCAAGTGCACAGTGGAAGCATAAGAAATATTCGTTCTTGGTAAATTAATATTTGGGAATAAAATACTGTTCAAAATCGTCTTTCTTTTATGATTTTGTTTTAATTTTCTTTGTATGCTTTTCAGTTGAAAATGACCCACACTTCATCATTTACCTACCAAAGAGCAAAAAGAATATTTGTTTCAATATTGACTCAGAACCTGGAAAAATCCTCAACCTGGTTTCTGATCCAGAGTCAGGTAAAGTAAAATGAAATTCCATTTGAACTAGGAAAAGTTGCAATTGTCATGTTTCACTGTCACTACCTGGGATTTCTCTTTTTTTTTCTCTCACTTAATGGAAATCCTATATTTTTCAAACCCCAACAATTAGTGAGAAATAATTTATAAATATATTCCTAAGTATTTAGAACCATCATAGGTGAAATACTATGTAGTAGCAGATCTTATTTTGATATAATTACTTTATACTATAATAAAATATAATGGTTATAAAGTGAGGGATACAAAGGAAAAAGTGCTATTTAAATCCTGAAGTGAGATAGTAGTAATAATTTCCCCATATCGCAAAGTTTTATCAATTTGAATTACAGTGCCCCACCCCACCCCACCCACAAATGACAAATAAGAAAGGAAACCCTTTTTATTTTTTCTGTAGGCATTTTGGTCAATGGTCAACTCATTGGTGCCAAGAAGCCCAAGAATGGAAAACTAAACACCTACTTTGGAAAACTGGCATTGTATTTCCAAAGTGAAGACATGAAAATAGAAATCAGCACTGAAACCATCACGCTGAACCATGGGTCTCACACATCCATCTTGTCCTGGTCTGACACAGCTCATGTCATCAGTCAGAGGCAAGTAGGATCACGTCCAAATGAGGACCTGTCTTTGAGACATTATCACGTACATAACTCCAGACATCAGCAACTTCAGCATAGAACTTAAAGACATCATCTTGAATATGAGGAAGCTGAGGTTCAGAGAAATTTGTCTTATCCACTACTTGCTCCGCATCAGCAGGAACCTTGGTTTTTGGTCACCGTTGTGTCCAACTGACTAGCCTTATGTCTGGCATATAGTTAAGTCTTCAGTAAATATGTGTTTGATAAGTAAATGAATCCATCAACTGAAATCTGTAACTCAATCTTTGTCAAGGAGCTCAGAATTATTATGCTTGCATCTTATGTCTTATACATGATAGTATCCGTTAACACACATTTCAGCAGAATTTTAGAGATGGGAGCTAAAATAACATTCTGTAGCAAAAACATTGTAAAGTTCTAGAACACTAGTGGAATGGAAGTTCCATATTAGGGATGAGAAGAATGATCTAAAAAAGTCTGTTGCAGAATATTTCATTCCATTCTGACTATACACTAGGGTGCTCGTCTCAGTGAAGAAAGAAAGAACTCTGACGATCACCCTGGATAAAGAGGTGTCCTTTTCTGTCTTACTTCATCGTGCTTGGAAGAAGCATCCAATCAACGTAGACTTTTTGGGGATCTACATTCCGCCGACAAACAAGTTTTCACCTCATGTACATGGACTAATAGGTAAAGTAACTGTCAACCATCTGGCAAGTATGGGCACCATTCTCGGCTTTAGCAACTTCGGGTGGCAGTTGGTTAGACTTGGGGAAATGACAGCAGTGGCCTGAAAAAGAGCCCCAGAAAGACCTAGGAAGGCAGGGCAGTGGTACAGAGGGGTGGGGGTGCTTGGCAACGCCATAGCCAAGACCATTTGCCCCTTCAGATGAGGTTTTCCCAGAGCCAAGATTGCGTAGTTGCAAACTTGGGAATTTAAAAGAAGGGACAGATAAATAAGTTTTACGCTGAAGATGTTTTCTAACTGGAGCAAGGTGAACTGGTTTAGAAACCTGTTGATGGCCCTCATTTTCCAAGAATGGTTCAGTTTGACCATATGACATAAACAAACCTTGTCTCTATGATTTGAGCTCTGCTCTGTGGTGCTAACCTCCACCCCGCCCATCAGGGCTTTGGATTTTACTTATGGCATGGCAGATCAACCTCATATGTTAAACGACCATGTGGTGAGCAGCGTGGATTTGCTTTTTGAAAGGAGCCCATCGCTCCCATCTCTGCTCCCTTTTCCTCTCAACCTATCTTTCTACGCTAGAAGTTCCGGAGGGAGGACAAAAACGTAGCTTGGATCAAATGAGGGCCCTGTCTTTTTATTTAACCTTGGGTTAAATGTAAATAATTGTGTGGATTTTGTATCTAGGCCAGTTCATGCAGGAGCCAAAGATCCGTATCTTCAATGAGAGACCAGGAAAGAACCCTGAGAAGCCGGAGGCCAGCATGGAAGTGAAAGGACATAAGTTGACTGTCACCAGGTAGGCCTTAGATGCCTAGCACAGTGAGGAAGGGGTACTTTTAGGATGGGACTCAGACAGCAAGACAGCACAGTGAGAAAAGCGGTTTTAAGCGTCATCTGTTCGAACTAAACAATTCTTTAGGAATGGACTCATGCCTAACGTGCATAAGGACACTGAAGCTAGTCCATCTTTTAATGTAAATAATGGCTAGATAGAGGAGTATATGTCATAAAATGCCAAGACCAATACAGATATGAATCTGTTGTTCTCATCTTCACACATTGGAAGCCTGATGGTGACAATTTGGATAATTGAAAAATTTGATCAAAGGATGATATCATAAAGTACGTACTCGCCATGGTGCGAGAGAATGAATGTATACTTTTATGCAAAGCCAGAGCCTTCCTTTTGAGTATGTATCTGCTGAATGCATTTTTGTATAGCTTTACTTACACAAACCATATCCATAGTGCTTCGTTTTGAAGTGAGAACTTGCAAAACGTTAGTATAAAATTCTTATAAAGCTCTATGATTTTCCCAATCTTTTAGAATTGTCTCACTCATACCTAATTTGGTAACATGTTTCCAGCATTTTTTTTTTTGTCTTTTTGGAGTTTTTACAAAGCAACCAGCTTTATTGGAAATGACTCTTTTTGGCACGCAAAGATCAATGGCTTCCACATGCTTAATTAAACCATAAATTTACAGTAATAATTAAGTGATAAAATTACCATAATAATTACAACCACGTAAAAAATAAATTTGTGAACTAAAAGTGGTCTCCTGGTGAGTATAGCACTCAGCTGGTATCGGCTTATCAGTAGGCATCAGTGAGCAGTTTTCTAGAAGAAATGGTAAGCACCAATTAAAAATAATAAACATGATTAATAGTAGTAAGCTATCTGAGCTTGGTAAGAGCACATTTACTCCACCCTAATGTCAAAAGGCGATAATGTTGAGCCTCAATTTCATCAGCTAGATGCACCTCATGATGTGTAACTGAAACTGAGTTGATGTAGCTGTAGACTTGGCACCATTACATATTATTAAGGCTCATTAATGCCGATGTCCCACCTAACTTTTCAAATCATCAGCTCTTTGTCCTCTACATGGAGGACATGAATTTGCTCAGAATCAGCCAACAGTGACTTTAAATTAAACACTGACCCCTCAAGTGAAGGTAAGACATACCCCAGTTCATCTCTATAAGAGTTATTTGAATTATATAAGGATGCATCACTTATTCTCTGTCCTTTTAACACCAATTCCCAGACAGATGTTTCACATGATTTGGAAAGCATGAATGGGTGGTGGAGAGGGCAGATATGGTACTACAAGGGGCACAAAGAATGAGGGAAATAGTCTCTCTTTTCTAGACAGCCGTGCCTTGATCCCTTCCCTGACCACGCGTATCATTTTCCTTGCAGAGGCTCACAGAAGGACTACAGAACTGACATAGTGGCTGGGACAGATGTTCCCTGCTGGTTTGTACACAACAATGGAAAAGGTTTCATTGACAGACATTACAAAGATTACCTTGTGCCTCAGCTCTACAGCTTTCTCAAGTGGCTTTAAGGGCTTCAAAAAGAGAATTTTTGAAATTATATGTAAAAATAAAATTTTCCCTGCCATTTTTGTAGTCATTCTTCAGTTTGAATCATTAAAAACTAACCAGATAACCTGAAAAAAATAAATATTTTGCAAAGAAGCTTTAGGATCCTGTTGCATTTTTAAATGCTAAGGTGAGTTCATCAAGGGGATGCAAAGGAAAGCTGCTTTGACAAGTCAAGTAGGTATCCAGACAGAGCCCCAGATTTGGCAGACTGATAATTTCACTGTTGTTGAGTGTCAGGCCCTCAGCCTTGCAGACTGAGTACCCTTTATGCTGTGGGTTACATGGGAAGTTCATTATGCAAAGGTTATTTGGTGAGCATGGAAAGGAAAGAAGGGAAGTTACTTGGTCTTGATGTTTTGTAGCAAAATTAAACTAAAGCCTTTCGCCCTCTGTAGCAATAGCCTTGCCAAGGTACCTGTGATGCCCAATATGCTTAGCTGAAATTCCCTCCATCGTGCTGGTCTAGAGTCCACGAGGCCTTGGTTGAGCAAGCCCATTCTGTTCACGCAAAGTTCTCCAAGTCAGAGCTAACGTAACTGGGAAGATTCTGCTTATTAAAGTACAATCGGTAACAGTTCAGCCTTCCTGAGCTTACCCAAGATCACCTTGGAATTTTTGTTGCTCCCAAACTCTTCACCTATTTAAAATCACTTGGGATACCATGCCAGATGGCTAATTGCATTCAGTTTTAATGTTATTAAATGAATTCTTTAGAAGCCCTGTCTGTGAAACAATTTTCACACAAATTTAACATACCTTGAATGCAGTGTTCTTAGTAGTCCTTGTAGACCTTTTATTTTATATTTCCATAAAATTCCTAAAAATACCATTTATATTTTAAAACTTTATGATATGACTTTATTTCAAAGTAACCAGTAAGTTATATCCTAACAAAAATGCCAATGATATTTATCAGGCAATAAGTAACACAAATTTAAACAAAATTAGGTCACTTTATTTTCTCTGCATTAGTATAGTGGATTTTGGTGATAAGGTGCAAGTCTGATCCATTATAATTCTGTGGCTTCTTTTGTTTATTACTTTCTTTAAAAATCAATTTCTAAAATGGATATATTTTCAAAGGCCAAAGTGGTAGCTGCGTTTTTTTTTTTAAGTTGAAAGTTACATTTTTATGAAGCTTTTTTCTATAATCTGGTAAAAACCATTTTTCATTTTTTGAAAGTACGTAACACTCCCCTTTTTGCACATACCCAACCCACAGTTGAAAAACAAGTGTTTATCTTTTGACCTAATTGTAAGATACTAAGGAAGTGCAATTTCTATAATTTAAAGATAAACTGATTACAGAAGAGGCACTGCCTTTTAGTGTCATTCTTCTAAAAAATTGGTCACCTATTTTCAAAAAATGCATTGCATGTTATCCATTTGCTATTTCAAAAATGCTAATATTCAACACAAACCTCAAAAATGGGATCTTATAATAAGTTCTGTTACTCAGTAAAAATGTTGATTTCAAAATTTCTTCTAGTTAAATAAATTTAGTTTGATTCCTAATATTTTATGCTTGCTCAGTTTCTAAAATGATGAAAATTTATATGCACGATACTGGGCAAAAGACCTGTCAAAAAAACTGGATTTAAAATCAAATCCATATTAGATTGAAATTATCGAAACTTTTATTAATAGCTGGTGTTATGAAAGTCATTGAGTGTAAAAATAATCTTATTAATAACTGTTAATGTGTTCCCCTTGAGACAGATATATGCCTTCTCTACATAATTAAATCTGAGTTACAATTAATTGTGAACTTCAAATGAAGGAACTAAATTAATGGGAATGGCTAAAAAGCAGGAAACTATTCCACTGTCTACCTCCTGATTAGTTTCTGAAAGTATTATGCATGTCAGGGATGAAGGAAAACAACTTGACAATGACCTATATTTTGTTTATTCCTTGGAGCACTTTGTAACCCGCTGGTACTTGATCAATATTTAATTTTGTATAGAGTAGTGGTATTCAATTTAAATCTCAGCTGGTGTATGACATGGCTAATATTTGTCAGAAATATTAATCATCTTTAGGACTTATGTAGCCTATTTCAAAGCTTTTCCTAAGTGTCAATCTAAACAGTTGCCATTAAGCCAATTTGATATATGTCTCATTGTCAGGAAAATGGAAGCTCTGTGTTGGAGAAAAACCACTCTTGGCCCAGCTCATACCTTTGTCATAAGTTTTTGTTTGTTTGTGTTTTCAATTTACTAAAGATTTAGCACATTTTCTTAGGGTTGGAAAAGGGTCAATCCAAAGAAGCAACGAAAGATAATTAAAAACATCTCATTCAATGTATAGTAAAACTTAGCTATGAATCAGGAGTTACTTTACTATCTGCTGACATGAGGTCTTCTGGGAATCACTCTCCATGCTTTAAAGAACTGGATAATACCATAAAGAATGGTATCTTCTCTGCAGCTTCATCCCAAAAGAAATAGCTGTGACTCCAGTAAGATTAAAGTGAAAATTACCCAGCTGTCTGAATACATACAAATACTTATATGCTTTAAGAATATAGTACCATTATTTTTTATTAACATTTTTTCACACTGGTCAGTTCTACATTTTTTCTGAACTATCCATAAAAGAGCAAGAAAAATCAAGAATGTGTACCTTTATTGGCCTAATGATTCACTTCTCCAATTAACAATGGTTAACTTATAATCAAGGTGATTAATATTCTAAATCCTTGGATCCCACTTGTTCTGGTTTGCTAATGCTGCTGTTCTGCAAAATACTAGAAATGGATTGGCCTTTAATAAGGGGGCTTATTTGGTTACAAAGTTAGAGTTCTAAAGCCATAAAAGGGTCCAAACTGAGGCATAAACATGAGTACACCTTCACTGGAGAAAGGCCATTGGCGTCCAGAAAACCTCTGTTGTCTGGGAAGGCATGTGGCTAGAATCTGCTTGCTCCTAGGTTGCATTTCAAAATGGCTTTCTCCCAGGACACTTCTCTCTAGGCATCTGGGGTGTTATCTTAGTTTCTCCCGGGCAAACTCTGGAGTAGCAAAAGTCTACTTTCAATCATCTTCAAAATGTCTCTCTTGGCTACAGCTAGTGTCTAGGCCTGCATGGCTCTTTTAAAGTACTCCAGTGAATCAATCAAGACCCACCCTGAATGGGCGGCAGCCACACCTCCATGGAAATAATCTAATCAAAGGTATTACCCACAGTTGTGTGGGTCACATCTCCATGGAAACAATCTAATCCAAAGATTCCAACCTAATCAACACTAATACCTCTGCCCTCACAAGATTGCATCAAAGAACATGGTGTTTTGGGGGACATAATTCATCCAAACTGGCACAACACTTTACCAAATCAGGAATTGGAATGTATAGGTATCAAGTTAATGGTCACTTATTGAGACCCAGAGAGGTCAGGCATATTTTTAATTAGCCGCTCTAGATTATCAAGAGTTTCTCTTTATTGGCTTATTTCATTTGAGTATCAATTCACGGAACATTGTCAATTCCTATTCAACACACGCCTTGGGTCTATACTTGCTTCCCCCTCTTACATCTCTTGCACCTAGTGTGTTCTCTTACATACTACAGGCACTCAGTAAACATTTGCCAAATGATTGGACTCCAGTGTCAGCAAAATCTGAAAGCAGTTAGAAGTAGAAGCCAGAAGACAAAAGAAAAACTAGCAAATAAGGCAATGGAATTCAATGGTGTGCTGGTTTGAATCGATTATGTCCCCCACCAAGAGCCTTGTTCGTTTATCCAATCTTGTGGATGCAGACTTATTCTGGATGGCACCTTTTGATTAGATTATTTCCATGGAGATTTGACCCCACCCATTCAAGCAGGGTCTTAATTAGTTTACTGGTGTTCTCTATGAGAGGATAAAAGGTAGAGAAATTTTGAAGAGATGCAGAGAGATGCTTAGAGAGAAAACGCACAGAGACATTTTGGAGACAGCCACTGAAACCAGGTGTTTGGGGATGCTATGCCAAGAGATGAAGCCCAGAGTTTGCCCCAGAGAAGCTAAATGAAAACACACAGCTGATTAAAACAATAGCTTATGATGCTTTGAAAAGAGAAAAAAAGTCAATATAAAATTTGATTTTAGGTGTCTGAAGTAATTTTGCTTAACATAACCACTATTGGCCTCTAAGAACTTAAGAGAAAGAAGGTATTCTATAGTCTAGGATCGTATTTTGCACCTCCTATATTTTGTATTGAATTTAAACCCAAGTATGCTACCTCATTTCATTCTGAAATGATTTCAGGAAGATGCCAGAGAAAAGAATTAAATGAAGGTGGTGACAGCAGAAGGTAGGGATGAAATATTTATTCTATGAAGCAAAACCACTGAGATGATTCCAAAAATAAATTTGGGGAGGCATATGTAATTTGTCATGTTTTATTTATGATACTATTATCAGGAAGAAGCATTCTTCTACGGAAACTCTTCAGGCCAGTTTTACATGAGGCTGTGCTTCAAAATATTATGGCTTGGCTCCATTTACTGCCACTACCATTCACTACCATTCATTAAACACCTATTGTGTGGGGAGCATTGTCTGACACTTCATATGTATTTTTTGTAGTTCTCACAACAACCCTGCAAAGACACATCATTTTTGACAATTTATAAATTAAAAGCATTGGAATTCAAGAAACTTCTAAGATTACATTGAGCAGAACAGCCAATATTCAATTCCAAAACCCAGATCCTTTCCAGGATGTTATGCTGCCAAGTTATTTCTGAAACACCTTATTTCACCCAGAAAGAACATCTATAAAATTGACGTCATCTTATTACTAATTCTTATAGCACTTCTTATCATGGACATCCATTATTTCCATTTACCAGGATATAGTCTCCCATTTTCTGATAAGGAAACTTACATTTTCTTTAGGAAATCACCCCTTCCCAACTCTCAGCCCAAGAGAGATGGCTCAGAGGTTGGCACATAACCGAAGTCTGGCCCATCAGTACAGTATATTCCAGCATGCTTATTTGGAGTGATTGATCCAGCTATGGTCCAAGGAGACTCAATTCCAGGCCTTTTGTTTGAACTGTGTTCGAAAATAATCTCTATCACTGGTGACACTGGAGGGTAAGATGTAAACCTGGAGATGTTGGCAGTGATTTTGCCATTCTAAGAGTGCCTGGGAATGCAGCCAGAAAAGAGGAAGTCAGAGATGCAGAGACCAAGCCCCGATGAGACTGCTTGGATCCCATTGCAACTAAAGCTAGGGTCTATTCCTTTTCAGTTTTGTGAACTATAAATGTCCTTTCACTTTTTTGTTTGCAAAAGCAAATGTGGATGACAGACTTGGGCAAGATGGCGGCATAGAGAGGAGTGGAAGCTAAGTAGTCCCCCTGGAACAACTACAAAAAACCAGAAACAACTAGTAAATAATCCAGAATAACTGCGGGGGGACAAACGAGACCATCCACTCATCATACACCACCCTGAATTGGGAGGAATGCCCGAGAACACAGCATAAAATCTGTAAGTAAAACCTACGGAACCAAGTTGTGAGACCCCCTCCCCCATAGCCCGAGCTGCAAAGCCTCGTGGTGCCAGAGAGAAGCTCTCTCCCAGCAAGCGAATACAGCTCAGCTGAGCTCCAACTGGGGTTTTAAGTAGCGAGTGTGAACTGCTCACTACAGGTATGCATCCCCAGAAAACAGACAGAGGCTTTGGGTGACGACTGACCTGGGAGAGCTGGAGGGTCACCTTGGACTGGGTCTGAAGGGGACTATCTGTTTCTTTTTTGGCTCAGTGGAGAAAGCCCCAGTCGTTTTCAGTTTCCAGGGCTGTGACTCTGGGAAGGGTGGAGACAGCACAAGCAGAGAGTGAGACCACTGAAATGCTAATGAACTCCACCTGAGGGGTCTGTCTTCTCTAGGAGGAAAGGGGTGGGGCTCTTTCCATTCAGAACCAGACCCCAGAGCCTGGGGGAACACGGCCACACCTCCTCACACCAGTCAAGAATTATAGGCTAACAGGCATCACCTGCTGGGCAGAAAAGCATAGTGACCTGAGGCATCAAAGGGTGGAGCAATTTTCTAAGACACACCCGCAGGGAAACCAGATACTGAATATTTCTTCCCTCTGGGACCTGAGCCTGTTCTGGTCTGGGAAAACCTGATTTGGATAACCAAGGACACCATGCCTAGACAACAGAAAATTACAACCTACACTAAGAAAAACAAAGTTATGGCCCTGTCAAAGGAACAAACATACACTTCAACTGAGATACAGGAATTTAAACAACTAATGCTAAATCAATTCAAAAAGTTTAGAGAAGATATTGCAAAAGAGATAGAGGCTGTAAAGGAAGCACTGGTCATGTATACGGCAGAAATCAAAAGTTCAAAAAAACAACTAGTAGAATCTATGGAAATGAAAGGCACAACACAAGAGATGAAAGACACAGTGGAAACATACAACAGCAGATCTCAAGAGGCAGAAGAAAACACTCAGGAACTGGAGAACAAAATACCTGAAAGCCTACACGCAAAGGAGCAGATGGAGAAAAGAATGAAAAAATATGAGCAACGTCTCTGGGAACTCAAGGATGAAACAAACTGCAATAATGTACATATCATTGGTGTCCCAGAAGGAGAAGAGAAGGGAAAGGGGGCAGAAGCAATAATAGAGGAAATAATTAATGAAAATTTCCCATCTCTTATGAAAGACATAAAATTACAGATCCAAGAAGTGCAGCGTACTCCAAACAGAAGAGATATGAATAGGCCTACGACAAGACACTTAATAATCAGATTATCAAATGTCAAAGACAAAGAGAGAATCCTGAAAGCAGCAAGAGAAAAGCAATC
This sequence comes from Choloepus didactylus, assembly GCF_015220235.1. Taxonomy (NCBI): domain Eukaryota; kingdom Metazoa; phylum Chordata; class Mammalia; order Pilosa; family Megalonychidae; genus Choloepus; species Choloepus didactylus. The sequence continues at coordinate 137,217,940 of NC_051314.1, forward strand.
CATTACATACAAAGGAAGCTTAATAAGGCTATGTGCGGATCTCTCAGCAGAAACCATGGAGGCAAGAAGGAAGTGGTGTGACATATTTAAGATACTGAAAGAGAAAAACCGCCAACCAAGAATCCTGTATCCAGCAAAGCTGTCCTTCAAATATGAGGGAGAGCTAAAAATATTTTCTGACAAACATCCAATGAGAGACTTTGTGAACAAGACACCTGCCCTACAGGAAATACTAAAGGGAGCACTACAGGGTGATAGAAGACAGGAGTGCGTGGTTTGGAACACAATTTTGGGAGATGGTAGCACAACAATATAAGTACACTGAACAAAGGTAACTATGAGTACGGTTGAGAGAGGAAGGTGGGGAGCATGTGAGACACCACAAGAAAGGAGGAAAGATAATGACTGGGACTGTGTAACTTGGTGAAATCTAGAGTATTCAACAATTGCAATAAACTGTACAAATATGTTATTTTACGAGGGAGAACAAGCAAATGTCAACCTTGCAAGGTGTTAAAAATGGGGAGTCATTGGGGGAGGGATGCAATCAGCATAAACTAGAGACTGTAACTAATAGAATCATTGTATTATGCTTCCTTTAATGTAACAAAGGTGATATACCAAGGTGAATGCAGATAAGAGGAGGGGATAGGGAAGGCATGTTAGACACTTGACATTGGTGGTATTGTCTGATTCTTTATTCTACTTTGATTTAAGGTTATTTTTCCTTTTGCTGCTTCCTAGCTGTCATTTTTTTTTCCTCTTTCTTTTGCCTCTCTACCTTCTTTGACTCTCCCTCCTGCCTTGTGGAAGAAATGTAGATGCTCTTATATAGATAGTGGTGAAGGTGGTGAATACATAAATGTATGACCATGCAGAAAACCATCGATTATTTACTTAGGATGGAATGTATGGTGAGTGAACAAAACCGTATTAAAAAAAATGAGTTGATGACAAAACCTCGAGGGCAATATACTGAGTGAAGTAAGCCAGACACATTAAGACAATTATTGCAGGGTCTCACTGATAGGAACTAATTATAATATGTAAACTCATAGACATGAAATATAAGGTACCAAGATATAGGACGAGGCTTAAGAATGGGGAGTGGTTGCTTAGTATGAGCAGAATGTTCAATTAGGATGAACTTAAATGTTTGGAAATGAACAGGGGTGTTGGTAGCAAGACGTGAGAATAACTAACAGCGCCGAATGGTGTGTGAATGAGGTGGAAAGGGGAAGCTCAGAGTCATATATGTCACCAGAAGGAAAGTTGGAGGTCAAAAGATGGGAATGTATAAAACTGAATCCTATGGTGAGCAATGTCCATGATCAACTGTACAAATACTAGAAATCACTTCCATGAACCAGAACAAATGTATGACAATACAATTAGAAGTTAATAATAGAGGGGCATATAGGGAAGAACTATATACCTTTTACAAACTATATACTACAGTTAGTAGTATTTCAACATTTTTTCATAAACAGTAACAAATGTACTATATCAATACTACGAGTCAACAATTGAGGGGGGTTGGTTAGGGATAGGGGAGGATTAGAGTTTCCTTTTCTTTTTTCATCTTTTACTTTATTTCTTGTCTGGAGTAATGAAAAGTTTCTAAAATTGAACAAAAATTAAGTGTGATGGATGCACAGCTGTATGAGGGTACCCAGGGGCAAGTGATTGTACACTTTGGATCTTTCAATAATTGTATGGTATCTTAACAATCTCAATAAAAATGAAAAAAAAAAAAAAAAAAAAAAAAAAAGCAAGTGTGAGGTGGGTCTCCTGGTCTCCTGCATCCCTAAATAACATACCGCTCTACTTATTTAAAATGTATATAGGTTGAGGTCGACGACATCACTGCTGAGACTGTAAAATGATGTAGCCACTTTGGAAAACATTCTGTGGTCCCTTAAATTGTTATATCTAGTTACCATATGTACCAGTTTGTCTATATTATGTCCCCCAGAAAAAGCCATGTTCTTTGATACAATCTTGTGGGGCAGATATATTAGTGGGGATTAAGTTGGAACGTTTGGATTAGGTTGTTTCCATGGAATTGCGCCCCATCCAACTGTGGGTGATAACTCTGATTGGATAGTTTCTGTGGAGGTGTGACCCCACCCATTCAGGGTGGGTCTGAACTATTTTACTGGAGCACTATATAAGCTCAGACAGAAGGAGTGAGCTTGCTACAGCCAAGGGGGACACTTCGAAGAATGCACAGGAACTGAGAGAGGAGCTGCAGATGAGGGTTTGAAGATGGCCATTTATAGTAGACTTTTGCTCCGGAGAAGTTAAGAGAGGACAAACGCCCCAAGAGCAACTAAGAGTGACATTTTTGAGAAATTGCAGCCTAGAGAGGAATGTTCTGGGAGAAAGCCATTCTGAAACCCGAACTCCAGAGCAGACGCAGCCGCATGCCTTCCCAGCTAACAGAGGTTTTCCGGATGCCATTGGCCATCCTCCAGTGAAGGTACCCGAGTGTTGATGACTTACCTTGGACACTTTATGGTCTTAAGACTGTAACTTTGTAACCAAATAAACCCCCTTTATAAAAGCCGATCCATTTCAGGTGTTTTGCATTCTGGCAGCATTAGCAAACTAGAACACCATATGACTCAGCAATTTGACTCCTAGGTCTATCACCAAGAGAACTGAAAGCATGTGCCCATGCAAAAACTTGTATGCTAATGGTTATAAGCAGCAGTATTCATAACAGCCAAGAAAAAACCCAAATGACCATCAACCAAGGAATAAATTAGAAAAATGTGGCACATACATACAGTGGAATATTATTCAATTGTAAAAACGAATGAAGTTCTGACACATGATACAATATGGAGAACCCTGAAGACATTATGCTAATATAAGCAGTAAGTCATCAAAGGCCACACATTGAGTGATTCCTTTTACAGAACAGGCAGATCCAGAGACAAAGATAAGGTTGGTTGTTAGGGGCTGGGGAGAGAAGCACCATGGGAATGACTGCTAATGGGTACAAGATTTCTTTTGGGGTGATGAAAATGTTCTAAAAATAGATAGTGGTGATGGTTGTACAACTCTGTGAATATATTAAAATCCCCACTGAATAGTAAACTTTAAATGAGTGAACCGTACGATATGTAAATTATATCTCAATAAAAGCTGTTATTATATTTACAGTTCAAATTTACTCCTGAAAATATGTTTTGAGTATTTTCTCCAATTGAAGAATTTCCTCCAATTATATGATTCTAATTTGTCTTGTATAAAACACTTTACAACAACGTTCTTTAAATAAAGATTTTAAAAACCTCAGGGAAATATTACAAAAAAACAAAAGCAAGAACAAAATTACAGAATTCTGATACTTCATAAGACATAATTACAGTTCTATGTAAGCTTAGCTAAACAATTATACAGCACTATTTAAATAAATCTATTCGTTTTATACAAAAGAAACACCCTAACACAGTAGAGTCTGATAATGCCTTAGAGAACACCAATTTGATGCTTTGGAATTTTAATGTGTTGTTAACAAATTTTCAAACTCAGGCAAGTTTAGAAATGTCTTCATACTGAATTCCTTCAACTCTGCGTCCTTTTAAAGGGCCCTGCAAATTAAAAGAATAATTTTGTAAAAGGTTAAAAACATATCTGTACTTAAAAAGATACAAAATGACACCACCCTTATAGATACAAATTTACATTTTCTATCTCCTTAAAATACTGTTAAAGTAGCTAAAGTTTCTATACTTCACAGACATGCTAAAAACAATCTACATGCTCTTTTTCACTCTAATTATTATTCTTGTTATTTTTGTGTGTGTGCTAATGAAGGTGTCAGGGATTGATTTAGGTGATGAATGTACAACTATGTAATGGTACTGTAAACAATCGAAAGTACAATTTGTTTTGTATGACTGCGTGGTATGTGAATATATCTCAATAAAATGATGATTTAAAAAAAAAAAATAAAAAAAAAAATAAAAACAATCTACAGCATTATCATTAAGAACTATCATAATTTCTTCTTTAATACTTAAAATAATTTGGAAACACTGTATTAATAGACTGTGGCAGAGACTGGCCGTTCTATGTCTCTGCCGCTCCCTTCAGTGTGGCCATAAGACAGAGCTTGGCCAGTGGAAGAGAACAGAAGGGACAGGTGCCACTTCCAGGCCTGGCCATAATACCCTCCACACAGTCTGCCGTACTCTCTCCCCTTTGCCTGCTGATGCACAAAACCATAGCAGCCACAGAAGCCACTGGTTGAAGATGGTAGAGTCACAAGTTGGAAAAATTCTGGGTCCACAAATCACCACTTAGAAAAGAGATGCTCCCTAATCAAGAACACCCATTTTGGACTTTTCAAATGGGATGTTAACTTCTATCACGTTCGTGCCATTATCAATTTCAGCATCTTCTTTTTTACAGCAAATACCATTATTTTAAGTCATACAGATGTTCATACTTAAACATTAATTTGCCTGGGTTACTTAGCTGTGATAGTGAGGTTGTTCTATATTATAGAAAATGAGTCCAACTTTCAATATATTCTCTTCTTCCTTCCATATCCAACAAAGAAGGGAAAGGGGAAAACTTGACTAATAAGAGATATTGGCATTGGGAAGAAATGCCAGTTTCTAAAAGCTGTTACGCTCTAGGAACACAGAGGTAAGAATATGGGCTCTAGAGCCAGACTGCCCAGGTTCAAATCCCACTCACAGCAGGGGTCTAAACCTTGTCTGCCTCAGTTTCCTAAATCTCTCTGTGCCCCAGGATCTCTTAGTAGGGATAATAATAGTACCTATATCATTGGGTTGTTGGGAGGAATAAATGAGTTAATACACATAAAGTACTTAGAATAATACCTGGAACAAAATATGAGTATGAGCTCCATGATTTTTAACTCTTATTATTATTAAATCTTCTGTTTAAAATTTGAAACCCTTACAATATGTAAGATGATGATGGTGATGACAATGACCATAACGATGACTCTAACCCTGGACTGGAACTATTGGTATTTTTTTTACTGAGAATCATTCTTTCTCTTAAAAATCCTTTTAAAAATGTCATTCTTTTTAATATATAATAATGATCTTATTTAAAGGAAATAAGCTCTCCAATAAAGCATGACCCACATTGAATTTTTCATAACCCTATTTAAAGGTCTATGGTCAATTCCACTTTTATGATAAGAACTATAAATCTGGGGAATAAGACAGGAGCCAGAGATTTGGGTTATTAGGCAAACAGATAAAAAGCTGACAGTGTTTTAAAATAGCTTATTAGTATAAAAAAATCTTTTTAATAAATATGTAAATTTCAAATATTATATCTGACATTAAAATATAAGATTTCATAAATGACATAAAATAGCAGAAGAAACCACTTGAAAAGTTCATGTGTTTTGAAGCAATGACTCGAGGAAAATATGAGGACAAATGGGACAGACAGACACATGTACATAAGAATACATTATTTTTTATGGGGACAGGCCGCAAAAAAAAGAGAGGAAAAAAACAACAAAAATTAGCAGGTGGGCTGCTTCTTCCAAAAGTACATGCTGCTATGCAATCAATCAGAAAGGCTTTTTATGTGGATTTGCTCTTAAGGTCTACCTCAGTGCAGCTCTGTAAGCAATTAAAGCATTAGAAAGAAAGATGAAACTGTGGGTTTTACAAGGAGGGATGTAAGAAATTAGCTCTTAATGAAAATCTGCTAAACTGCAAACCGAAGATACCTCAACTGAACTAAGAGTATCTTCAAAAGTAATTAGCTGTTTTGTTCTTTCCTTAGATGAAAACATGAAGCGACATCTAAGTTTGATAGTGTTAAGAACTTAAAAAGTGAAGGCTAATCAATCTGTCAAGCAAATAAGGGATTTTTCCATGACTTTACATTGATATGTGCTAGAGAAAAAAAATCTATTGAGTTTTTAAAAAAATGATAAATTCCTCACCGCCAGATCCAATTTCCTTTTCCTCTTATTTCCGTGTGTAATAAGCTGATGTTAGTAACAGTTGTTGGGTTAATACTGTCAGATTTAGGGGGGAAATGCTCAATTTATTTAAATCTGAATTCCCTCAAGTAAGGCTCTAAATGGTTTTTCCAGACAACCGTCCTGAGACACATTTTCTAAAACAGGTTCATGGATGGGTTGAGGGGGCCTCTGAACTCCCTAAGAAAGCACATAAAATTTGGCAATTAAGTGCAATATTTTGTAGAAAGTCCAAATTTTTCCCAGACTCTCTAAGAGAGACATAATGTAGAAAGATAATGTAGTATTTTAGAGTTCTAGAACAAATAAGGCAATTGGGAGAAGTTAAGTTTCTTATCTTTCCTTCTGAAGACATCCTAGGCCTCACCTGACCTCACTCAGATCTGTCAGAAACCATCAGTTTTAAGTCAATAAACAATTTCACTTATATGTCAAAGATCCCTAAATTAATTACTTTATTGATCTCTGTCACTTAAAAATCCTATGAAAGAAGGTGGAACATTTACAAAAAAAGTACTGAACTCCATAGCTCTTTCTCCCACTTTTTTTTACTATGTCAAACTGAGTTTTATACTAGAAATGTGAAAAAAAAACATCAGGATATAAAACTTTCAGGATATAAAGCTTAACATATTATATACAATTTTATAAAATAAAAAAGACTTGGAAAATAGAGAGACAAAAATATTAATGGGAATTTTCACTGGGCTGGGAGATGATGGGTAAAAATTAAAATCATTCCTATTAAACTGTATTTTTCAGGTTTTATACAACAAGCATGCATTTCTTTGGTAATGAGAAAAAAAAATTGTTTTAGCAATAGTAGTCATTGGAGAAAATAAGTTTACAGATTTCTAAATAAGAGAAAAGATGAACCAAAAACCTAACTCTAAAATAAAACAAAGACCAAGCCAATGAAAAGGAAAAAAACAGCATATCTTTAAAGCACTTTGAAATGTCTTTGTGTAAATACTCACAGTTTCAATGACTATAGTAGCTGAAAAAGTCTTCTCATTGATGGATACTAGAGTACCTTCATTTCCTCTGTAGCCCCCATTTAGAACTAGAATTCTTTTTCCTACAATAAAAAATAATATAAAACTTAATGCAAAGGAAATGTCTACTTTTTCTTCCACCTTGTTACAGAAAAATACAGTTACACTAAATGAATACAACAAAAAATAAAACCCTTCTCTGAGAAGTTCATCATCATTTAAAAACTGTAATACTCTAAAGCATTGCTTGTAGATGTTTGGATTACTATAACACTAAAAGCCTCCTCATTTATTGCATTTGTTTATTAAAGGTAGATGTTTTAATTTTAGATTGCAAAGGGTCTTAAGTACTTGAAGGAAATGCTCAGAGTCCAGAAATTATCAGAAGTAGTTTAGGTTACTTTCATCTTGTCTCTTTAAAATTTGTAAGATGGTTTTGCAGCTTCATAAAAAATTTTAAAATATACCCACCCTCTGATCAAGATAAGAAATCATGCCCATATAAAGACTTGTACATGAATGTTCACAGTGGCTTTATTTATAATAGCCAAAAACTGTAAACAACCCAAATGTCCCCCAAAAGGTGGTTGGATAAACAAATTGTGGTATAGCCATATAATGCAATACTACTCAGCAATAAAAAGAATGCTATTGATACACCTGACAACATGGATGAATACAAAATAATCATGCTTAGTGAAAGACACCAGACAAAAAAAAAGCAGGGCACACTGAATGATTTCATTTATATAAAATTCTAGAAAATACAAACTAATCTATAGTGACAGAAAGCAGAATGGTTACCTGGGGACAGGAGAGACAGGAGACAGGTGGGGAAAGACTATAAAGGGAAATGATTGGAGTGATGATTTCATGGGAGTATTCACATGGAAAAACAGAAAACTGTATATTTCATACACGTGCAGTTTATTGCATATCCATTATAATTCAATGACGCATAAAAAATGTTTAAATCAACAAGATGAGTTTTATTTTTGGGCGGAGAAAGTGTGAGGATGGGGAAAATACTAAAGGATATTATAAGCATAAGCTTTAGAGACTTACACTGTCACTGCACCAGCAATAATGCCGATGAATATTTTGGGTCAGAGACAATACCCCAACCAAGACAGTGTATGTACTTGGAGATGTATGAGGAAAGTACCAAAATTGGTAAAGAAGATTAAGGGGAAAAATACAAAATAACACAGACTTTTACATTACTGTCTCAGGTAACTAAAGCAAATATATTAACCTCAATATGACTGATTTTGTCCATACATCTGTGCTTTGCTTCAGTAAAAAAAAATGTATTCTAAGAAGGGAAAATACTTCATGCCACAAAACAGCTTTATAAGAGGGCAGGCTAGTCAGCTACTGAGTTACCTGAAGTCAAACAGGGATCAGTGACACCGGCAATTACAAGACAAAACTTCTATCCATAACATCAAGTAATACCAAGAAAACTATAGCTTTAAGAATGATTCAATTCATGTTGATGATATATACGTTAAAAGGTGGGCAAAAAGATTTACCTGGTGCTGGTATTACTGTTTCTAAATGAGTCTGGTCAAGTTTCAGCTTGTCTCCAGAATCAATCATCTTTACAACAGCCGTATATTTATCAATTACTTCCTGTCATACAAAAATATAACAGGAGAAAGATATGAACAAAAGTTTAAAAGGACTGAAGAAAGATATGAACTAAAGTTTAAAAGGACAGAAATAAATAGAATGAAAACAAATGAAACTCCAATCAAAAGATAAGAGTCAACTCCTGAAAGCTGCACTATTTCCTGAATTCCATATATAATTTCTCAGTCTATGGTTCTCAAAGAGGAACTGAATTCAAAGCTTAGTCAAGGTTTTCTTCTGGAAAGAACAAAACACTGATGATCTTAGAATAAGACTTTAAGAAATACACAGAGACAGGGATAATTCTGCTTAGTTTAAAGTACAATAAAAGGGCAATTCATGCATGCACAAGGCGGTGTGTTAGAATGAAGCTGTATTTAGGAAAAACAAAAGGATGTAAAGGACTGTGGTACTGACAGATTTAAAAATCCTAGGGCAGCCAAAAGACAGTCTGTCAGGCAAAACACAAGAAAGACCTCAGTGAAACACTGGGGGCGTAATTACTATCAAGGCATACACACAGTTCGCTTTTCAAGAGGTGACAGTAGACTGTCGGGCATACTGAAGGAAAGAGGCCAAGGTTAAGTATAAACTAAGCTTGGAAATGAAATGTTTCTCCATCAACTCTGAATTCAGCTGTAGCCTTTTATGGAACCATCAAGAGCATGAGCTTTACTATTCTGGCTACTAGGACTTGATTTCTAAGGAAAATCAAAATAGCTTAACAGCTTCCCTCAGTCACCCACAGGCTTTTTTTTTTTTTTTTCCCTACAAATTCTATTCACAGCTTCATGATCTTACCTTAACAATACACTTTTTCTTATGATATTTCTCTCCAAGTTTTTTGGTCACAATTTTCACAATAATTTCCTAAAAAATAACAAAAAATGAAGATAAAAGGAAAAAAATAATCTTTTCCATTTTACTCCCTCATTTTAAATCACGTTCACCAAAAGTCATAGTAAGATGAAACTGCTCTGCAATATAAGAAATTATGGGGTTTTAAGCCTTTCCAACAATGATAAAACATTTCCACTGTAATCTTTTATTCCTTCTTTCTCTTCTTATGTTCAACATGGTTACCAAGAGGAAAATAATAAATACAATGGCTGCTTTCCACAGTACAACTTTTTTGAAACTTATAATTCTTAGCTATAAAACTCAACTCTATTTATTCACATCTTTCATAGATAGCT